>NC_060263.1:5545448-6145448 GCF_021901455.1 Neodiprion lecontei
AAAGTGGACAAAAGGTCGATACGTAACGCTTTGTGTACTTTGGAAAGAAGAAAATAAATCACTAATCCCGAAAACTTAGGATAATCTGTTCGGTATATAATGCAAAGCAGTTTACAGTTTAATGTTTATGCAAATTATTTTACATAAGCGTTAGTATGTGTTGTTAACCCTTCGAGTCACATATTATTACGCTGAGTCAAATTTTGTAACAAGATTGTATTCCATGGTTTTTCGACTCGCTGATTACGAACCTGAAATCAGATTTAAAACATTCAAGATGGTGGATCTAATATAGCGGAGAAAAATTTCAAATTTGATCGAATACGGTCAAAAAACTTTATGCAGGGGTTTCCCAGGTCGCTGATTGGGAATTCGCAGTACTAAATTTTCAAAATCCGATTTCATAGTCTTAATCGGCAACCCCAGAAATCCTTTGACAGAATTTTTTCTCCGGATTCGGCTGAATTTGAAATTTTTCTCCGGCATATTGGATCCGCCATTAAAAATTTTTTGAATCCGATTTTAGATTCGTAATCAGTGACCCCAAAATATCGTAATTTATGTAAAACATGTATGTGCGTAGAGGGGTAACTTTCTCGGAAATTAATTATTCCTACAATTTTCACGATTTTTTTCAATCAATTTGTTTCTAACAATATCAATTTACATTACATCGCATTAATCACTCTCGAGTATTGAAAACCTGTCGGTATACCATCGGAAATAGCAAAAAAAAAAAAAAAAAAAAAAAAAAAAAAAAACGGAAAGAAATATGTCGAAACGTTTTCTAGATGTACAAAAAACGGATCCAAAATAGGTGGCAAGAATCCTTGCAGCTACGAGTCAAAGGGTTAAAGTGCTACTTTGTATGTTATTGCGGTTTACTTACTTTTACATTACATAAACATTTACATTTACAACTTTATAAATAAATTTAAACTTCATTAGCGGTTAATCTTTGGGATAAGGTTTGAACTTCGTATACTTTTGTATATATATACATACGTAAAACCCAACGTTTCAGATCTAACGCGCAAAAAATGTGAGAGACGAGAGAATGAAAAAATAATGAAAATTAAAAAAACAAAATAAAAACAATCAAGGTAAACATTGCGTCGTTGTTTCACCTAAAAAAAAAAAAAAACAGGAAAAAAAACCCACCAACAGATTTGTTTTTTGAAATTATTCACGTACCGTATACGTAATATCTCAACGAAGACGACAACGGCAACAACAACGTTATTATTAATGACAAAAATAAATATAGAGAGTAATAAACATTTGAACAAATTGCAAAAAATTTCAATTTTTTTTTTCTTTTTTTTGTTTCTCTATCCCTCTTTCCTCGTTCAGAAGAATCGATTACGATGTTCGTAATTTTATACGTATGCATATGTACAAGCGGTTCGCGAGCCCCGAACAAACCTCGATGACTGTATAAGGACGAGGACAACGTCACGTATAACAAACCCCGGTCAATAGTTTGCGGTCGTTCGTATCTATCGATCTTCGTGTGCGTGTGTATAACTCTCTACAATTTCACCACTCGTCCTGATATTTGGACTTTTCTCTTTACTCCGTTTCACCAAATCCTTGTCGCTTTGATAGAGATTTTTATTCGCGGTACAGAATATATTGTAGCCTTGAATATTGAACAATTTTTCAAACGTTATTCACGCCGCTGAAACGTTACAAGTTTACCGACTACAGGAATTTGATTACCGATTGTTTTTTATTGTTTTTTTTTTTATTTTTTTTTTTTTTTTTACAACCACAAGTTGTCACCGGGGATGAATATCAATCACTCCATACATTTTTTCTAACCCCCTCGTAAAGTCCTTTGTTACCTTAATTTCATGCATGTTTTTACAATATTCGAACAATCGATTTTGGTTCGGAAAACTGAGATAGCTTTTTCTGCGATCCTTGAATGGTATCTACATATGTGTTTTTTTTTTTTTTTTCTTTTTTTTTTCTTTTTTTAGATTTTTAGAACTCCCTGTTGAAGGATTAACGAAATATGACCAGTTAGGGTTGAACGAACTCTGCAAAATCAATCTTATCTCAATCAAATGTAATATCAGTTTATGGTGGAAGTAGTAGTAGAAGAGGAAGAAGAGGAAGAAGAAGAAGAAGAAGAAGAGATTTGATAAAAAATGTGACACTAAAAGTTATTAATTATTATTGTCAATCGTCATATCTGCAATGTTTTGCATGTGTTTGGTTAACGGTGTTAACAACAACAACAACAACATTCTTCCGTCTCTTCCTCTCGAAATTTTTTTCGTTGTTGCGAAATTTTTCTACCTCTACTTCTTACCTTTGGAATGAAAAATAATAATGGAAAAATATTTTTTTTTATATAGTGCGAAAAAGGTGAATCGATCAATCAATCAATGTATCAAATCAACCAATAGTTACGATTCGGTGTGTACCTAGAATAATACCATATTCAGAGAAGTCCATTAATTTTACTTACAATTGTTACAATTACAACAATCGTTGCTCGTACCTGTCGATGAATGTATAAATGCCAATCTTTGTCTTCCCGCCAGCGCTGTTACGTAACTGTTATTAATTATTTATCGGTCACGGAGTAATTGATTGATTTCATTAATCGAATTTGAAGGTAAAAGGAAATAAATAAATGAATAATTGACGCGCTTTCGCTTCTTCTTCGTAATTTACGTTCACTTTACAATATCCTTTTATTTTTACACATTAAAACTCTTAATTCAATATTGAAAATCGTTCGATCACGTATCGGATCTTCGTTATGTGTATTACGTATATATGGGGCATTCCGTGACATCGCGATCAACATTCTACGGTGATGTCTCAGATTGGTTTTATGATTTTTTTTTCTATCAAAGTGCATGACTAAAAACGCAATAACAATTTTTTTTCACAAGTTTTCGACCCAGATTATCTGAAGAATGATTTTCAAAACTGTGAGAAAAAAACCCATATTCTAAAATGTGTAAAAATTCAGGAAAAATCTTACGAAATATAAGAAATTTTCTTACACTTATTAAAAGATGGAAATTTCATACCTTCGACGGATAAATGAAAAATATGATGAAAAAAATTAGATAAAATTAATAAAATTAGATTGCATTTTTGATGTAAGAATGAACGTAAAATCTCATTATAACACGGACCGAAAAATATCTAGTCAAGAGGTATTATAATGAGCTTTTATATTCATTCTTATATCAAAAATGTAATCCGATAATATTGATTTGTTTTTTGTTTTTTTTTTTTGTTTCCCTTTGTCATTGTTCGTATTTATCTTTCGAAGTTGTAAAATCTCTATCTTCTAATAAGCGTGAAAAATTTTATTACGTTTTACAAGCTCTTTCCGAACTTTGTCAGATATTAGTAAGTGGATTTTGTTTGTCCAGTTTTTAAATCACACTCGAGATACGCTTGATCGAAAAATTGTGAAAAAAAAAAAAAATGGTTTAGAAAACCTGTATCTGCTTTAGAAAAATCTGCTACCCCATCACTGATATCTGTTATACTGGTAAAATATATACAAGGAGAGAGAGAGAGAGAGAGATTCGTTTAACTGAAGTAAGAAATAGTGATCCAAAGATTTGCTTAATATTCAGGCGGTTTGAATTGACGCCGTGTATCTCGGTCCTTGAATTCTCCTCCACTGCTCTTCGAGCAGGTGTGCCTTCCACCCTATGGACCACCATACACACACACACACACACACACACACGCTGACAAACCACTTTCAACTACCATGAACCAGAAACCTAGGCGCTTGCAGCGGCAGTCGAGCCTTTGAGATCGTACCTGATACACTGAGAAAAATTTATTATATTAACTAGAAAAATTGAGTAAAACAGGTATCGTTAAAAAAAACAACAACAACAGCAAGCCGGAAAAATAGTTTTTTCGCCATACTTTTCATCGCTGTGAAAAAGAACGCGTCTGTAGGATCTGCCCGATGAACTTTCTTTTTTTATGAAATTTTTATTTATTTTTTTTGTTTCTTGGCATCCATTACAAAGTACAATAAACGCATTATAAATAATTTTTTTTGTCATCTTTTACCGGAGTAACAAAATTCACCCACAGTATACTGGTGATTTTTCTTCAAATTTTGTAAATAACACGAGAGAATGTGACAGTGTATAAATCGAAGCATATATATTATCCTTATGGTATAATTACATTGAAATTGTGTTAAACAGTGATGCAAAAATTAATGGAAACTTTCGCTAGGATTTTATCTCTTCATTTTTACATTCCGCGAATAAATTGGATTTATTTGAAAAGTCCCTCCGCGCGCTGTGCAGAGTTTTAATGCACCCTACCCGGCGTGCCTCGCTTCGTGGGAGGGGGAGATTTTCATTTTTTCATCGAGAGTTTTTTAATTAAATTGACGGAACGACATCCTTCCGTACCCTGCATCATACATATCTATCCAGGTAGCGTATGTTATGTACATGACATTGGCTGTGTTTACACTGACCTTTCCGATTCGGTCCGCGATTTTTTATCTTGTTGTTTCAACTCTAAGAGGCACTCGGATTTTTTTTCAGATTTAAAACAAATATACTTTGATTTATTTGTAATTTTTCAAAACCATAACGTTGTTACTCCAAGTTTCAAAGTCTGCAAAAAATGTGCAAAATTTGGTATTGGGTACTGAGATTTTCGATCTAAGATTCGGGGTTAAATTTTTCTTTCTTAAATTAGACGCAGCAGGAGTCGGATTACTATGGACTTTTTTTTTCAACCATTTTGACATGTGATACTGGATTTTTGAATTTTTTTACATTTTAGATATTGATTCAAAGATGTTTCCGTATCGAAGAATTGCAAATGAATTAAATTTGATGAAAAAATATTTTTTGAAAATCAGAGTGCCTTTTAAAAAATGGTGAACCGAATCAGAGTTCGAGAGTCAGACCCAGATCGAATCTGCGCGGAATGCCTCATACATATTTATAATTCAGGATGTCTAGCTGTCAGGGAAATCTGGAAAACTGAGAATTGTCAGGGAATTTGCATGCGTCGGAAAAAACCGGGGGGATGTCAAGGAATTCGGGCATGTGTGTCACGGAGTTTTTTTTATTTTCTTCCTCACTAGCGTACGATTCTTTGAAATGTAGGAAATTACTCTCCGCGAGAGAATTGGGGGGGGCTTTTGGGAATGGAGGGTGTAAGGGACGAAAGATATGGGTTTTGGAGAAATTTTAAGAATTGATAAATTGATGTTGGGCACTGTGTAAAATTTGTCGAAGACGTAAACGATTACTAAAAACAGTGAATACTCTCAGGTAGATGTTTCTACCTTCACGTTTCGAGAGAATGGATAATCCTAATCTTCGGTTAGTTTCTTAAAATCGGAACGTTTATTGATACATTTGGTAATTTAGTTCAATCAAAATTGTACTGAAAGAAAAATTTGACTATTTCAACCTACGACGTAGACATCTGACGTTTAATTTTTAACTAATATGCATGAAAAAAGTGCTCAAATTATTAAAGTTAGGTTGAAACGAGTCCTGAAAGAACGTCTGTTTTCGTCTGGAAAACCGGAAAATGTCGAGGAATTTTACATGTCATTTACGCGCCACAGACTCTGCTAATGTGTGCGTGTGTACATTTGCCCGGAGATTCGTCGTTTGATAAATAGAACGTCTGCTCAGATTCTCACGGGAAATGTAAAGGATGGGCACCGGTGATGCAGTGCCGAGTATACGTTCAAGATGAAGCAAGAGACAGAGATCGGAGATAGAGAAAGAGAAAAAGGGAGCCTGATATATATTTATCGAGCTTAATTCTTACGCATTCTGCAAGCACGCAACGTGAATTTTGCTCTTTCCGGACGGTTTTCTAGAGATAAATCGAAGGCTTGTTACCTCTGAAAGCAAAATCCCCGGGTTACGATGCCGAACATCAATTTTCGTATCGTTAGGAGGGGATCCTTCCACCCACAACATCATCTTTTTTTTTTCTTTCTCCTTTCTTCAAGACCTCGCTGATTTATATGTATATAAAAGTAGACTATACCGAACAAACTGATTAGTTTTTAGACTAGTTACTGTAACAAAGGAAATTTTTCTCAGTTCGTCAACGAAGTACCTTGATCATCACCGAATGCAGAATTTTATTTTCATAGTCACATCGATTTCAGTGTGATTTTACGCAGATTAAGAAACGATTCCGAATGAAATTGACATCTCAGTGGTTTCGGTGAAACATCCCTTTGAAGTATGTAATCTGGGTAGAATTTCTTTTTACATTACCAGTTATGTATGCAGTACAAAAGTATATTGGTGAGGATGTATTCTGTGACTCATACGTACATCACGTATGATTTATAAACGAGACATGTATGTATGTATAAACTTGGCGCGAATCAATTATATAATAAAGACGGCAGTTTATGTTGCGAGAGAAAAATTGATACATCGACATCGGATGGAAATAGGAGGAAAAAGAGGAGAAAAATTAACCGTTTTTTTTTAAAATAATTATTAATAATTATTTTTTCTGTTTCTTTTTTTGATACTGCTTAATTTATTCCGGTGAAAAAAATTCATCGGTTTTTTTTTTTGTTTTTTTAGCTTAGGTATGTAATAATAAGTTTTAGGAGTCTGAAGAAGTTCTTGCCCTTGGGGATAAACGTGGATTTTTTAAATTCTTGGAAATATTTCTTATACACATACTTGTTTTACTTAACTTTGGTGATGAAAGTTTAACGTTAAAATTTTATGATTGTGCACTTCGGAGGAATAGTTTGGTATGTAAATAAACTTGAAAACTCATTTCGACGCTGCTGCCGCTCCTGCTGCTGCGAAGATTGAGAACTACGATTTAGAATTAATAGATTATACTGATAATATATTCTCAAACCGCACTTTATCTGTCCTGCATTCTGTGGTATGCCATTCGAAACAAACGTTATATTCTCAAGCAACTATTCAAGAAAATGATGAAATTCTCCGAGAATTTTTGGTTTCTAGAAAATTTGGAGAAATTCGTGAAATCCTCATCAAACACATTATCAGGGAAACATTGAAAACTTGTAATTCCGTTTTATTGTTTGTCAAAATCGTCTCAGTTATTATCGGTAATAATTAACGACAAACTGATGCCGAACGAAGACGTATAATTTTCCGATTTTCAATTGCGATGTAAATTTTGTTTCTAATCTTGAACCGCGCTTACACGATCGTTTCTATGACATGAACGGTGATATTTAATGGCGGTAAATTTTTGGGAAAAGCGAGATCTGGAAATCGGTTGGAATTCCGTGCTTCACTGAGAAAAATTGCATTTGTGAATCAAGTTGCCACCCTGTCAGAAACGCAATTGAGTTTACAATTAGCTTGCCTTGGCTCGATGGCACAGAGTTAACTAATAATTGTAGATAATGTACATGCATGCATGTATATATATAAAATATATATATATATATAATTATATACACTACACACACACATACATTCTACGATGTCCAAGGGTATATTGTGTTTGGCTAATTTACGTTAATTAATCAAGGTTGTTGGCTGATGCCGCTGGCGTAGAGCGAAAACGGAGCGGGTCCATCTCATCCTCATATAACGTGTTGGTGTACACTATATGTATATATATAATATATATATATATATATTATACCGTACAACACATAGATACAGATACCGAAACGACGCGTCGTCTTCTACTTGCCGTTTGATCTCTCGAATCGCGGGAGGATCCTCAGGTTTCTGGGATAATTATTCCATTATTACGACTGACCCGAGGGCGTCGTGTTTTTATTTGACATTATATTACAGGGATTGGAGAGGGTGCGAAAATATACCTCTGACATCTAATTTTCTCCACTGCGTACATGCGTTATATATATATATATTAATTATGTGATATGTATTTGAAAGTTCTTTTCTTTTTTTTTTGTTGAAAAAACTGTTGGATATAACGAGGGGAATGATAATTGAGCTGATAACGTTACTTTAACGATGAATGATTGGAAAAAATGGTCACTTGGAACCTTCGGATTTTCGAAAAATCAGCTAGTAAATATTAAAAAACATGATATGTTCATGGTATGAAAAGTCAACTCCTCGAAAGTCGTTCTAAAATTGTAGGATAACGATTTTTTTTTTTCATCCACGATTTTTCGTTGCGTTAACGTTAACTTACTACCTTCAGCCCACTTAGCCATAGGCGTTTTTATGCTCTCTCAGGACTTTGTTGCGTAACTCTCGTCGAGTGTTTGAAAAATCTTGAACACGATAATTTTTCTCCATCTGTAAGAGTTTACTCAGCGTTCGCTTCGCATTTTTGAGTCTGCCGATCCCGTTCCGATTTAGTTAAAAAATATCGTCATATCTCTGAAAAATATTGATCTGGTTGTCGTGAAACGTATTTAGCCTGATATCTGGCCACACTTTGTATCTGTCAACCGAGACATTGTTTAAACGGTCTGAAAATTCCTCCCCCCCCCCAAAAAAAAAAAAAAAAATTCTCAAAATTTTCATTATTCGCTTCATAATTGGAAATCCAATAAAAATTCTCTGACGGTTACAATTTCTTTCACAAGCCACATTCTTGATACCTAACATTTGGTATTTTTTATACATTACATATTGTAACTCGTGCCTAGGTGGAATTTTTTTTTTTTTGAGCAATTCCAAGGCTGCCACGCTTTTTCCTATTATTGTTACCCTTGCATTAAACTATCGCACAGGCGCTGGGTATCCAATTTTATTTAACGACCGATCGATCGATCAACGCCTCCAGCCTTCACCATTTTTTCTCCCCCATCTCTAATTCACACTGCGCGCCATTTTGCGCTGTATGTACTACATAACCGTTACACCGTGAAATATTTCAATTCTCGAACCTGTTCGTTTTAGTAAATTTAGGTGTACAATGTAAAAAAAATATACAATGGGTATATGTAACGAATAATAGAACGAAACAAAGCCCTAAACTCGTTATTTCCGGGCCGCGATACGTTGCCCGATTTCTATTTCCATTTATAATTTCTGTTCTCGTATTCCGCGGATTCTTTCCGCGGTATTGCGTCACGGAAAAATTAAATCGCGAAACGATTAGCCGAATTCTTTGAAATTGTTTTACTTATTTTTTTATTATTTTTTTTTTTTTTTATTATTTTGTTTTGTTTGCATTTGTATTCAGAGTTTATTATGAATGTTTTTATTATTATTTGAATATATTGATGTTTCGGTTAATTATTCCATTTTTTATATGCCTGTATGGTGATCGTAATTTCTATAATTCCGTTAAGAGTACGATGAGAAATAATACTGCAAATATTACTCATCGATATTTTGTATGTTATATTGTATAATTGCATATAATCGTACGCGTATGTATAAATAATTGTTGCTTTATGAGGAATAATTTTTTTCTGTTTCAGGTAAGAATTACCTTCACGATGTTGTAGACGTATTATATTGTAGTAATAGTCGTTGTGTGTACGCTACAACCGATACGAGTGTGCCGAATTTTATCCGTGAGTAAAAATTTTTCAATTCATTTATAACAAATCACGATAAAAAAAAAATTTATCATTACTCTTTTGAAAAGTTTTCACATAATATTAAAGTATATTGTGGTGGATATTTCTTCTTTTTTTTTCACCTACGTCTGCAGGATAAACGGAAAGAAAGATGTTTATCCGGTTTAAACGATTAATAATAATTAATGCGATGCGGGTTCGTCGAATTTTACGAACTCGGTATTGAATTATCATTCGCAGAAAAACGTGCGTTATGTTTAGAAAGTGATTGAATGGTGATAATTATCAATTGACAAGTGATAATAATTGATCTGTAATTATAAAAACGGTTGCAGAATGAACAAGGGTTTTAATTTTCCTAAAATTGATCGGAATTTTTTATAAATAGGTGCGATTTTCTTAATGGGTGGGAATTATCAGCAATATTTGCGTTAGTCGCAATCCCTGCTGTTCTTCACGAAATCATTGTTAAATATTAATTAGTATTAGTTCTAAAACTCGATCCATCGATCAAATTTGATCCATGGAAAGAAACATGACGAGAAAATTGGCTATCCACGATCCACGGTCATTGATCGATTGAGAAACGTGTCTCTGGCTTTTCGGTTATATTTCGCATCGTTTCGATACGTGACGTTTTTTATTTTCCAGCGATTTTTTTGGTGATCGTAAATCACGATCATTTTTCACCGTTCAATCTATGCTTTGACGAATCACCGTCAGCCTCTAAGTTAATCGAACACAATAACGATTCTGTCATTAACAATAATTAAACTTCTGATTATTGCGCCAATGTGTAATCAATCAATATAAAAAGAAATTCCGAAATCCAATATCGTTGATGAATTCACGAAAATTGTTGCCGTAGTTTAATTGCCATACTTTGTTCCTCTCTTTCTCTTTCTTCTTCTTTTTCTTCTTCTGCTTCTTTTTCTCTCTACCGCCCCTCGTATTATTCCCCTCTTTTCAACAACTTTTCTCCGCGAGTTATCTTTATCAGAATTATCGTTGTTTCTATTGTTATTATTATTTTTCCCTTCTCACAATTTACGACAGGTTAGTACGGATTTATTTGCTTGTTTTTTGTCTCGGACGATAATTTCTTACTTTTCATTAACAGAGGCATGGCAAAAGTGAGAAAAAACGTATGAAATATAAATTTTTACAACTTATTCGATGTTTTCATTTTTCAATTACTTGTTTCTCACGTTGCTTCTAAACCAAAAATTTGTCCACTTCCGTCTTCGTATCAATATTGTCGTTTTTTAACAAAGAATTCGTGAGAAAAATTTGAAGCCAATCGATTAAGGCTGTTCATTCGAAAATTGGTGTGGAATGCCTCAGATCTATATGTATATGTATGCACTTTGGAAATTTTCCTGGGATGTTTTTTTTTTTTTCATACTGTATGATTTTGAATCTTTCGTCAATTATTTTTCAAACAGTTGATTATACTTTTGTTTATAATCTGTGGCTAAATAATTTAATATCGCTGGATTGAGTGTATTATTTATAAGTCAAGTCAATCGAACTATCGTTATTACAGAAAGCAAACGAAGTGAGAAATTTCATTCACATAACGCGAGCGTGTCTTACGCGTTTTTTCACGCTTGTTTTCCGTCCGCAAATTACTAGTTTCTATAACGTTTAGAGGGAGTCTGCTAATGCGCACGCGCGTCGTACCGAAAAGACTACTTTTCGTAGGAGTGTCGAAAGTGGTCTTTTCCGCACTGCGCGCATGCGCCGTCTCGAACAAATCTGACTTTACGCGACCGTGACCTCAATTTCGTGCTTCGTGAAAAAACGCGTAACGTATTCGCGTTTCAATATGAATAATCGTTTGCATGAAGGAGATACGACGGTCTTTTCGCCACCCGTATTTGCAATATTCTCAAGTCTACGACTTCACCTACGATGTCATATTGCAAACTTACGCTCGGTTCTAAAAAACCGAGTTTGCCTCATTGTTACACAATATACACTATTTCATTTCATCCAAAAACTTACTTTGCGTACTTTGCGTAAACTTGCAATTTATCGTCCGTTACAATTGGTGAAATTTACCGTCGCGATTGAAAGATTTTCGAGCTTGTTTCGAAATGCGGAAGTCGTACGTGTTTTGTTGATATATACAAAGGACATGAGAGGAAGGCGGAGGAAGATGAGGATCAGGATGAGGATGAGAAATACGAGGGTTGTTGCATCAGGGTTTGATGCGGCCATCGTCGTGCGATTTCGGACTCTGTCTGCACAGAAACACACACCCACACACATGTATACATGTAAGTCGCTCGGGGTTTTATAGATTTTCAATAAAAAAGGAGAAAATCGAGTTTCTTCTTTCCTACCGACCACCTATGTACGTACGTACATTATATACGTTACACACACACGCTGTACGACGATACGTGTACACACCTATATCTATATGGATAGGTACTCGATGCAGTATATTGTACACGCATGGGTATGCATGCATGGATACGCGCGCGTGTGTGTGTGTGTGTGTATAAGCTTGCAACCACCATTCGGGGGCTCCCTCAAACCCCGCAGCTCCTTTCGCGGCCTTTCAGTGAATCCTCGAACAGAGCCCATTGTCGGGATAAACGCTAGTTTGTATGCGAGGTCCCTACTCTTCTTCTTCTTCTTCTTCTTCTTCTTCTTCCTCCTCATAACCTTCTGGCTGAATCCCTATTTTTTTCCCCTCCACCTCGCCCCATCCCCAATCAATTCCTAACTCCATACCCGATCCTCGTTGTATTTTATCTACTCCGTGCGTGTAATAGAGTGTTGTGTTTTATACGTTACTTGGTAGGATTCATACGCATGCGTATAAACGTGTTACTTACAATGTACGACATGTGCACTGAGAAATTTGTTGTTTGAAATATACACTTTTTTACTCAACTCTCGGTATAGATATACCGGGACAATCTCTTGAAACTTGAAAATCGACCGCGCATGTGCGAGTTTTATCGGCTATTAGTCCAGGCTGTCCATCCCGAGTCTTCAGCTGTCAAACTGTTTCTGCCCGTGATGTAGTTGATACGAATTTCGAGGTTAGAATCTCAAATAATCGAGGCATAGACTCGGAAAGGTTTGGGAAGCATTTGTTGTCGGGTCGGAAAGTCGATTCTTCGAACAACGGTCGGAATTTAACGCTTACGCTCTTTGAAAATTCAAACGTACACATTTTTCGTAGGTTGGCTCGCCTGCATCACGGACAAAATATCGCCGCGGGAAGATTTCGCCGACCAATGAGATCGAATTATTCGACGCATGCGCGGTTGATTTTCAAGTCCTAAGAGATTGTCCCGGTATTACGTATTTCATCGTAATACTAAATATTTGGAAAAAATCCTACAAGCCGTGCGAGAAATCAATCTACATTTAGGCTACTATTTGTTCAAAATATCAGCATCGTCAATCGAGCATTTCACGTCAATTGTCCACTGATATCAAACTCACGAAAAAGTTAAATTGTATTTGGCTGATAGCTGGCACAGAATACTCCGTATAGATTGTGCTGATACTTCGTATTGACTATTAGAGAGTCAATGATCACTGATTCCTCACGGTAACAGATTTTTTCGCAAACAATTCGTCCCGCGACAAAATATACAATCCTACTAAAACTCTGGTAAAAACGTAGTTGTTTTTTTTTTTTTTTTTATTTTCATTTTTATCTTTTTTTCATTCCTTTTCTTATCCTTGTCACAGGGGTTGTAAGGTGAAACCCGAAGTGCAACCGCATAGGTACAAGTGCACCCGCAAGCCGGGTCATCTCGCGTTACCAATTAAGGGTACCTTCCTCGTTAATGTATCTATTTTAGGTCAGGGGTCAGGAATTCTCCTTGCGAACGAAGATTGGTAATGCGATCAGCGTACGCCGTCGTGACCTAAGGAAAATTTATTTTATTTTTTTTTGACGGCGGGGGGGGGGGGGGGAGCACGCGACGGGCTTCCACCTTATTTTGCTTGCAATAAATGTTGTTGGGCGGTTGCGTATTGTTGGGTAGGTACAATTTATTGCATCGTTGCTGTGAAACTGAGGATGAAAACGGAAATGATATATTAATAATTATAATTAATTGTATTTTATGCCTACAATTGGTGGACAAAACTACAATATATGCGTAAGTGAAAGAAATATAGAAATAATGTATAAATAGATCTGTTATACGTCGATTTTTTTTTTTGTTTTTGATTTTCATTTTTTTTCCCTCTTTTTTTTTTTTATAGAGCCAGTGATTTGCTGGCGTACGTGTACCGTAACGTCTCTATTTACTCGAATACGAGGGTGTAACTTGTAACTTGTAACTCGACGTTACTTTACAATTAGTAAGATAACCGTAACTCGGAAGCCATTCAAGCTGCTGCTGCTGCTGTTGCGTTTGTGAGTCACGGCAAAAATCCAGGGATGAGTAGAGGTGTATATATATATATATTATATATGTGTGTGTGTATGTATGTATAGGAAGAGGGAAGAAAAAGAAGGAAAGAAAAGATAAGTTGTAGGAACAAAACTAAAGTTATACAATCTTATTAGATTATATGGGAGAAAATTTGATCGTGGAGTGGCTATATTTTCGATTAGAAATTACCTTTTGAAATTCCTAATCTACAATTTAATTATACAATCTTATAATTTTTATTGACATTACCAAAAAACCAAAAAAAAAATTACAATTTTTGCAAATTACCTTTTTTTTTCCTTCTCCTTATAACGCAAACGAACCAATTCAATCGGTGCAACGAAATATATCGCATGATCATACGCTTGACGATTATTTTGAAATATCGAAATGTATGACGTGAAATTTCTTTACATGTTTGTAATTTTGTAACTTCAACGATGGGGAAAGAGAAAGCGGTATAAGCAATAAGGAGGGAAATAAATTCTCGGTTTCATTTGGGACGTTGTAGAATGAAGTTTGGAATAGAAAGAGTTTGTCTTAGGTTCGTATAAGAGGAAGGTGAAAGAGATAGAGGAGGAGAGAGTGCGCTGTGTCTTGTATACGAAAAATTTTCCTCACGATCCAAGCCTAACTGCCTCGCTGTCGGCTTACGTTGTTTATTGCGCTTTTGCGAATTTCATATATGCGCGCGAACGTGACGGTATTAAACCTGCCTATTACAGGTATGACATGCCTGCCTGTAAAATGATAACTAGGAGAAAAAGATCCGGCACGTAATACAATTATAATTTTGCGAAACGTATGTACGGGGCATTCCGTGCCACCTCACCGAGCCCGTAACGAATTTACATTTTCGACAATTTTTTTAAAACAATATTGTGGAATTTTTTTTTTTCTCCTCTCATTCGTTGTTCAAGCCATTTCAAAAGCACCGCGTTGGTTGGAAACGATGATTTTAATACCAGAACGAAAGTGTGATTTCGGTTTTTTCCATTTTGCCAGATGGATTCAAACATTTTATTTCAACAATGTCAACGTAAGTCGTACCACTTTTTTTTTTTCATTCAATTTGATTCGGCCCTTCTTCTCGGGATATTCGAAAAATGAACGATAACAGGCGATAAGTATTGATGCGTAATAGTATGTAAAAAGAAAAAAAAAAAAAAAATAAATAATAATAAAAAACACAAACTAAGGACTTGTGTGAATGAAAATATGAAATAAGCTCTTGATTAGTTTTTTTTTTTTTTTTTTTTGCATCACATCGCATCTTTTAAAAGTAAATTCAAAGACACACAATTTGAAGTAAAAAAATAAAAAAAAATAAAAATACAAGCATTCAAATAATTGAAATTTTCCAAAATTCATATCGCTTGACAAGTATGACAGAAAAAAAAAATGTATGAAAAATCAAGGAACCTTCTTTCGCAAGTTACGAAAATACAGAGCCGCCAAGTTTCAGCCAAATCAATGGCATCAATTTTCCTCGGCACGTTTGAGGAATGCAGAATGCCCCATGTATACGGATGCATCGAATTCACCTTCATTCCCACGATACGTTATTAGTTTTGCAGTCATTGGTTTATCCATTGGCATATGAGTATAAGGTATACGAACCATACATACATACATATATATATATATATATATGTGTGTGTGTATGTGTGCCATACACTGTATCTTAGCCCCTGAAGTAGCAGCATCTGAGAACCGCTTTTGACTAGGGCTTCGCGGTTGGTTCTAAGGGCGAACGGAGGTAGTTGGCGGGGCGGGGAAGGTAGGGGAGGTGAGGAGGGATAAAGGGCACACTGCATCCAGTAGAGACGTGGCAGTAGGTAGGCAGATATAAGGCACGGATTATATTGCCGTATACGGCGCATTTAATGGGATCGTATCTCGGCGTTGAGGATGAGGAGGAGGAGGAGGAGGAGGAGGAGGAGGAGGAGGAGGAGGAGGAGGAGGAGGAGGAGGAGGAGGAGGAGGAGGAGGAGGAGGAGGAGGAGGAGGAGGAGGAGGAGGAGGAGGAGGAGGAGGAGGAGGAGGAGGAGGAGGAGGAGGAGGAGGAGGAGGAGGAGGAGGAGGAGGAGGAGGAGGAGGAGGAGGATGTGAATCAGAATATCATCACTATCTGATGTATCCCTCGGTGGCTGCGACGCCGCTTCATGGCCACTGTAGGCAGAGATACTTCGTCGCAGGGTATGCATATCGATGTCCAATCGTCCCCCTTTACCCCCCCATTTGCCCCCTTCCCCACCTCACCGTAATTTAATAACTTGGACAGAAAACGAACGCGGATTATTTTCTTATCGGGTGAATTTCACTCGCAACGATATCTGGATGTAGAACCTCGACGATTTGTAACGTGTAGTTGTATAAGGATATTTATTTATTTCTTTATTCGTTTGTTCGTTTGCTCGTTTGCGCATTCGTTGCACGGGAGCGGGAAAAAAACGGGAAAACTGGGAATAGTCAGGGGATTAGGACGGACCTTGGGGAAAAAATTACTTTTTTTTTTTTTTATTTTTTTTATTTTTTTTATTTTTTTTTTTTTAAACGTTGTCAAACTTCAGCTATGATTCGGAAATTTCGTTAACCTTTCAACGGCGGAAGTGGTCGATTTATCGACTAGCGGTCAGGTTGCGGACACCACGTAAGAAAATTCATTGAATTTATTTATAAATTATTTACGTCTAATAAAAGATCGATTTTAACACACATTTAACCGGCGTTGACAGTTTAAGATAACTTTTGGGAATTGTATTTATTCGATTTTTAATTATCCGTGGGAAACAAAGCGATGGCTATTATTGTTGTGTTTCTTAGATCTAAATTTATATATTCAAGGTGCGTAAATTCCGAAACTCTTGGTCATAAAAACTGCTCAACATTACATGAGTTTCGTGTAAAAAACGTTACGGAATCGGGAATTTTTTTTCACGCGGAAAAGTCGGATAATTTTTTTTCGAGGAAAATTGTCGCGAAAACGTTTACTTGTCGCTTCTAATCTACGCCACAAAATTGTCAGATAGATTCTGACCGAACGACGTTGTGCTGTGTAAAATTTTATTAACAGCGGTAGCATCGATATTTCTCATATTTATCAATTGACGTTAATTTTATTCGATTAAATTGTACGAATATTTTTCGCAACCAGGTATTTCAGCTTCTCGTGACGTAATTGGCCCACTCGATTTAAGATTTGATTATTCAACGTGCGAACCTCAAGTCCTCTCGCCTAGTGCCAAATGCACCCAGATGCACGTGCGCGATTTAATTACCCCCTTTCAATTTCATTCTCCGCTTGTGTGTACGGTGCTTTACGTTTCTGTCTTTGCCGTTTGCGTGTGTGGGTTGAGTTATAGTTTAACCTAGGCTCAAATAAATCGAGAACGAGAAAATCGAGATCATAGACCGTTATTGTAATCATCATCATCATCATTATTGTTATTATTATTATTATTATTATGTATTACTGTTAACGCCGGGAAAGTTGGAGAGAAAAAGAACGGAAAATCAAACACTTTGGATCCTTGTTATGGAGAGTAAATTTGAAGAATGTGCGTTAGGTTTTTGTAATGGTTTTTTTTCTCTTTCCTTTCTCTTCTCTCTTCAATCGTGTATCGAAATTTCGGGAGAGCATGTCGTACAGAATATTTCAGTCAAATACGAGCTTTTAATATTGATATTTAGAGGTGCCTATTTTATTTTCCTCGTTTGAATAACGCGTAAAAAACAAGTCCGAATATTTTTGAATTTTAGTTTTCGTTAACGGCTTGACTGATAAACTATTTGAATACAAATTTTTATAGGAAACTTCGCGCTGTATGGAAAAGTACCGAGATAGAATTTTTCTAACTCTAACCGATCAAGAGATATTCAAGATGACTCGACGTTTATAAGCGAATATCTCTTAATCGGTTAGAGTTAGAAAAATATTGTCTCGGTACTTTTTCACAGAGCGGGAAATTTTCTATAAGAATCTGTATTTAGATGGTTTATAAGTCCAGCCGTTTACGAGAAAAGAAAATTTTAAAATTTTCCAATTTTGTTTCGCGTCTTATTTGAAGGAAAAATGGAAAAAACAAAATAGGCACCTCTAAATTTCAATATTAAGATATTCGATTTGAGATACTTTGAGATATTTTGAAACACCGTGATTTGCATGCATTTCTACATTTTGCTTTATTATAATTCTTATTTATTCACTTTACATCGAATTCCCAATTATTCTATCATATTCCAAAATATCCAACGTCTTTTATTCGTTTAAAAATATATCGTCACAGGTTGACGATAGGTGTACGAACTTCAACTCGTATTCGCGAAGCTCGCGCTTATAAATTATGCAGGAATTGATTTCTGCTAGGTGTATTATATATCGCTACATAAAAGTATATACTGGTGTATATACAGCAAATTTTTCACTTCAAAATTGAGATTGGGATTAAATCACGTAATTCGTTTATTTATTTATTTATTTATTTATACATGCATTTTTAAATATATCTTGGATATCTGAGATGGAAAATTTAAATGCAAATACGAAACGTGCTGTGCATGAAGTGAAAAGGACAGTGTAAAATAAAAAAGACTACACGGTGTTTTTTTTTCTTTTTTTTTTTTTCCAATACATAAATATTACGTAAATGCTGGTACAATAATGAAGGCGAGAGAGAAAGAGTGAAGAAAGAAATGGAAAACGGGAATATCACACATATACCTATACTCATATCTTATATATATATATGCATGCATACATTATAGGGTGTATATATATGTATAAAACCGGGTAATTGAGAAGTTGTGAAAAAGTTAATTCGGTGCCGGGAAAACAAGGGAGGATAAAGGAATCCCCGCAGGAGGAAAAACCATTTCCTTTCCTCGCCCCTATTTATCTCTTCAAGTTGCTCAGATTATGCACTTTGTTTCTTTTCTTTTTCTTTCTTTTGTTTTTATTTCATTGAATTTAATACTATTCAATCTGGGACTATATCTCACTGCTTTTATTTATTACTCAGTCCTCTTCAATAATAATTATCTTATACTTACATAATGTCACAAAATAAACACTGAGGAAAATTGTATTTGTTACGGTAAGTAGAAAAATTGAGTAAAACGGGCATCGTTAAGAAAAGTGTTTGAATATTGTTGGAATTACGAAAAACGAGTTACGCGTAACCATTTTTGGCTATTGTCGATCCGTTTTTGGTAATCGCAACGCAAAATCAGTTTGTGAGGTTTACTCTACTTTTTTTTTTAATTAAACAAGGCTTCAACGTCAATTTATCGTTGCACGAGCGTTAAATTTTCGCAACAGTTGCAAGAAAATCCAGCAACAGCGATCGTAATGAGAGAGAATAGTAACGGATACCAGACTTTCGAAAACTAATTTTCATTTTCTACCTGGGACAATATTTTTCGATTGCGGTAAAAAATGAAAATATGAAAAATGAAAATTTCTCTCGGTGTACGTATTGAAACGGTTTTTTTTCGGACCCTTCTCTTCACACGTACGTACCTACAAAATGTTATATTTAAAATACTACGGTTTTTTAGTTTCCAAGTGATGTGTGTATTTGTTTTAATTTCTTCACCTCGCATATGAAAACCTTGTTGCCACACAACCGTGTATATATATATGTGTGTGTATATATACACACACAGTTAGTTATACAGGTATAAGAAAATATTCAATCAACGTTTGTAAGCCTCCCCGTCATCCCCGCTTCATCTTTCTAGGTCTTCATTTTCTCGTCTCGTTTCTCTTGATCGAAACAATAATTACATGAATTATGGATCGAGCAGCAGCAGCAGCAGCAGCAGCAGCAGCAGCAGCAGCAGCAGTTAGGCATGGCAGGATTCATCGATGTGCAGGTTTTCTCTCTTTTAATCACCGTAGCTCTGCCTCCACTCTACGCCGCTTGTTGTGTTGTCGTCTTTGTGCCGAGTCGTTTCTTTTCCTTTTCTCATTCCCGTTCCCATTCCCATCACATTCTCGTCAATAATTATCGTCTCCGTCTTCTTTTCATTTGTTTCTCCGTCGAGTGCGGGACAATGCAGCGTCTAAAATGTTCAGAAATTTGTAGAAAATATTTCGAAATTACGAACTTTCAAAGTTTCGAAAGCGCCAAATTATGCATTTTTCTTCTGCCGCGAAAGTTTAAGTAAAAATATAAATCTTTGATGAAACGTGAAAGTTGTCTGAAATGATTCAGTTTTTTTTGTTATTATTATTTGTTTTTTCCAAGTTTTTGTTCAAAACAATCAAATCTACGCATTAATACGTACAGCGTCGATCATATTTAACGGTGTATTTAGGTATAAAAAAACTGTACCCGCGGCTTCAAAAAGTAGATGCGAGCTTCCGGTATTACATAAAAATATAAATATGCAATATGTGGCAGGTATATGTACATGTACGCGTACACGTAAACCGGAAGTTGACGCAGAAACACTATAATATTCCCATAAAGTAAAATTACCGCGAAAAAGAAAGAAGAATAAGGAGAAGAAGAGAGAGATGAAAAATTACGATAATGATTATAGAGGAAAGAGTTGGTGGAGGGGGCCGGGGGGATGAAACGAAACGATGATATTTTTATACACGTATATAATATATGTATACGTATATATATATCCTTCGCGGATAGCGAGGAGAAGAGCCCTTTTACATAAATTATGCGTATACATATGTAACAAACGTACGTAATATACATACCGTATAGGTATGTATACTGTTTTCTTTCACGGTATCACGGATTGGTTTCGTTCTTTTTTTTTTCAGCATGATTGTTTGTCGATCTGACGGGAGGGGCGGGGAAAGAAAAGTTGAACACGCGTGACACGGGCAGGATCGTAAACAAGGATAAATCAAGCCTTATATATATATTATATATATATATATATGTATATATCGCCGCACAAATATCCTGTACTTTTCTTGTTATACCTTGGATACTTTGGACTTGTAGTTTTCGTAGTATGTAAATATACATATAGACAATCAGTTCTCACCATACCCTCTGTATTACATATATTACATATATGATATATGTATTCGGTATATACGTAACCTATACGTATCCATACACACCCACACATGTATATATATATATACATTAGGGTGGTCCTCATTTAAAATGTTGACGAATTTATGCCGGATCACCCCACCAAATCAACTATAAATAATTGAAAAACGATTCACAATTTTTTTTCAGATTTTTAGATCAACTGTAACCGGTGCCTGTAAGAAGGATCTCCCAATTTAAAATACACGTATTTCGCACACGTTCTTGGTATACATTTTACTGTAAGAGTAACAATGTTCGAAAAAATCCATGAATGCGAGGTTCTAATGAGCATTAGTGCTGCTATCTGAGAAAAAATTCACATCATCATACCGGGTAATACAGACAATTGCATTTCTTATAAATAAAAAGAAAAAATCAAGTTTCCGGGGTGTGCAGTACGTCGAGATTGGTTGATATGATGATGTGAATTTTTTCTCAGACAGTAGTACTAATACTCGCTAAATCATCGCAATTACAGATTGATTCGAACATCGTCACTCTTGAAATAAATTATATGCTGAGAATGTGTCTGAAACAGGTGTATTTTAAATGGTGATATCCATCCATTTACAGGCACGTGTTAGAATTGATATAAAGATCTGAAAGAATTAGGAAATTGTTTTTGAATTATTTATAGTTGGTTTGGGGGGTGGTCTGAAAAAAAATCATCAACACCCCAAGTAAGGATCACCCCAATATATGTATATATATATATAAAGCCATGGTATTACCGCGATCGTTGTATATAAATTTCACCTAATCCCGGAAACTGTACGGTGAATCTTTCCTCCCCATTTTCTGTTTTTTTTTTTTTCACCCTTCGCAAACACGGGGATTTCACATATCGTATACACGATACGTCTGTGTGAAAATAAATAGAAAAAAAAAAGAAAAAGAAATTCATCCGCTTCGTATTTTATCAAAAGTCATCGTATCGGGATTTTGATTCTTACGCGGCTGTTGGTGAATTTTCCGTGTTAACCTAGCGGAAACAAGTCGGAAAAACTGGTTTTTTTTTTTTTTTTGTTTCTCTCACAAAACCCTTGATTGAAAATTGTCTATTCAATTATGCATCGTGTCTATAAGTGTGAAATGAGGAAAAGAAAGAAACATAAAAAAAAAAAGAAAGAAAATAAACAAATAAACGTAGACGATGTATAAGGTACGAGTCATAAGAAATAAGGAAAACGTGAAAATCTCTCCAAGTCCTACTGGAGTAAATTGCAGCTCCGCACTCCCTGACTTTGCACGTGTGTAATATATGTTATATATACACGTGTAGATGTATATAATCTCCCGTGTGTGTCTGTGTGTGTATGTGTTTATATATATATATATATATATATTTATATATATACACACACATACACGTATATCCACCTCCCCTTTTCGTGATATATACGGGAAGGAGAGAAACTCATCGCGGAGAGTTAAAATGGGGCGAGGGAAGAAGAAAAAAAAAAAAAAAACGCGGCAGAGGAGAAGAGGGAGAGGAAGAGAAAGAGACAGAGTGAGAGAGGGAGACCATGGTGACGTGAAGGTGGTGGAGGTGGTGGAAAGGAGGGATCTATTGATCCTGGCCAAGTACCAAAACCATCTTACGTAAGCGCGGGAATATCGTTATATGTATGTATGTATGTATGTTTGTGCGTGTGTGTGTGTGTGTGTGTGGTACGGAGGAGCTTTTCGCTTCTTCGGGAACGCCATACTGGAAACCTCCTCCTTGTTGCAAAAAGGAAAGACACAAATGGCGAGACACTTGCGAACGTTGTAGGAATCCGATTGCTGGGTACTTTTGTATTTTTAAACCGGTGTGTGTTTTTTTTTTTTTTTTTTCATTTTAAAAATTTTATTTTGTTTTTATTTTCAAATATAGACAACATTTCGTTGTAACGGATTCGTCGATGTCATATAACGAGGCTAAACATTCATGTGTAATATAAATGCATGTATGCGGAATATAGTTGGAATCGTATGGTTGAAAGACACGAGAGGCATAAATGTAAATCCTTGGCTGAATTATCTTGATTTTTTGAGATTTGTAAAGTACAAGCGATTTCACAAAGCTTACAAAATTTTTGCTTTTTTGTTTTTTTTTTGTTCATGTAATCGAATGGAATAAAAAGTTGAAAAGTGAGTAAATATTGCAAGAAGGCTTTTTGAGTTTTCGTTTTTTGGTTTGTTTTTTTTTTCCTCTCTTTTACTTTTAATTACTGATCATACACCGAATTATTTCATTCCCAAAATATGAAGCACACTGATTTCTTCTGCGTTTCTATGAAACTTCTCCGTTTTTTTTTTTTTTTCAATCCCTTTTTTCCTTCTCGTACGAAGGATCTTGATGGAAAGAAAGGATCGTTCTATATACGGACAGCATATAGCGGTGGAATCATTGTAAATTCCTGTTGTTTCGTCGTGAAATAATAGTAATAGTAACAACAGTATTAATACTAAAAAGTTGAGGAACAAAAAACAAACCTCGGTATTTCATCATCTTCATAAATTATTGAGCTCCATAATTTTCTACCCTGTCCTTACAGCTTGGCTACCCGAGCTGTCAGAATAATCCATTAACTAAGAGCGACCCACGCGGGTGGATTAATTATTGCTAACACGTAAGCGGTGCTGTCGACGCTTTTAGAAATAGCTGGGTCAAGACACTGTGTGTGCAGGAAGTATAAAGAAGAAGGGGCGGCGGTTAAATTAAAACTAATCTCTCTTGGTGTGTGTGTGTTTGTGTGTTAATTGAAAGAAAATTTTTCACGATGCTCAAACCCCTTGACTTACATGCATGGTATATTAATAAGAATTGAGTATTGGTGAAAAAAGATTGTAGCGACGAAACGATAGAATTAGAGTGAGATATAATTTGAAATATTTTCAACAATTATCGTATAGCGGAACTTGTATCACCGACAACGAGAGGGGGAAAAAGAAAGAGAGAGAGAGAAGAATCAAAAGCACCGAATTGGTTACCGATAATAACCGCGGTTCATTACCACGAGATTTAATTAATTGCGCGGTTAATTCTGTATGCACCTTAAGGAGAGTTGATTTATCCAATATCATTTTATCATTGAGCTCTGTAATCGGTGCGGAGGATTTCGCTCGTTAAAATCTAACGTTAGCAACGTGTCCCACTTCATACGATGATGTATGTGTATATTGTGTACGTACACTGTCGTCATCGGAACTGAGAGTAGATGTCGTGCACTCGTCGTATGATATGCAGATCGGATTAGATCCCCTGAATATGATCTGTCGATATAATTTATATTGAGTTAAATTTCATTTTCGTGCATTTATATTGTAGGAAATGGTAACGGCGAAACGAGTATCGTTACAATATTTCAAGTTGAATATTATAGAAATAACAGGAAAATATGGTTCGAGTAATTGTTGTTAAGTGTGACTAATTGTTAGTAGGTACCGCATTCTCTCGCTATTACGATACTAATTTCTGTTTATTCGGTTGACTACATTTTTTAAGTCGCATAAAGCTCCAGTGCCACTTTATTATTTCACTAAACATCAAGTTATCGGTATAGTCGAAGGAAAGTATGGTACAATCAGAAAAAAATGTGGTAGTAATGATCAATATTTTTTGGTCCTGGAAACGAAATGTCAGGGCTTCAAACATTATCTTCGCACTACCCAAAAGTTTTTTTTTTTTTAGTGCGCTGGAAACAAAGTGGTTTAGTGTGAATACAGAAAGTGTTCTTCCTCTTCGAGCACAACTTGTAGGGCGGCTAGGTGGTCTAGTGGAGTAAGGCTCCGGTAAAGCATCGCTAGATACCACGTTCGATTCCTGGCTCCGTCGTTAATTTTTCGAATTTACCAGTTTTTCAAAATTATACGTTTCAAAGTGGTTTAGTCATGTATAAGAAAAGGTTTGGCATCAGAATCCCATAGATATTATTGCGATTGCGAAATCAGGTTTATACGGTGAAATCGGTTCGTAAAGATTGAAATATGATTGTTTTATCGTCGTAACTGCAAAAATTATCGTTCGTTTGTGATTTGTGCTGCACGAATTGGGTGCCACATCGACAAAACGGCAAAGATAAATGCCATTATGAATTGACCGGCTGATCGAATGGTATCGGACCACGAATGATTTAGTTCCGCCGATTATTTTAGACCAACGCCCGGGGCTTCTCCTGATAACTGCTCAACCTATTTTTCTTGCGAGAAAGGATTTTTGACGGGTCACAGAGAGAATTTTACCACTTCGACAAAAATTTTTGTAGATTTACAATGTAATGTGTATTATTTGATAGCGGTAATCAATCGGTAACTCTCACGGTTTCGTAAATTTTACCGATCTTTATCCACCGAATAGATTTAGTTAACTGTACAAAGCGATTTGGTTGAATCTACCAGAGTGTGCATTCAATATTTTGCTAATACTATGAAAAAAGTATTATTTCAATAAATTGACTAAATTAAAATCGAAATTTCATATTCATAAGTATATTTTATTTAGTCTGAATTTTGTTAGCGATTTTGGAACAATTATTTCATTAATTCTGGTATTTACAACAAAATATCGTATTCCCGCGAGAAAATTTTCCACAAAATGGGTCTAAAAATTGATAGAAAAAAAAAAAAAAAAAATCAAATAGTTTTCTCTAATTGTGCCAGTGACGGTATGAAAAAATAATACTATCACATCAACACATTTTCTACGTTGTTACATGTACAAAAGTAATGTTCATTTTGGATCCAGAACCAAGTCTCTCGATCATGGTAAAGAATGAAAATCGTATCGAAGACTACGGTAACCATCACAACTAGAAGTACTCATAGTTTACCACGGGGATCGTGAACCATTGCAGGGTGTTTCAAAAACTAGAAAACTAAATCTCTCTCAGATTAGTGAAAACTGAGAATTGTTGTAGATACACGTTTCACTACCTTTCGTACAGCATGTATTGCGTTGAGAGGAGGTGACTCGTAACCTGCAAAGTACTACACCTAGATACAAAAGTACGTTACGAAGACCAACGGCAAGAGCAGCAGCAGCATCGCTCGTTCTGGCAAAGTGACGTAGTCGTACTCGCTTAGCCACCCATCCGACCATCCACCCATCCATAGGCGCTATAAACGGGAGCTGACGATGAGCCGTTTGAACCAAACCCGCCCTACCGCGTCTGCAGCGTTACGGGGCGAATAACCTGACCCTCGTACCTCGAGGTACAACATGCACACCGCTTGTTCTACCCCACCTGTCTGTCTTTCGCCTTCAACCTCTTCGAGATAAAACGGTGCTTTGGGTTTAGTAATGCCGTCGTCGAGGATACCTTTTTCCTCCCGCTTTAGACATCGCACTTTCACACCACCCTCACCCTTTTTCTGCGCCTCGTTCGCGCGGTGAAAACATGCATTTGAACCTTCCTGTGCACCTACCATCGTCCAGTCAATGAGGTTCACTCGTTCCTTCGAACACCATGATCATTATACTCTACGCCAAACGTACTTACGGATTTTTTTCTCACCTCTTTTGCTGGTATCATTACACTCCGAACAGTGACTTGTACCGCAGTTGTGGTACTGTACTGTACTTTCTCGGATCACAACGACAAGATACGGTAGATGGGGTACATGGACTGGTTTTGCATGGTCGTCTTAGTGCCAGTTGTAAAGGCCGTTTGAATCTATTGTGGCTATATTCATTTACGTTCACAAATGGCTTGGAGGTGGTTTCAGCTTAAAGTATTAAAACTTCTATTCAGAACTTGTTGAAGTTTTGAATTTTAGTCATGAATTGTATAATCGAAGAGTTCTAAAGTCAAATTAAGATATAAAGGTGGTTCCAAATGGTGCATCTATAGTCTCATTGTACCGTGTAGGTTAAAACGACGGTGTCGACTGTTTTAAACTCTTCAAGTCTGCATTACAAACAATCACCTTCGATCACTAATTTCCGAAATTTCTACAACCCCTTTCTCTAAGTCGCTCCGATTGTGAGCGCAAAGATATGTAAATAATCACGAGACATCGGTAGTTATCTCATTCAATTAGTATCTCATCTCTTGGGGATATGGGCTATGTAATCCAAGGTTACTGCCTTAGGCAAACGGTTTAATATCGCAGGCTTTCTTCCTCTTTCATTTGTATTGTCTTTTGGTTCAACCGTTGATCGAAAAACGCTGCAGGCTCTAGAAGCGCGAGAGCGAAACCGCCGAGGTGTTCCGTATCTACGGACATTTGGAAACTCCTCCGTCTTGGAACTCGGTGCACAGTCGAGTGTCATTTCAATCTTGCAGCAGTGACGTGCGGTACAGGTAGAAGGTATGATGGGCGGTGCAGATGGGCTGGGCACAGTGAACTGGGACAGATGCAGTGAGCAGCATTCGTCTTCCACGGCACACTGAAGAGTAGACGGATAATAGGAACAGCTCTGACTAATAAGCGGTCTCGTACGTCCCGGTTTAATACACGTCAAGTCTAACCCTCCGGCCATAAACCATGAGCTATTACATAACTCCTTCTTCCGCTCTCCCTACCACCACCGTACCCAGGTACTGCCAAAATTCCAACCTCTTTGATGGTTGGCTTCACTACGACGACAGGCACCTGAGTCGCCGTCATGCCTGTACCAACTATTCTAAGTCCTTCTCGACGATGATAATTGTTACAGGTGGTCATGAGAATCTGCTCTCACGCATTGGTTGGTTTACTACTTTTTCTTTTGCTTCTCACACGGTTTCATCTTTCCAAATTTTTCCGCATCATTTTGACTCCACGCTGGTCGCCAAACTCTCTGGTTGTATAAGTGTGTATGAATAATTTGTGCCCGGTGTATGGAAATGTTGAACTGATCGTGAATTGATGGAAATGAAAGAAATACAAAGAACCTCGACTCTCCGTACATCGCGTAATAATACATCTGCTCCGTCATAGCTAACGTTCTACCCGTCATCGATCGCCGGGCTATTATGGCTCCTCCTTTCCCTCGCTTTGTGTGTACCCAAAAGTGGGGGATTGCCAATTTTTATTCTTCTTGGTTTTTTGTTTTATTGTTTTTTTTTTTATCTACACAATGTTATGCAGGGGCTTAGTTCGTAACCCTCGGGTCTCGAAATCAAAACATTTTCTACATCTCTGATTCTTCTCTCTATTTCTCTTCTCGTCCTTCTATCATCCATCTTTCGGAGATATATTGTATACGATATATACATACATAATACGTACATGTATAGACGATACTGGTAAGAGGATGACTCGGTCGAACGTCAGTGAATGCCTTGGCTTAAAAGCATTCGGGCCTGCAGCCAAGGTGCTGGCCGGTCTTTCCTTCACGCGGTTCATTCGGTGTGATTCATCGTTATTTAATGGCAGCTGAGAGGGCAATGGTGTGCCGCTGGAGTGACGCGTGGTGGCACTCGATCCATTTTTGGTTACACAATTCACGGCATAACACTGCACGCGTTATGCAGATCGTCGATAAAACCTTTTCTTTGGCTACCTTAAAAGTGGAACACATTTAGATTATACTGTTGATTTTAAGTAGCATGAAGAACAATTCTTGAAATTGCGTATTGGATGCGGAGATGGGAATTGATGACCAAAGAAAGACAGAAAGCAAACGAATAAATTAATAACCATACTAGAACTATTCAATCTGCAGTGCTGAAATGGTGATCGATTAGTTTTTGTTCCAATGAATGGTACCGAAATCTTTTAAACGAAGATATACCCATCTAGTGTATTACGATAATATCGAGTAGAGCGTTGCTGCTGCAGGTATAGAACAGGAGAAGAAGCGTTGTATTGGAAAGAAGTGGTTCGAATTCAAACAGATCGGGAGGATGAGAGCGGGGAGGTTGGTCAGTTGGCGAACATTCAATTCACCAGCTGGTTGTGCAGGATGCAATAAATTGGGGATATCGACTGTCTGTTCTGGGACGGAAACGTGAACCTTGTGATGAGAATTCATCACCTCGGCTTTAGTTCCTGCCGCAACTTTTCGAAAGACTGATGTCCGTGTTTTTGGTCAATTATACTCGAGATGAGGTGAAAAGAAGAAGGCAAGAAACGCAGGAAGAACTTGACCGCTTTAAAATTATTGCTTGATCGAGGTGTTGATGACTTCCTTGAAGCGGTCTACGTCTACGTTAAGTGACAGGTTTCATTGTAGCGTGAACTCTCACTAAGTCTCGACGTGAATCTTTGTGCAAGGAACAGTGTGGAATCTTTGGAAGCTTGTGTGACTTATGAAATTATCGATATGCAATCGAATATTCTAGCGACGTCTTGTTCTTTCACGACCACGAAGCACTCGTGCAATGTTTTCGTAGTGATTCTCTACCAAATATAAAATAATAAAAGGTTTACATGGTCGACTTTCTTTTCACTCGGCAGTGTCCTACTACCACAGCTCGTATAGCCGGGTTCTGGTCGTTCCGAGTGTCTAGGCTCTCGGAGCTCAGACACGCACCGTTGGTCCCGTGAATGGCGAGGTATGGGCCATTTTTTAGGGAGCATTAGGTTATATAAGGCAGGACTTAGACCGAACATTTGTCTGGAGCATTCAGAGCGGGGATCCCTCGTCGCATCGATCATCCCGTCGCCTTGCAAGATCCGGGTGATTCGCGTTTCTCGCGCATTTCCGATTTTCCCCACCTGAAGAAGAAGCAGTCGGGTCCCTCTTTTCTCACCAGCGGACGTTTATTCCCTTGGAATTGGGGTGCAATGCTCTTGGTCGAAGCAATACGAATACCTACGACATGGCAATAACGATCGAGCCAGTCTCCAGGCCACCCTTTGCATGATCCACTATTCGCCGATCTGGTAGATCCGATGATGCGAGCATTCTGTAGTTTCGTGTCCTCTCAGCTCATCCGCTGCACATCTCTCATCCATGATGTGAGCTACACACTCCTCGGTAGCACAATAGCGTTTATCTACATGGGACGACGGTGGCGGCATCGTAATGCTGGGTTCTACGGAAATCATGAATCCAGAGGGAAAACAACGGGAACCTTGGCTTCTCTGCCGTAGTTCGCGAAACTCCAGTCCAAAGCCGAATGCCCGGAGGATTCAGGTTGCCTCCGATCGTGATATGACCTCGCGTCGTGGTCCGAGCCGTGTCAAACGAGAGAGAGAGAGAGAGAAAGAGTGAGAGAGCGAGCTAAAACACACCCCCCTGCAATATCGGTAATGGCCGCGTTTTCATCCCCCTTATAACGAGGGCTGCGTTCACCTGTAACTGTGAGTAGATATTGCTTCCGTGTACAACGTCGACTATCGACCCTCCAAATGACCGGCCATTTTCTCCCCATACCTCATACGCTTGGTCTCGCCAAGTGACCTTACATCGAGTTTCGGAGAACAGACAGTGGCACTGCAGGTTTCCATTACATTTCATAAGTTGAAATTGAAAAAAGAAACGCGCATAGGTGTTGGTTATACGTATAAATGTCGAACGTGGGTTATACGTTTCGGCGTGCAATGCCAGATTTCAGGTTGGTCATCCTGGAATCTGGGGTATGCTAATTGCGTTACGGATTGTCGTACGGAACTGCTGTATAGCGAATAGTTGTCGTTGGAATTTACCCTCGACCTCACCCGGCTTTATAAGCCGGAAAGTTGAAGGATAACTTGCCAGTTCGCAGGAAATTATCCCTATCAATTTGTCCGCTTGGGTCCATGATCTATGAACTCTGATAACCGTATCTCTCCAATCATTTAGATAACATGCAAATAACTTGACGAACCTTTCACAGCTCGCTGTATCACCCGACTATTACCACTTTTCTTCTTCTTCTTGGTTGACGTTTTTTCACTTTCCTGCACGCACTGTCTCGAGAAATGGAGCCATTATAGCCAACAATTGCACTTCTCAAATGTCGGGCAGAAAAACTTGACAAAAGTGAGTCTGAGTGGGCCACATACCGCGCTGGCTGCCACTCTATACCAGTTGTCTCGAGGGTCTCCCGCCGTCTCTCTCTCTCTTTCACCTTTCCCTCTCTCACTATCTCTCTCTCCCTTTCTCATTTTCCTTCCTACAGGCGTCCGACTCCCTGGATATGAGGTAATGAAATGCGTACAAACGTGCCACGGATCTCTCTACCAGTTCTTATTTATATTCTTATTCTTACCGTCGTTTTCGAGATTACATTTTAGAATTTCCGGTTTTTCTCTCGCTGTTGTAACGCAACTGATGACTAGATATCGACGCACCTATAATCAATCGTTGAGATCATTTAGTGGACGATTGTTCGATGACTTAGTATTTCAGTCACTCGACTCGTATTCAACCTGTTTCTGATTATGAGAAAAACTTTTACCCCTTTAAATTATTATCTTTACTTGATTCGTACTCAACGATGAAATTCTTCAGAATAAGAATGTCACATCAAGGATAACCATTTTCCACCTCTTCTTTAACAGTGGTGATACCTAATTATCTCTAACGTTTGAAGTGTTCATTCTGCTTCGAGGGCAGTGAGTATTTGACGATAAGAAGATGAAACGTCGGAGAAGACGAAAAGGTGGGAGTGGAAGAGTATAAGTGTGATAAAAAGCTAACCGATGAAACGAGAAACCTAATTCCCTCATTAGATAAGGCGCAAGACTTGTTTCGTGCTGTCTGTACCTTACGGTGGTCTTTAAAGAGGTCATTTTTGAATTTTTACCAGCTTGCCCCCCCAAATCGGCTCCAGATAATTCAAAAATATTTTTCTAATTTTTTCATATTTCTGTGTCAGCTCTGATTCGTGCTCCAAAAGGGACAGATTTCCCCATTCAACCCTTTTAGGGACACGTCAAATCTACCCAACGGATTTGGACGAAATTTGGGTAAAGGGGGGTTTTTCGGGTCGCTGTTTACGAATCTGAGCTCAAAATTTGAAAAATAAAAAGTGGCGGATCCATTATGATGGACCAGAAACCCCAAAAGTCACTTCATATTGGCATATTAGATCCATTTTAAATCAGTGACCGAAGAAACCCCCCTATATCAAATTTCATCTAAATTCGTAAATTATGGAATTATTTTCGAATTTTCTCGAACCGATTTAGGGGGTGAGCCGGTACAAATTAAAAAAAAAAACAACCTTTTTAAGGAGCACCCGAATGTAACTACATTACAAATCGGAAGCCCGATGTCTCTCAATCTCCGTTTAACGAATAGCGTCGTTGCTTGCAATCAACAGTCTAATGGGGCGTTAATTCGAGTGTTTAGTTACCGACTGACGGTAACGCGTGCGCTCTGCATTTCGCAGGCTTACTTGTTAGGCACGGAGTAAAATCGGGGCGAGACACGGCTTATACCGCGGCTCTTGAGTCCCCCAGCACTAGAATTCTCGAGCCTAAGGGAGGAGAGGTAGGGAAAACTTGTCCCTTAACGGAAGGAGATGAACCACCGAGCTTTTGCATTTCCTCATTTGCAGTTGGACGGACTTGACAAACGACGACTTGATGCGGACAGCTGACAGTGACACTCGCACTCTGAGAGTCAAGACGCCACTTCCGGTCTCGTTACTCGTGCAAACCAAATTAGAGAAACCCGCCTCTCCGTCTCCTCCCCTTTTCTTATACTCTCGGACAATCTACTTCTCGCCCTCTTTTCCTCCTCACTGCTGTGTGTTTGTCTTCTTCCAGTTCTCTCGTCAAGTAGGATGGAGGACAGCACGAGAGTTTGACTCGTTGACATTTATTTTCTTTCATTTTATACACACCCTGTCACACACCCCGATAAATTATGCCAACTCAGGGGGCGAATTATTATTTTTTTTTTTTTTTTTGCAACTCGGAGACCTCTTCACGATAATCGAATACCTTGCGCTGTCATACGTACTCCGCGTGTTGTAAGAATTAGGTCAAGTATTGACATTCGCAAAGCTTTTTATTATGTACAATGCTGCTGCTGGCTGTAGAGCGGTAAAACAAAAAGGGAATGACCTTTTGGTATAACGTGTGGTAGTCGGCGATATTGGATACATTGAACACTCTCGAAGTCATTTACTTATTTTTTATTTTTTCGTTCTTTGCTTTTTTTTTGTAATGTACAGTTTTGGTTTCTTCAATATTTGTCTCACAAAACGCGATTCTTCTTCGATACATACATACATATATATAATATATAATATATAATATATATACATATATTATGTCGCGTGTATAACGCACCGCGATGCACACGTACCAATATCGAAAACATCCTCATCAATTATAACTTCCGATGAAGGAAATAAAATCGTTATACGATCCTCGTTAATAAGAAATAAATTCCACACATTGAAAATATGTGTGTATACATATTATAGGTATATGTATAATATACAAGGTATAATAATACTTGAGACGAATATTGGCTTCTTTTACGAGTTTCTCATATCAAAGATATATATATATATATATACATATATATTTTTTTTTTTCCTGGTCCGGATTTATCTATAGCGTGTTATCTGCCTCGTCGCTCTCTCGCCCCTCGAATGAGGGAGAAAAGTGAAAGAAAGGAAAAAAAAAAAAAACGTCTCTTGTATATACCTACTTTGTGTGTTAACAGCGGCTCTTTAAACGGTTTTTCCTCTTTCCTTTTTACTTCTCCCCGTTTCTTAACTGTCTGCGTAACTCGTTAAAAACAAAAAAGAATAAAGGAAGAAATTGCTTCTCCGCGTTTTTTTTTTCCCCCTATGTTTTCTTTTCATCTTTCACTTCGATAATTTGATTTCGTTTTTACATTTATCATTTTTTCAAAACCAAACTTTTCCGCAGTCCAATCTTCTTTCCTTCGCGTCTATTCTTGTTGTGTTCACAAGATACCTTGGTACTCGTGTACAATGTATGCATAAATACATGTGTATGTTTATATGTAATATATATATATATATTTACTTATTATGTAACGGAAACGTGGCGTGAAAATTGGTAGTAAAAAATTATACTCATACGTATTACCAGGCCATGGTATATAGGTGATGAGAAAAAAAGCCAAAGAAAGCGACGGAAAATACGGTATAGACACGAAGAAAAGAGTATAAAAAGAAGAGAGGAGGGGGAAAAAAAAGAGGAAACAGATTAATAGGCTCGCCTCTCTCGAAAGGCTTGGAAATGACTGCGTCGGGCACGTGTGTTTGTATACCTATATACATATACTGATACGCGTGTATGCATACAAATGTATAATGTCGTCGTCGTGACGAAGAGACCTGACGCTTAGCTCGCGTCAGCGTGTAAGACGCATCTATGCACACACATACACAGACACACGGTATAGTAGTTCCATGCACACGACGGACCTTCTCTCACGTCACCGCAGCACTGCATCTCGAATGCGTCTTTAAATAACAACGTGGCGTGTGCCCGTTGCATTCGAGCCTTTCGCCGTAAAAATTCTACTCGTCGACGAGAGAGAAAGAGGCAAAAAAGAAAACATGAAGGAAAAAAAGGTCGAGTAATTTACTGATTCATTCATCTGCAGGTACGGGTTCTAAAAAAAAAAAAATAAAGAATCTTTTGGTGTAATGATACTCGTATGCGTCTGTGTGTATATGCCGGGGGAATTTCTCGAAACTTGAAAAATCATCCGCGCATGCGCGTGTTTTATCGGCCGTTCGCGCAGGCTGGCCATCCCGAGTCTTCAGCTGTCAAACTGTTTCTGACGGCGATGTGATTGATACGAATTTTCGAGGTTAGAATCTCAAATAATCGAGGCAGCGACTCGGAAAGGTTTGGGAAGCATTTGTTGTTGGGTCGGAAAGTCGATTCTTCAAAGAACGGTCGGAATTTAACGCCTATGCTCTTTGAAACTTCAAACGTACACATTTTGCGCAGGTTGGCTCGCCTGCATCGCAGTCAAGAATATCGCTGCGGGAAGATTTCACCGACCAATGAGATTGAATTATTTGGCGCATGCGCGGTTGATTTTCATGTCTCAAGCGATTGTCCCGGTATACATTTACTGAATATACGGTTTTGTGTACATGATACGTACGCGTAATATGTACTCGAATATTCTTCAGATTTGTATGTACGTACTTATATATATATATGTATATTCGCATGCATGTATAAAACTCAGTATCGCATAAGAATTGGTCAGAATGACGTTAACGCGTTAATTCATATTACACATAATAATATACGTGTGCAGTTTACTTTTGGGTTTATACCGGTTTTTACCGTAATTCAAATTTGGATAGATTTAATCGCGTGCGTTGTAGGATGCATATAATGAATTATACACACACACACGCACGCGCGCGCAGACGGACACTTTATATAATAACCCTTCGATTTTTAACCCAACCTCCTCCACGGGAAAGACCGGCGTAATTATATGGGACCAAGCGATCGGATGATTACAATCTTTGACGACTATCTGTGTTTAATTATTGTAATTAACACAGCGACGATTATATTCAAGCCTTAAGGTACGGTGGGAATAGTTTTCAACAATCTATACCCTAAGCTGAATTTTCTTTTATACATTTAAACTCTGCTTGTAATTGTATTTGATATTTTTTTTTCTTAGGGCTATCGGAATCTTTATATCTTACAGATACAATCTGTACTTATTACGAATAAATCACACAGAATCGTTTCTCAACGAAATAAAAAAAACTTCGAGCTCGTTGTAAATGAATTAACTTTTTTTTTTTCCTTAGCTGTCAATTGCTAATTTTGATCTTTAGATGAAAATCACGTGTATTGCATATTGACAAGTTGTAAGTTTATCGATTTATAATAACTTGTGTGCTTTTTAACACAATAGGAAAAAAAAATATGGAACAACGGGTATTAAACGTGTTTGTGAACACGCAAAAAAGGAAAAGAAAAAACTGTTTTCAAAGTAACGTCATTTGCTTAATTTTAACGGTTGTCCTTTTTTTATTTTTTTTTTATTTTGTGGTTTTTTTCGTCAACTAACGTTTCACAATGTCTTTTTCTTTTTGTATACTGATTTTAAACCGTGAACTGTAAACGTGTGATAATTCTTCAATACTATACGAAAAATTGTAGTCTCCGTATTATGAGTTATGATCAAAGATAGTTTCTACGGGACAATAAAAGGTATTCTTTGAAAAAACAATGATTCGTTTTGCGTCGTGTACGTAATTTTTGATACATTATTTTGTAATCCACGTCTGAATTTTCCCTCATTCCGTTCACTCTACGCGGCAGCGGAGAAGCTACGTTATGTAGGAAGTACAACTAGTAGCGACTTCCGGTACCGCCGGAACATCGCGGCGAAGATCGTACGTCGGGTTCTTCCTCCGCTCTCTCCGCTTTCACATGTAGTATACATGTTGCGGCAAAGATGAAACGAATTTATTTCAACCGTACTCAGAAATTGCGCGCTGCAACTCTCAGTCACTGTATTACAAAACAAAAAGAATGCAAAAATTTAGCACGGATATATTTGTTTATTAATGACGGGAAGAAAATTCTCCGTTTAGTACATTTACATTTTGTTACCGTTATTCGTGGTCAGATTTTTTTTTTTTTCTTCATTCCTCGATCCAAATCGCCCAGCGTAACTTTGTGCCTACTCCAAACGAAATTTTACACGAAACTTGAAGCTTTCCATTTTGGTGAAAATGTGACGAGAACAGTTTTTTTTTTTTTTTTTCTCTTTATTTATATAAACTACTACGAACGGTGCAATCGAAGAAATTCTGTACACTAGACTTAGATCAGGGCAGTATGTCAGGGTGTCTACCTTTCTGGGGCATCTGGAAAAACCAGGAAATGTCAGGGGATTCGGATATGGGTCCGGTGATCTTTTTATTTTCTTCCTCACTAGCGTACGATTCTTTGAAATGTAGAAAATTACTATCCGCGAGAGAATTGGGGGGGCTTTTGGGAATGGAGGGTATAAGGGACGAAAGATATGGGTTTTGGAGAAATTTTAAGAATTGATAAATTGATGTTGGGCACTGTGTAAAATTTGTCGAAGACGTAAACAATTACTAAAAACAGTGAATACTCTCAGGTCGATGTTTCTACCTTCACGTTTCGAGAGAATGGATAATCCTAATCTTCGGTTAGTTTCTTAAAATCGGAACGTTTATTGATACATTTGGTAATTTAGTTTAATCAAAATTGTACCGGAAGAAAAATTTGACTATTTCAACCTACGACGTAGACATCTGACGTTTAATTTTGCAACTAATATGCATGAAAAAAGTGCTCAAATTATTAAAGTTAGGTTGAAACGAGTCCTGAAAGAACGTCTGTTTTCGTCTGTAAAACCGGGAAATGTCGGGGAAGTTGATACATACGTCGTTGACGCGCTAGTAGACACCGTGTATGCGTTCGTAATTAGCAAAAATTTTCAATTTCCTTACAAAGAACGAAACCGTTCACTCGGGAAAAAAACGTTTCGCGGAAAATTTCTCCCGCCGGCACCGGGTTGCCAAAGATTCTTTGCCCCTTGAACACTTTCAGCCCCCGGTAGAATATCGACATTTCTTCATCCCCTTCTCAGTACACATCACGTTTTCCATAATCCGTATCTCGTAGGGTAACAATATTTTCTACTAGACATTGTTCAGTCATTTAAAAAACGAAAAAAATCGACTCCCACCAACATTTCGACCAGTTATTTCACCTCGGAAGCTTCTGATATCTTCGAAACACCCGCAGAGCCGCGTCGTATGAAACCGGCTGATAAGGTGTGACGTAGCGGCGTTGAACTTTAGTCACGTTGTCGATAGACGCGACAAGCCGTAAACTCCCTCGGGATTTTGTTAACTTTACCTCAAACTGGATCTGAGCTGGGTCTCCCTTCCCTACCTCGCCTGCGCCATTGCTTCCTCGGCAGTAGGGATCGTGGGATTATTCGAGCCCTTTCTCAAGCCTTCCTTCCTTCCTTTCTTCCTTTTTTTTTTTGTTTCCTACCTTGCCTCGCGCTTCGTTTGTTGTTTTTATCGAACACCGCAAAAATTTTATTTCAGCTTGTCCGCCACTTTTCCTTCCTTCCTTCCTTCCTTCCGTCCTCGAATCTTCCAGTCACCCTTTACTCTGCTCTTTCAAATGGAAAGACCGCGGTCTTTTTATTTTTATTTTTTTTTTTATTTTCACACATCCATCACCCCGATTTCTAGTTTTATTTAGCTTTATCTTATTACGTACGAGGCTGAAGTTAGCAGCCAGAATTAGCGGTTAAACCTTCTAACGTTCATTCGAACATGATCGCGGACGCCGGATGATAAAAATTTTGTGAAATACCTTGAACCCTCAATATTTTTATAGAATTTTGAGGATAAAATACTAAACTACATTTTCTATGACGCATCATTTGACGATTAAATATTTTAATGTTCGATCGAGTCTTTGGGTGAAAAAATGTTATTTACGTATTAAACAGAGACACCGAAAATAACTGGTTCGTGGTTTTTTTTTTTTATCTTGTTTATTTCAACGAAAATTGACGAAAACACTTTAGGTTTGAAAGTATAACAATATGACGTCACACATATAATGCTAAAGTATATAATCTGCGTATTGTGAAATCAGTGATTCGGTTTAATTTCTCACGAAGAAGATAAAATATTAGTTCATTATTTCGTCTTTCTCTATGTTAGGGACGTACAAAAAAGTGACTTTTTCGAATACAAATAACCAATTCAGTACATTTTTGATTTATAGGTGAAAAAATCGGATTCTCGTCACAAAAAAATGATCGATTATTTTATAGTATCAGCTTATTTTTCACCTTAACTCGATCTAATATTTCTTGTAAAATTTCTCTGATTATAAATTAAAAACTTGAATGAAACAATATCGTACATTGAAGCGAATTTCATCATGTATTACGCAATGTTTTCGAATCATTAGATATTCGATATAATATGTTTTAACCCGTATTTGATTTTCAAAATTTATCGAGACGAAAGCTTTCGTTGTAAAAAATGTTTATTTGGGTGTAAAATCAAAAAAAAAATTTTTTACTTACATCAAAAATGATCCAGTTGCGAAGACATCCAATTCTCTCTCGATCTCACGTCTGATTCTTCAGGCAGTTTATTTTCTCGACGTGACAACGAAGAAGAGAGAGAAGAGAACGAGGCGTATAAATAAGTTGACGATTAGTGCCGACGCGATCGTAAAAAGTAGAAGTTTGTTGCTTTGTTCTCGGAATAAATTAAGTGGCTTCGAGTAACGCGTTACAATACTGTACATATTTCGAGATCGTGTAACTTCGTGAAGTTCCACATGACGCGCGCGGTCTATTTCATTGCCACTTTAAAGAAACTATTTTATTTCTCGCGGTGAAATCGTCACACCGCGGTATTAACTGTTGGGCCGATATATTGGTACTGCAGGAACGGAATAATCCGAATTAGAAGGAGAAATTTTATTGAAAAAAAAAACAAAAAAACAAAAAACAAAATGCGTCTAATATGAAACGATTTTGTTTAAACATTCCACGTTTTTACAAGGAACGGGGAATAACGTGGTTGTGATTGTAAAAATGAAGTCTTTGTCGATTTGAAAAATGTAAAAAATTACGGATCAGGGAGTAGGTATCTCTGATTTATCATCGACGATGAAATCAAACCTTTGGAATACGATGCAGAGTCGCGTGATATTGCGCAATAGCAAAAAATGTATATAAAAAAAAAAGAAAAAAAAGTAACATACCACGGTTGCAGTCTATCTCATGCCACGACCTAATATATCTTTCGTCCTTGTGTGTTTACTCGAGGTAAACGCATTTCTTCTTAGGTCACTGACCTATGCGCAACACCTCCCACTCTTTTTTTCTCCGCCTTGCCTAGGTGTCGGCTTTCTGTTGCATATGTGAAAACCTCCTTTACGCCCTCGTTGCTGCAGGTGTTTCTCATTTTTTTTTTTTTTTTTTTTCAAATTCTTCATGCACCCGGGTATTCGGAAAACCCTACCTGACGAAACCTCATTTTTAAGAGCTTGTCTTGACAATACTTTACAAGACGATTCGACTGCAATTGCTGTAAACTCGTCAAGGGTTAATTGTTGATTTGCGTGATCAGATCATTTATTTATATATATATATATTTTTTGTTCTTTTTACATAACATTGTTGCAGTAACCCCGTTCTCGAAATTTTTCAACCGTTGTGCTTCTGCGTTTTTTCACAACCGATCTTTAATCGATCGGTCGATTCCTCGGCTCATTTCAAAAACTTTTTTAACATTTTCGCGAAATCATTTTGTTACACCTATCGGATTTCGTCGAGTTTTAGAAAATCGTGAAAAATAACAAAAATTTACGTCACCATTCGAAAATCACCGAAACACTGTTTGTACACGTTTTAAATATGATTGGACAGGCCGAGCGGCTTGATAATGATTAAACTGCGATGAAAAATATTTACGAATAAAAGAAATAAACCAAACCGTATGTATAAAGTCACTCGGTAAATGGTAATTATTTTTTAACATGTGGCAGATGGTTATCATCTTGTTTTTTTTTTTTTTTTTCTTCATTTTGTCAACGAATAGACACAATTTTTGTTCCGTTGTATCTAAATCATCCAGATGTACATACATACGAAATTCCAATCCCATGTGCGTACACTGAATGTACATCAATTTATGTATATTCTCTTTGCTTATCTTAAACATCATACCGCAGCTGAGATAATCAGATTTGTATACGCGTTATACGTATACGCAGCATCACTCTTATATAATATACTATATACATATAATTTGTTATGACAAAACAAAGTCGTTGGGGAACTACAGAAGCGGATCGTTTATTTGATTTGGAGTTAACAACCTCGACGAGATCAGAGAGCAGGGACGGAGAGATGATTCTATCCTACGAAGAAGACACTCGGTGGTTATCGCTCTTTGTCACAGACGCTTAAAGATCTCGTCGCCACTTGTGGAACGGTTTTGATGTGACGTGTCTTTCGATTTATTTACTTTTTTGAATCGTCTTTGTGCGTTAAATATTTGCATTTTATACGCTGGAATTAACGTCACGTAGGCTTTTTTTTTTGCAAATTTTGCTATATTTTAGGTAATTTGGGATATTTTTTTTTTTCTTTTACCGATGGGTTATTCGTTCATAGATCGGGTAACAAGCGATCGCAGTGATTTCAATGACTTGAAGCGATTTCAATTTATTTCGAACGTTTCAAAGTATCGGTATAATTTGAAAATACGTTCACAGATGCTTGAAAGCTACGCAAGCTGGCGAATGAGGCCGAAGTCTTGGAGAGTATACACTTTTTCACTAATTCACTTGCCTCTGACGTAATATTTTTTTGTCGATCGATATGGCTAAACGTTTAAAGTTTCTCTCTCCACCTTGCGATCGCACCTCGCCATAAATCCATCGATTCATCCATCGATTGAATTCGCAGCTTCTTACAGTTCGTTTAACATAGAATTGTTCAAATCGTCCGTACCGAAAGAACAACGGGAGAGTGGCTGTAACAACTTTCAAATCTAAATAGAAATCTAAATCTCTCCGCTGTTCGGGCCTTTGCCTCGTCTGTAGGATTGTAATTGAAATATAAATTACCGAGAGTGCCTGCAGCAGCTTTTCTCCTCCCCTCGCCGCGTTTAGTAAGATCACAGGTAGTAACCGTATAACCCTGTTTAAAAAAAAAACCGTGAGTTGATTTTCTAGAGTCAAAAATTCGCATACTTACGGGCCGTGAAAGTCGATGAAAAGCAGAAATATGCTGTTTTAGGGCTCTAAGATTGAAAATATCCATACTAAATGAAAAAACTTAAACTAAAATGAAACAAGGTGTGCGAAAGATGTTGTTCATAAACTAGATTCGTGAAAGGAGTAGAGTTTTGACTCTTTATTTATTTGTTATCGCACTTTTAAACATTAATATTCTTTTTAATCGTTGATAAAACTTTGTTTGTTACAATTAGGATATCGCTGGCGATGTAATCGCACTACTTGCAAAATAAATTGTTTTTCTTCTTCATTGTTCGTTAAAGTTCAATTATAATTTTGTATTAACGCTGTACTGCATATTTCCGCATTTCTTCGACTTTCCCGGCCCGTAATTGTACGAATTTGGAGTCTAAAAAATCGACTCCAGGGTCTTTTTTCAGTGAATTTAATGCCCCGCAAGAATATGCTTGGTAAATTTTTTTCAATTCAAACGGTTCAATAGTTACGGCATTTTTAATGAAAAACTTTACTTTTGCATGTTATTTAGATTGGAAATTTCAAATGGCCAGCGAAACCTTTTAAAAATGAGCTAAAAATTTTTCCAAACGGAAGAATTTTTTCCTCAGTAAATAGGTCCTTTTAATACCATAGATTCGATAGGTTAGTTTTTTTTGCTCAACCTAGTATATATCATATATATATATATAGATTATCTAGATCATAGATTCCGGACAGACTCGGACTGCAAAGCGTTCCGTATCTCATCGCGAACACTCGGACATGTTAAAAGACTTCTCTCGATTAATAGGCACTCCTATTATAGTCTCCATTCGGTTGAACCGGTAGGAGACTACTGATGCAAGTGTAGGTGAGGTAGAATGAAAGGCCCGCTTTGTCAAGCTTACCCATCATAATTGCAGCAGGCAGAGTTTACGTAATCAGTGTCCGTGTATCGGAAAAAGTGTGTGTGTGTTTTGAAAAAAATCATTCAATACGAATAGTCATTGAATTTTGTTTCTACTTTTTATTCCTTCTCTTTGCACGCCGGTAATTCACGAAATAATTATACATTTCACCGTTATCGGGAATTTGAGTCGGGTACTTTGGAATTATTTGAATTCCAATTTGAACCACAATTTTGATTATACGTATCGGTCATTATCGAAAGTCTATCAGGTTTTTTTTTTTTTTAAATAGCGGTTTTCTGTTGGTCTAGTTTAGATTTGTAAAACTGACGCGATGCCTATTTTTTTTTTTTTTTGTTGAGATTTAGTGTGGCGGAGAAAAAGAAATCGATCAATGCGAAGAAATGACGAAATCGAGGTTTAAAAAGTATAATTGATACGATGCATCAGTTGATAATATCTTGTCAACACTAGGAAAAAAGATTAAAAATCTGAGAGTAATTGAAAAGATGAAATTTTTCTTTCGTTTCTTCAGTATTTATAGATCGAAAATCTGAGTTTTTTTTTTTTTTTTTTAAAACGACGAACAAAAACTAACTGTAATTATATTAATATATTCTCGAAGGTAACAGATATTGAAAATATACCGTTTTGGGAATGTCGAAGAAATAATTGTTTTTATTTTCTGTTACAGGTAAGCCTATAAAAAAACTCTACCACCTTGTATCATCGAAAGGTAATTTATTATTAATTAATCGCTAATTCTCGCGTCGGTTTCGTAGCCGAGATTGTATTTTGCGGTCACTCTAGCTGTGCAGCTTACTTTCCAAAAAACCGGTATACAAACTACTGAAATCCATGGATGCGTGTAACCCGAACACGTGTTCAAATTCAACTCATCTTCGTTTTACCTCGACGTCTCGCATCGTCGAGAAATTTTACATACATACGGTAATTTCATTCTCTGAAGTATTACGCACGTTATATCGATGCGGACAGGATTTCGAAACGAGTGTATAAATACTTGATTTTATAAACCGAAAGATGCGAGAGATAAATTTTTTCGTTCTTCTTCATTCGTCAGTCATGTTTTATTTAAATTCAATTCTCTGAATGTTTATGTCGATAATAATCATTCCGCGACTTTAACAGCATATATTCATGCGGTTGTTCTTCGATCTTCAATCGAACTTGCAAATGCTTTTTAAGCATTGTCGAGACATTGCTTGCCAAACTTACAATTAGCGCGATCTAGTCATCGATCCGTCGCATTATGTAAGCTTCCATTTGTCAATTACACTTATATCGTCATTAATAAATAAATAAATCAGTAGAACTGGAACGGTTTTCCGTTTGCTTACACTGTCAGGTTATATATACCCTTAAATTATTCAATAGCGTCGCGTCCGGTTTATCAAGCTTTCGAGTTGCTGTTTAACAATCGTAGAACTCAATCCGTGGTGGTCCCAACTGTTGGCAGAAAAATAAATTACCATTTCGCAGAATGAATTAATCGCCAAATTCAATGTTTAATTTTTCTTTAATCAAAGCCACCTGATGCGGAAATCGCAACAAACAAGACGAGATTCGCGGCGTTCAGTTTTAGTGATTAACGATTTTCCGTCCCACTCCGCAATTGCAAATCTAACGTTTGCGGTTTTCCCTTCTGGATCGAATGAAAAAAGTATGATCCTCGCTTACTTGTTGGAAAATTATTAATTCTTGTTTTGCGTGTCTTCGGAAATTTACGCAATACGAAAGAAAAATAATTATCCATTTTTCACTATTCATTCATTCTTATAGGAAATTTGTTTTCACTTTTACGTACATACGTATATTTAACTCGCGATGAATATTCGTTTGCGCGTATAAACATTATTGTTTCTAAAAAGTCGTAAATATCACTTCTTACGATCTATCACAAAAGTCTTTAGCCTGTTAATTTTATCAAAACATTTTACAATGTTGTGCATATATGTATATATATATATATATATATACGTGTTTTTTTTCTTCTTTTTGTTTTTTCTCTTCAACTAAACACTTACAAAAGTAATAGTTGAATTATGCACGGTACGGTTTGAAAAATCTAAGTACCTCCTCAGTTCAAGCTATCCGTCCAAATTAAATAAAAAAGAAAAATGAGACTAAGAAGGAAAGAGGACGAAGAGAGATAGAGAGAGAGAGAGAGAGAGAGAGAGAGAGAGAAAAAGACAAAGAAAAAGGAAGCCGTCCGTTCGATGTAAAAGGGAATGAAAGTAAGGGTGCGTCCTAATAAACCTCGACGAGAATTTCGGCTCACGTTTTGCGTGGTCGTCGTCACCGTCGAAGCGACGCGTTAACCTTGGAGCAACTGGAATTTAACAAACATTGGGAGAGGAGGAAGAATAAGGTAGTTTTTAAGGGGTGACGCAATTTTTTTTTTTTTTTTAATACCGAGGACGAATTCTTCTCTTTTATTTGCAGATTAGTCCACGTCACTTTAACTTACTTTTGCACCTTGCAACATTTGCCGAGTCGCAGTTCGTCTCTTGAATATCACCTCCGAATCTGACAACGTGACTTACATTTTACTTCAAGGATTATGTTTTATGCATAACAGCCACCCTCGCATCTGTCCTTCGCTGGCTTATACCTGATTTTTAAGAAAATATGTAGATTATACACGTAAAATCTGAACACATGAATCTACACGGTGACCTGCGGTCAGGGAAAAGTCAGAGAATTTTGTGGTGGTATTGAAAGAGAGAGAGAGAGAGAGAGAAAGAAAGAAAGAAAGAAAGAAAGAAAGAAAGAAAGAAAGAAAGAAAGAAAGAAAGAAAGAAAGAAAGAAAAAAGCTTCCAAGGCGAAAAAGGAGAATTTTTAAGAACGATTTTTTTCCATACACTCGTTTCCGTCATTAATTTCCTCAAGTAATGGTGTTTTTTTTTTGGGTATTTAGGTATGTTGAATTGAAATATTGGGCTAGTTTTTTTAACAGCATAACGTGATTTATTTTTTATGCATTTTTGAATTATTTTTAGGGGAGAAACATAAAATTAATACAAAACTGAATATTTAGGTATAAAATGAAGAGCATTGGGTTTGAACAAGACTTAAGAGACTAGATAAATCGAACAGATTTGTGATATCTTTTTCTACTTGCTTTAAAACTCCTGTTTTAGCACTGCTCGTTTATTTTCCTCTACTTGCACGCCGGTCCTTATCTGCATTGCCATTTTTCAGTCTCTTTCCTTCTTTTCCTCCTCTTCTCTTTCTTCGTTTTCGTTACAATTTTGCATTTCAGTGAAAATTCAATCCCCTAAAAGGGTTATTTTTGAATTTTTATGCTCACAAGGGGCTTAAAACGTTTTCAAATTGATACATGGAAAAATAAAAAAACATTCATCTAAAATTTGAGTTCTTTGTACCGACTCTAAAATAGTCCGCTTTGCGATCGAAGTACCTCGTGGAAATAATAACGTTGGAAAAAATATTTTTTGGCTTTTTGACATTTTTTAAGTCGTTGAAGAACATATCGAAAATCATCGAAAATACGTGTTTTTGTAGGGAATTGAAGGCTCCAAAAAAAAAAGATTACGTACCGTTTACATGTATGAGGGAGTGATGATACTTTTCAAAGGAAGGGGGGGGGGGGGGAGGCGGAGGTCGACCACATACGTGTTAGCATCCATCAAATATTCATGCAGTACGTGTGATTTACGGCAAAAGGTTTACCGTTTTCCTAAAGCCAACGAGCTTGCAAGCCTTTCTCTCTACGGCATGTATTAATACGTATTCCAACTAATGAACGTTCTTCACTTTGAATGTTTAGACTTTTTTTTCTTTTTTCAACTAATATCTCACGTCATTCATTTCATTTTGATACGTATATAATATATATATATATATATATATATATATAGTAATTTTTGTTATTGTTGTTATTGTTATTCGTTATCTTGCTCGACTTACGGACTAATATCGTTGGCCTAAAATGAAAGAAAAAACCGTGATAGAAAGGAGACGAAAATATCGTTAAAATTAAAAACAGAAGAAAAAAAAGAAACGAATCCAACTCCGTATCACAGTTCGTAAAAATTCGATTCCAGGGTTGTGATGTATAATTTACTGGTTGTAACAAAAACAAAAAAAAAAAAATAAAAGGGGTGCCTGATCGTTTTTCCACACAAAAATTATACTCCATCTTCTTCTCTCGTTCTCCCCTAGCTCTTGCATTTTCGTGCTCGGTGAAACGTTTTCGATTATATGTGGGAGCTTAAACGACACGGACGCTTTTAAGTTAATTCTCCATGGCATGAACGAGGGTGAATGTTACATTATGGCGCATTATATGTTACTTTAGGGGTGGCCAAAGAGTTGGTAACGATCGTATTTGCCATTTGCTTTCGTTGTTGGTTTTTTTTTTTTTCTCTCAACTCTTTTCTCTCTCTCTTCCACTAATCATCCTTCCTTTCTGCCCCCCCCCCCCCCCCCCCCCCTCTCCACCCCATCCGCCCTGTTCGTGACGTAATTAAGGACGAATGGGCCGGAGAACGTCTGAAAACCAGTTTAGTTCAAGGGACATGAAAAAAAAAAATGTTGAAAAAATTTCTGCATGCGTAAATAATTCAGTGGAAGTTCCATCCTTGACCTCCACATATATATATATATATATATATATATATATATATATATATATGTATATATATATATGTGTGTGTGTGTGTGTGTGAACTGAATAATTGGCTCTCGTTACCGCGGTACGTCATGTTTATAAATTGCGTTTTTTTTTTTCCTCTCTCATCTTCTGCTCAACGTTTTGACGACGCAGCTCACCGGTTCCTTATTCGTCACCTCGAAATTTTTAATTAAAACAAATAGTATTGCGTCCAGCGTTAAGTGGGTATATAGTATGTAATATATTGACGTATAGTTTGTTACGGTAAACACGGTAAGGGATAAGTAATATACTTGTTTGGAAAAGTAGGAAATTCAAGTTATAGAAAATTGTCGTGTAATCACTGAGAGGGGGGGGATTCTTAAATTCGACAATATTGATTGTATTATACGATTGTCGGGAGAAGTACGTTGGTCATAATCTTACACGCGATATGTACGAAGGGAATATTATAACGTATAATCCGGGTGTTTGGAATGGATTCATTGGCTCGTTTCCAAAGACCCTCGTCCTCCGCCGTATTCTAATTGATTGGTTCAATCGATGCATAATCAATTATCTTGGCCCATACCGGATTAGAGGCTTTGCGGTACGATAGAGCGCCGGTTTGCCGGCCACCGGAGAACCTGGACCACCACCACCACCGACCACCACCAGACGCAAGACGGCCGCATCGGGTTGCAAACTTTACTAACTGCATTATCTTCCCTGGGCATGAATTACATAATATACCTCATACCCTATCCATACGCCAAACTATTTATACCCCTATTTATACCTTATACCCCTCGCTTGCGGAGGTCCAGTGTTGGTTAGACGAAGAGAGGGAGAGAGGGGGAGAGGGAGAGAGGTAAAGGAAGTAAGAGGGAGGCTATACTCCACAGCAGGTACATAACGGCAGCATCATCTAACAGTAATGAGTCTTGTAACAGGTGTGCCGAATTCCCTCATCCTCTTTGCCTCGAGGTACGCCCAATTACTCCCCCTCCCTATTCCTCCTCCATGTCATTGTTTACACACCATGGTCGGGTGTAATTTATTAAAACGCTGTGCAACGTAAATATAGACGTCCGGGTCGTTGAAGAAGATAAACAAAAACACTTCACTGTAACCGACTATATTGAACGAAATTGTTTTTCGCAATTTTTGATATTACTATTTTTGAGGTTTCTTTTTTCTTATTCCTTTTTTCTTTTTGGCATACCGAATTGGCTCGGTAAATAAAAATTTTATAACCGAAAATTTAATACGTTTAGGTAGACTATGCATGACGTTATTGTCTAATGCGCAAATTGAGAGTTTGAAAAAAGTGCCAACAGGATACGAACAATTTATTGACGATATCTTTTTCCCACTCTCTGACCTTGGAAAATTAAACAATTACGGTAACGCACACTTCGTACATAGGTTGAACTATGGAGAGAATTTTGAAATATTCGTACTTGATTAATTTTTTTTTATTTCTCTTTTGAATTTTATTATTATTATTATTGTTATTAAAAAATATCAGTGACAAATGAAATAGAATTTATCAGAATTTCGAAGAACAATTTAACGAAATCTCGAATTATCATTTGAAAAGAATCGGAAAATTGTTGTTTTTTTTTTGAAAATCTATTTTGATACAGTTTTATTTTATTTGCCTTTCTTCCTTGCTCGTGTTTGACCGGTGGCGGTCGTATAAACGGTTTGTAAATTTCTATATCCGGATTTTTATTACCGCGACCTGTGTCACGGTTTGCTGTCGGTATAATAACGCAGGTCGCACATAGAGGGCACGTTGTACGGTGGTCATGGGTGTTGGTGTAATATATAAATGGATGGGCAGTATTGCCGGAGCCTATAGAAGTATAGAGAGCGAATGAAATAATCCCTGCACCGAATTGACCGACCGAAATATTCGAATGGCCGATTCTGAATGATGTGCTATACCTTCCTACCTACGTCAGTGGTACCGCGAACCTGGCTTTCGGTTGCATTCCACATTGATATGTGTAGGTGTAAATACGTGTCTCTGTAGTATTTGTAACGGGCACTAAAACTTGCGTTTGCAGGGAAAAGTTATAGCTTCCGCGAGGAATGGACGTGTCCATCCGTCCATCTATCCATCTCTATAACGCGTTTGTATATCCGTAAATTCGTTGCATCACAACGTCATGCATATGTGTCCTTTTAACAAGATTACAAATTGTATATCCCTGGAAGCTCTTCACTTTTTATGTTTGAAAAGCGCGTGCCGAGCGATGCACGATACCCTTTTATATCCAACACGATCACGGATGGATGTGGATGCATTTGTGAAAATTTTACCCGCCACGATTCGACGCCTACGGAACGAACGTCACAAAAGCGCCGGAAGTCCAGCCCGATACTAACGAACGTGAATTGTATCCGCAGGCAAGTCGCGATTCAATTTAACTTCCCCCTGTTCTTCTTCTTTTCCTTCTTATTTTCCATTGCACTTATTAGATTGATCGAAATATCGCGAGCGAAGGAAATTCCGTAGCTATTGGAATCGGTCGACTTTGTTCTTGGATAAACTCAGCATCATCTTTGATGCGCGGTTCAGTTTCCAGACTTTCAAGTCCTCGCCCACTTTGGTGTTGAACCTGCGGCTAGGCTGTAGGTATACCTACTCACCTACCTTCGTTTACACACGTTCGTGCCGGGTAGGCGATAAGGACGAAGGGCGAAGAGCAAAGTTCTGTTCCGTTGATAGTCGACGTGGAAAAACGCGTCCGAATGATGGAAGGAAGGGTATGGTGGTTTACGTCACCGCGGCAGGCAATGGAGAAAAGAGAGGTTTATTTCCTTTCGGTATCGATGTCTCCTCCTCGTCTCCGTTTCCTTTTCTTCTTTGTACTCCCATCATCTCCCTCTTCTTCGTTGCCTACCTGCTGCCTCCTGCCTAGCTCGTCAAACGTCTCCTCTCATCGCCCGGTTTAACCGCGTCGTTGCACACACCGAAGAAACACACCGCACGCAAACTCACGTCTTCTCCGTGTGATCGAAACCTATTTTATACCAACCGAACAAAGAAAGGGAACTTCGTGTCATTTGTTGAATATCCAGAAGAAAAAAGTCATTTATTTTCCACCTCGAGAACGTCGATTTTTTTTTTTTTATTATTAAATTTGTTTTGTTTATTTTTTCATCTTCTTTGACGAAAACTCTTCGGGTATCTCGTTATTTCCAGTTCCCTCGTCTGTTATTTTTATACGCCGCAATGCCCGCGTTTCGACGTTCTTTACTTTGCTTCTTAGCTTTTCCTTTCTCTGTTTATCTGGATATCTCAATTTGCAGAATTTGGCAAACTGTAATTTTTATCCACAGCGTAAGACACAAGCCTGCCGAAAAAAGGTGATAAAATAGAAAAATACTCGTTTCTTTTCGCACCGAAGTGTCAGTCGAATCTTTCTTCACTTTTTTGTCTTTATATCGAGTTATTAAAAATTCACCAAAAGTCGATTTAGAATTTGTTATCTTTAGATAAACGAAAATTTAACGCAACCAAAAAATCCCACCGCCAAACCTTGTCTCATATTTCCTACTAAAAGATTGGAAGAAACCTGATTTATTCACAAATTTCCCAACCCCTACAGTGAAGGATACGATGGTGTGCGTGCGTGTTTGTGTATAATTCTACGACTGACGGTAAACGGTGATAGCAGCGAGTCCGTCGGCTCTTTTTACACCTCCCGAGTGCCGCGTCTATATATCGTTGCGTAGAGAGGATACCGGTTTCGTTTTACTGCTAACTGGTACCCGTCAGCTTCTTCTCTTTCTTCTTCCGTCTCCACCCTTTAATTAGTTTCGCATTCGTAACGCGTGCGAAGAGGAGTCGGCACGGTATATCCTTATACTCGCAATGCAGATGTATAACCAAGGGCTGAACACCCGCGCTGCATGAATTTCCGTGCACTCTGTATAAGCGGATCAATTCCCTGCCGTTTCCATTCCCTGGAAGTGCAGCAGGGTTGGTTACCTCTCGTAACGCAAGCCGCTTACGACTCTCAGCAGTTTCTATTTCAACCTGTCTTATTATTACATTTAACGATGTTCGACTACTAATTACAACCTCGATACTCGTGTTCGGGGCCACTCGGGGATGAGCATCGTCGCTGCTTTTGCCGACGATTTTCTTTCCTGCCCTTTTACTCTGTGGATGTCAACTGACCATGGTCATGTTCTTGATATCCACCGAGGTGAAGTATAAGTAGTACCGGTATGATGACCGGTCGAGTCCCCGCCTTCCGTTTACCATCTTGATGCGGACTATACGTACACCTGGTGAAGTGGGAGGACGCCTTCTCTCTTCTGCTGATGCAAGGAAACCATTCGTCGCGGGTTGGAGGGCGGCGGGCGAAGGGACGAATCACGTCTGGTAGTCAATTAACTGTAATTCGGCGTGGCTCTGCAGACAATTAGCCGCCAGACTCCGCGCTATTGCTGACTGCAACCTCGGCCACAAAAGGGGAGGTTTCGGTTCAGTCGGTCTAGGGTAACCAGGGAGCATCGAATTTTCGACCCTTCGAAAAACAAGCCTGATGTACAGTGGCCTGAAAAAGTTCTTTGGGATCCGCAGATCTGGGGCTTATGATTACCTACATGTCGTTATTCTATTTTTCTCAGTCCCCTCTGACGACGTCAACAAAGTTTTCGGGCTGCTTTACCTTTCAACGAACTTGTTCCTCTCGGCTTTTTCCTGGGATCAAGTAGCGTTTCTCGGTCTTTGAACTCAGAATCCTGCGGAAGATTGACCACCTTTGACACATAAGACGCTGAGAGTTACGAGTAAAAGAGGTGGAACCAGAGAAAGGGTGAATGTGGAGAATTGCAGAGGCGGTGAGTAACGCTTTCCTCACGATTTATACTTGGCGAGGAAGGGTTCCAAGTGTAGGTACATTCAAATGAGAGGGCTTAAATGAAATTAAGCTTCTTCGGTTGAGTCTTAGTGAAGATGGAGTTCCGGCAGACCAGAGCTTTACCGATACAGTACGGGAATTAGTCAAATGCTAAAAAATTACCCCACACAATTCTTGAACGTCTTGTTCGTTATTTTTTTCTATTGTCCAATAATGTTATACACTCGTAACAAACTTGGAAGGTACGTTCAAATCTACTCGAACAACGCTCAGTTTTTTATTTATAATATTCTCTTACTTCATGTTCGTCATCTGCACCGTTGAAAGTTCGTGGTCTGAAGGCTACTCGTCGAGAGGAATGCCCCATGAATCCAGTGGGTATTATTGACAATGAGCTTAAAGTTTGGACCTGTCAGCTTCGTTGAAAAGAGATTTTGAAATCCTTTGAAAGTTTATATCGGTTTTATTGGGAGTGTGTAGAGGAGTTATCAGTTTTCCAGGTTTACTGGTGTGGTATAAGCACCGGAAATCTTCCTTGCGGGCGTCGCGACGCTTTGTTGTGTGGCGCTTTTTGGGTTTCCCGTTTGAAGAGATTGTTTGAACTTCGACAAACTGATGTTGTTGATTCCGTTCCTCTTCTTTCTTCTTTTTCTTCTTCGCTTCCCAACGTGTGATGTTGGTGTTGTTGACTCGTACGTTGGGGAAAGACTTCCGACCGGATATTGGTCCGTATATATATACGTATTTTACATTGAGTCTGAAAATTGAGGTGGAGAACAAGGATCTGCCACGACGGAAAAGTGAACTTTGGCTTTGTACTCTGATCGTTCTTTCTTTCTCTTGTAGGCGAACCCTTAATTGCCTTCTTTGATCATTGCTTGTGAAATATTCTTTGACGAAGGATATTGGAGGAAAAAATTCAGCGGAATATTACTGACGAGTCAATTTTCCCCATCCTCTTCTCTCTTTTCCCACATGAAGCAAATTGTGAAAATCATTATTCCCGAGGCACGAACGAGCCATTCTTTTAATATCTATATCGGCAATGGTACGCTGGGTGTATCGTGTCATGACGACACTCGGTACATCCTCGCGGAGGTGATGCTGCTGTAATAATCACGATGCAGAGCCGATAAATGTTACGTTGAGCCGTAAATTTGAATGCGAACACTATAATAATGTGAGACTGGTAGGTAGGCAACCAATAATACCGATGAAACTGTACCCCGTTTGTAGTGTGACCAGTTAATATATGATTGCCAGTTTAATTATTGCCGTCGTATACGAAGAGTGGAATCGGCGTTCGTGTAGCTGATCTCTCTGTATTGAAACGCAGACACGTGTTGTTGTATCATCTGCACGCGAAGAGAATTAACGTCTCTGACCCGGATACCAGATACGCACCATGACCTATCAAAGTTTTGAGAAGTCGTAATTCGACGATACCGATAAGCGTTGAATCGCATTGCCGAGCTGATCATTGATTGTCGCGTTATGCATAGAAATGGATCATGCACGAGTGTACGTATACAACCATTATCGGCCAGATCTCGCCGTAAGTCATCACTCGTCCATTTCGCGTTTACCATATAGATTGATTCGGCTGACCTCCTCATAGCGGTAGCAGCACTTCACCAAAACTTTGAAGGTAATACCGGTAAACGAGTATAACCGTAGTGGATATATCGCGTCAATTTTCAATTTGCATGGAACGACGCCGTTATATCATATATAGTAGAGCTGCACCGACTACTGAATATACATCCGATACGATGTATGTTTGTACGAACATACAAGACGTGGAAAAATGTATTTCCAAGAGGTACTCTCGGGATAAACGAGTGGTACAGCATTCGATCGCAAAGTGTGATGCAAAAAATGGAGTGAACGAGAATCACCGTTACAGTTTTACATTCACTCATCTAATTTCAGAGTTATGAAGCTTCCACTTCCTCATCATCAATTTTTGGCACGTTTTGTGATTTGGCGAACGAAATTAGGCGAAGATGAATCAGCGAAGTAGCTTTAGACCAGTGCCCGCGTTCGATTGGACTGAAACCCAATTTTTCCTTCCGTTCCAATTTATGGCGTCGAAGTTCGAATACGAGCGGCTCTTCACCGCAGGTACGACGTACTTGACTGGCACCATTATGGCGGCAGGACCCTCGTTATAGGTTGCCGCATTGTCGCGGCCGGAGCTTGGCAACTAGATGAGGATTCCCAAAGTTCTTGTGCTTTCGGGGGTGCATGGTGGTGTCGTGGGTGTCAGGCGGCTCGAGCACATAGTCAGTCGCTCGGTCCAGGTCGAAGAGGGACGGGAAGGACGGGTGCGGACTGTAAGAGGACTCTATTAATAGGAAAACCGTGTCAAAGGGGAAACTTTCCGCTCCGCGGTATACCGTGGTATACACTGGCGAAGTTCTATAGTTGGGGTATAAACCGTTATCCAGACTGGAGAGTCGCCCCAGTCCCCCATAAAGTCTGGCGTTCCGAGTACAAAAGCCGTTCGGAAATCAGAGATCACAATTAGCTCTCCTTGGCACAACGTGCTTATCATTATTACTCTATCAACCAATTTCTGAGGGTAGAGAAAAACTGCAAGGGTCCTCAGTTTTTCAAATCTTGATCATCGTGTTAGTGAAAACGGACGGTTACACTCCAATCTGAGACTCGCCATATCGCGGCTAACAAGGATCGGAACGGAATCGGAAACGTCCAGTCGACACGGGCATCAAAGAGGTCGAATAAGTCGTCGCGAGGTAAGATGGGTCATAGAAGAGACCGTCACGTCCTTCGGATGCCATCCTTCCTTCCTATTCCTGTGTCGTCTCTGGGGACGAAATGAAACGTCCAGATGGCTGATCCTGATCCCCCACCTTCACCAACCCACCCGACTTCCCGATCCACCGCTAATCCCGGTCGTCGCTTCGTCCCTCGTCTTTCACTTCGCGAGCTCCTCGATACCTCTGTCAGTCCGATAGGTTTTTTACTCCAGCTTGCGGCTTGAATTGAACTGCAATTTTTGGTCATGAATACCGGACACTAAAATTGGCACAGCGATGACGATTGTACACATTAAGCAGGCTCATCTTTTTGACGGTGAATTGGTTGTTACACTCGGGATGCGAGAAGTTAATTATTGGGGCTGTTGTTTCGTATTCGCGCTAGAGTATCGTTTTTCAAAAGCAACTCCACCCTTCTTACTGAAAATCTCTCGTAGCGCTTGAAATCCGAGCGATCACTCTGTTGCCTTTTTGTCTCACGTCACTTTTGTAGATACTTTGCGCTTTTTCATTCAGAAATTGGTGAAAATCGGGACTTGATTCGAAACTCCGTTGGCAGCGTGTTTAACGTCACTTTGTTTAGATTCATGAAAAAAGAAAATCCAGGGAGAGAAAAAGCTTCCCGTTTTTCGCTGTCAATTTTTTATTAACCAATTTGTTCCAGCACGTACGTGGGCTAATTAAAGCGTGAGTTTTATATTTCCAGTGTCTATAATCAGGGGATATAACAAGTAACGCGATTTTCTATCTTTGTGCGAGGACATGGTCTCTCCTAAAAGGGACGTGATTAAACTCCTTTATTAAAACCAAATAATATGTATTTGTGTGGGTCTGAGATATACGGAATTTTCTCTCGTACACGTAGAAGAAGTTCATTCTGCGATTTAATTAACGCAACGATAAGAATCGTCAGAGATTTCATTTTATTTATGAGAATCCTTTTTCACTTTCGCTTCTGCCATCATACCGTAAACAACTGTATTAAAAACCGGCCACTCAATCTACTTTTTTCTTTGCGCAAAAGAAGAGAGAGAATATAAAACGTTACCATCCAGAGATAGATTATGCGCTATGAGAGCTTGCACTCGAATATTACATCATCTCACACGGGACGAGCTTTGTTCTGCTGGCCTTGGTGTCTGTGCAGTATCAAGGAATTCGCGCCCTCTAGTGGATAGACAAGAGGTTGGAAGAATGGAGCTTTTATTTGTGGAGGCGACCCGTGAATCAACAAACCGAGAGGTAGAGACGAGCCATTGTGTCGTCCTCACCGGCAGCTTTCTCCGGATCCACCTTCCTCCGCCGCTTCCTAACACCCAGCTCTCGCTATTTTACCACCGGAAGATGTTCACATCCCCTTTCTCCTTCTGAATCTGCAGAAGAATGCATCCCGGGACTCATACGAGAGCATCTCGGTGTTCCCGAGTTCCCGTATCTCCGTTCTCGCGTGTCGACGAAAGAAAGGAAGAATGTCGATTATCCCATCGTCTTCCGGAGCACAAACGAGAAGTTGAGAATTAGAGCGCGGGGGTGCTTAATGAATTACAATCGAATTGCCGTAGAGTTTCGGGGCAAATCGTGTCCGCCATAATTCGCACGTTGAACATCTGCTACAGCAATAAAGTGCCATTGGCTAATTGGAGTTGAGTAACTTTGTATATGTATATCTGGCCGGGGTATCGCGGTGTGTAATTACGATAACACGTGGTTGAGTGTTGTTATACATATATGAACGGATTTGGCACAGACAACTTCGTGCGTACAGGTCCATGTACTACGCGTGTCCATTCGCCAAACGATGAATGTCGAACGCGTGGTTTTCGGATCGGATTACCCCTGAACCCATCCACCGCTGCAGGGTTCGACCCTTTCCTATCCGGACTACCTTGTCCGGGGTCGTCGTGACCCCCGCACGTGGCGTGCCAACCCCTGAAACTAAACCAACTCCATCCTCTGCACAATGACAACATCCGCGTGACTATGATCGACTCGAGCTCGGTGCAAGTCCTCGTTGCCTCAACGAACAACGTCTGTTGACTTTGGCATAGTGCGGGGTGATCATCCTGCTGCCCACCGCACCCTATCCATGTTACGTTTTGCTCCCGTATTACGCATTGTCCTGCAGTGAGTCCCTTGACGAGGTGCTATTATAGTCGAGAGAGAGAAAGGTAGAGAGGGTAAGGGTGAGGGTGAGGGTTAGTGAGAGTTGGAAGATGAGCTCAACCGACTCGCTAGCTGCTTTCGATCGACGTGCACGAAGCCGGACTTTTCGTCCCCCGCGATTATCATCCCCGTCTCTTGCCACTCGTTCCGCGACAGCTGCTCAGCCAGTCTGAAAGTGAGTACTGGGTACATAGTCGTGGTCCTTGAGAGTATAATCTGCAGTGCCTATTGCGTAGGCACGCCTAATTCTTCGTCCTACTCGAGTTCTCAACTGGTTTAATTACTCGAGTGGCACTCGCTTACACAGTGCGACATAGGGCTGGGTGAAAACTTCACCTTTTTTAGAAGAAGTGCCGGTCTCCCGGATATAGTAATATTTTCATACCTGCAGCTATGGCTGTTACTGCACGCAGGCACAGTGGATTCCAACCTCGGTTTGATCGATCAGTCACTCCGGCAGAGCTTTGCCCGTGCGGCATAACGCTCGAGACCAATTAGATTCAGAGCTGTGGCACTAGAAATGTGATGTGTGTACACGCAAATCCTCCGGGCAGATATTACGACCTCCACAGACCATCGTCATACCCCAACTACCAAATTCTAGTCCCCGTTCGGCAGAACTGCTGCAGTGCGTTGCGTAGCCGGGTGCAACAGCGACGCAGTTTATGTTTGAACACTGTCGAATATGCACCATCTGCCCATATTTACTACCGTCAAACACAATCTGCATGGGACCGTGCAGTAGCCCCTGTACTCCTACTGATGGTCATACCGTTTCCGATTTCAGTTGATATTTTCAGCAAGGGAAGTTGGAACGGAAATTTTTCATTAAACAAATCGCTATGCGTATCGATCATCGGTACGGTTGGTCTGTCGTTCGCAAACCCTCGGCGACTCTTGTAATACCACCCCGCCCTTTTTAGTTGGGAATGATTTGCTACTGTGGAGTGGCTTGCAGGGATGCGAAATTATAGGGGGAGGACCTCTTACCCTATATATTTCTCAGCGCTCGATTACGTCATCGGTGAATCGCCCGGGGGTGCCTTCCCTTCTCTCTAAGGGCGGTTGTCTGAAAATTATTTTTTTCTTTTACTCTCTCTTTCTTTCTCTCTCTCTCTCTCTCTCTCTCTCTCTCTTACACACACGCACAAAATGGCGGACTTTGTGTCCTTTTCCCTAGAAAATGGTCAGGCGAGCGATTGACTGCTCCGAATAACATGCGTATATATCGTTGGATGGAATAAATAAAATCTCATTAAATTGCATTATGTGCCTGACGTTGATTTATGGATTGGAGCGAATTGCCGGAATGCACGATTTGCGTTTTTCGTTTTGACGGAATGAAGCCGGTTGGCGTTGTTATTGTTATTTGACCGGAGGTAACACGCACGCGTGGTAGTAAACGATCATTTATTTTCAGGGGTAGGAGGAGACAAAAGTAGCGTCAATAATGAAACGGAAAATAAGAAAACTTTTCAATTTCAAACTTTGCGACAACTGGCGAGAAGAACAAGACTCTTAAGCGGACTTTGAGCAGTCGAAATTCTTACGATGGGCGTACTTTCTCGCACAGGGGAAAACATTAGATTGTTCTTCAATCACTTTCACGATGTATATACTGCAGAACGGAATAAGGAGAGAGAGAGAGAGAGAGAAGATAATAAAAGATGAGGAAATTTCTCCAAGTTTTCCTTGAGCACTTGTTAGTGATTGAAATGGATTATTCTTAACCTGACTAGGTAGTCGACGGTAAAAAAAATGAAGCACAGATGTATATAGAAACTGTGGAGTAAAGTGAGATCAAAATGAGCGCAAGTGAATCGAATGCCAGTAATCGGGACTCTTCGGGGTTTTTTTGATTCGGTCGAAAAGCCTGCAGATTTGACTGATTCATTTTTGAGATTAATCTCAACCCTTGATATCGATCGAGCGTTTAACCGGCCACTGGCCGCCCGCCAGCGCCAGGACTTCCGGTTATTAATCGTCTCTTTTGTCCGAAAAATTGACAAAACCTGAGAACCACGTGAGTTTGGAAAGGTCGGTTTTCTTTTCGCCCCTTTGTTCTTCATTCTCTCTTTGCTCGGCAAACCCTTAGCTTAGGATGATATTAAGTAACCGGGCGTGTTTCGTTGGATCTCGAGAGTCCTCAAGGTCTCTGACTAAACGGGCAGATCCGTTGCCGCAATCGAGTATCTGTGTTACACACGAAGTGCCTCTCGAGTAGAAGCCAAATTCAAACTTCGGCGAAAAGGATTCCCTGTTCGGCCTCGTTTTTTTGTAGCCTTCAAATAACAACCTACCAAGGGTTTCCATCTTGTTTGTCGACGTCGTCGCGTGGAGACATTTCATCGTTGTCAAAGAGCTTAAGTCTCCGCACGACGTGGAACGATCTTGCGATTAGTTCTGGTTTATGCCCGTCATCATATAACGTATAACCATGTCAAACTATAACCGACTTTACGATAGGCGGTTCAACGAAGTTCGCCGTGCGCTTTTGACGTGCGATAGTTGTTGGCGAAGTTACACGATGCCAGGTAATAGGTGTCAGAGAATTGGCCGGGAAAACGGGTCGCGGGAATAATTTTAAATCGAGGAAAAACCGCGGACATTCCATACGAAGTAACGATTGCTGCACCGATGGTGAAAATTGGATTCCCTCTCTATTTGTCTTCCTCCTTTCGCGGTATGTTTTGCTTCTTTCTCTCTTCGCTGTAGATATATTAGGGGAATGTGTGCTGATGTGGATTTAAAACCGCGTAACTTTTGTACGTTTCTTCAAGAGCGCTTCGGCACAGGCATGGCTCATGTGTTTCAACATCGAGAAAAAGACGGAAGAAAATATTTGAAAGTTACCGGGAATAGGAAGCGGAAGACCCGATGGAAAGAAAGTTTCAAGAGGTTGAATCGGAGCGAGTTAGTTGATACGGGCGGAGTGGGGAACTGAAATGGGGTGTGCGAGGAGCGTAGAGCGAGGCGGAAATGAACTTGGAACTTGCTAATGAAAGCTACGTGTATTTCTACGAAACAAGTAACTCCTATGTAAATATACAAACAAGCGTGCTGCAAGCCAAGCGGAGGAGAAGGTGTACACTGGTATATAACTACCTACATGGGTAGCTGGTACTAGCAGTTAAATTTGTCAAGTCGGTAACGTGTTGGTGGGTAATTATTACTGTAAGTACAGTGTCAACGCTCTACGTCCGGATACTTCGCGCTTGCCGAGCTGTGTTACCTATTCGTATAACTTAACGGTTGTGTATATATTCGCGGGGGAAGAGGGCCACTCTGTTATACACGAGTTTGAATTTCATTTGGATTATGCCCAACACCTGCAACCGTCACAACTTATAGCAGTCGTATAATTTAAGGCAAAGGTGTGAGCGTTTATCGGAGGAGAAAAATTTGTCTGCTTCCTAACCTGGTTGTTGGATAGTTTTCCCGAGGTAAAAGACATAAGTAAAACTACCTCGTTCATTCGCTTAAGCGGAAACTCTCTTGATTGGATTTACTCGGATACGGTACAGAGCATCGTCAAGTTCTCAATGAAATTTGAAACTTGAACTTGACGATAAATGTTTGCCGAGGGGTTAAGGGGCAAATATCTTTGCAGACCCGCAAGATCTCTCCAAACTATTGGGAGTAGAGTGTAATTATTATTAAGGTGGTGAAAAATTCGGTGATCGATGTATAAGTTTTAAGTGCGTAACTCGGTGTATCGTCTGAGAGTAATCGAATGAGAAAACGATGTTCAAAGTTTTCCTATCCGTATCAAATATTTATGCATCGCGAATTACGTCGACTAAAGAACAACCGTAAGATCGATTCGATTTGAGGCGAGGAGTTCGTTCGCGTTTACAGCGTTCTGGTCACGTTTTGGTGCGAAAGAAAAGTTTAGGGAGATTATTGTAATTTGCAAAACTGCCCACACAGTTTTTACTCCTAATGATATCATTCAAAACAGCCATTTAGCTCTCACATTCCACGGGTGCTCGTCTGCACTCCTCCTTATTTTTGGCCAAACAATTTCATCCCCTAACTACACTGGAATGGACACCAAAAGATTCGCCCCTTATCGTGCCCCGATATTTTTGAATAGGTGCGACGAAGCGGAGCAGTAAGAGAAATAAGAGCTGGGCAAAGAAGTGAGAAAAAGATGTGTCACTGAGGGACGGAAAATAGAAATCTTTAAATCTCTTCACGGGGGGTGTAAACTGTCGGATGGTGGTACAATTTGGAGTCGGTGGATTTTGGCGAAGTGGAACGTAGAGGTCCTCCTGCTCCTATAATCGGGGCAAATTATGCCTCCTAAGCTTTCCGAATATCGTGTTATTACAGGCACATCGCCTGGGAACCTGCAGCTCGGTACAAACATGTATTGCCCTTTGGGATTAACGAACCCCAGTGGCGTATTCACCGGGGGCTGCTTACTTGACGATTATAATCGGCTCCTTACTCCGTTCGCGTGTACAAAGGGCAAAGATTTTACCCGACCACGAACAAACCAACCAACCAACAGATCGTCGGGGGAATTAAAATATCTACCGATTCTCAGACTGCTTACACCGGTTTCTGTGTATTTTACAACGCGTCTATGTTGAAATAAACTGTAGTTGAAGGAAAATTTTGTCTGTTGGACAGGGTTGAGTGTTGAATTGGTATATTAATGTTCTCGAAAGCAACGTTCATTCTGGCGTATGAATTTCACATTCAATCTGTCTTTTGCTCATCGCGGACAGATTATTGGTGTTGAATTCTTGGGTTTCCAAATATCGGGTTTTAAGGGGTGGGAATGGAAAATATACAGACGACGGGGAGAGCGAGAGTGCGGAGAAAAGTGTCTGCTGAGCGGCGGCGAACCTTTCGCTACGGGTAAGGAGATAAAGTTAAGTGAGAATTTGCATATTTTACTGAAATTTGCATATTTTAGCTCTTCTGAAAGTTTATTTGGAGGAGTCGGAGCCGCGGGAGAGGGCGCGGCCAAGTCGAACAACGAAAGTGTTTCGGGGGGTTGATCCTGCTTTAGGAATCGAGGTGGTAGGGGGGGGGGGGGGGGGGGGATAAACCGTCGCTCGTCTCGCATCTTTTCTTCTCTTCTTTGGCGACTTGGTATAATGCCAAGAAAGGTCGATATAATTTCGTGACGCGTAAAACGGCTTCGGAATAAGGTTAAAAAATGGTCGAAGATTTTTTCCCCCTTTCGCGGTAATTTGTTTTTTTTTTTTTTCTCATCCCCTTTCGCCATCCCCCCGCGTACATCGTGCACATTAATTAGGGAAATTAATTTTTTATTTTCCCCTCGACAACGGGCCGGCACCAGCAGCCTGCAAATTCATTTGCTGGCCGAAATGAATGGCTGTTTAATTGACTGCCGAATCCCTGTGGACTCAATTCGTTGCATACACATGTATGTGTGTACGTGATATCCATGGACTCTGGCATAGCCAGTGCGGAAAGCGTTATGGAGATGCGTCAATCGTTTTGTCACCGTGGCGCACACACATTCGGACGACACTCGATGATGATCGCGGCAGTCGAGCTGCAGGCTCTGGTGATTCGCTGCCAGTTCGGTTGTTCTATAATTATTCCGGCGGTTCCAGTTCGCCTCGTTGAAAACGGTCAGCACCACCCATCCTCACCCTGCCAATTCGAATATTTGCCTAGAAAATTTTCTTTTTTCAACGGATTCGTATCAACACGCCTGCGTTGTGGACCAAACGCTCCTTCTGTCTGCACCGACGAACGACGAGGACTCGGAGACCCAATTATACCAAACACACGGCCTTTTGATTCCATTGTTGGATTGTCCGTTGAGAAGCATTTTTTCATACTATCGCGTCCTCCACCCTCGGGCAGCGGAGGAAGAGGACGAGGGACTCGGAAACCCCTTGACTCGTCATCTCGGGGCTTCCTCGAGTCAAGGGTAGGAGATAGGGAGGCAGTAGAGATGATCTTATCGGATAGGCTTGTCAGCGATTCTGCAAACGCTGGGACCGTCGCCCAACCCTAGCCATTCCAACCCTCGTCGGCGACCTCGTAACAATCCCGCCCGGCACTGTTCCGGGGAGGAGCGATCACGGCCTGTTTTCTTGAAAGTGTCCTTCTTGCGGGTCGGGTCGGACGGTTCATGGACCCGATCTTCCTCGTGGAAGGAGTAAGTAACCGGATTGAAATGGAATGGGATTTCTTCTTCCCGCATAATTCGACAGTTTCGAATGTTTTGTTTTTGTCTCCTTTTCTTCTTTATCAAAACTCGTTAAGAGCTCTAATAAATCCGCGTCTCGATTATTCTACTCTCTTAAAACTAATGGATCGTTAAAACTTTACCTTTATCGCACTGATTTCGGAAGGGTGATCTAGCCGCTTAATGGGGTGTTAATACACCTCGATTGGAAAAGGGATTTTCTGGGGAATAAGGAACTTTTTTCACAGTCGTAACGGTCTCATCGAATTCTGTTATATTACCATAAAATTTGGAATTAGGTAGGGTCCGTTTGCGTGAAGTCAATAAGTGGATATCATTAATTGATACCGAATCTAAAAGACTGTAGAATTTAGCCCAACCCAACTTGAATCATTGCCGTATATTCGAAAGGTGTAATTTGTTCGGGATTCTCTGAAAATGGATTGTGGAAAAATGGGTGATTAAACATTTGCACTTTGGGCGAGAAATTCGGATAGTTTGCAGCCGGTGCTAGAAGAGCGAGGAATCTCAATTCAAGAACCACACCAAGATGTAGTTGCGGTCTTACCTCGGTGTTCCTGCACGGGCTGCGCTTCCAACCACCACTCCGTGTGGTATACGGTCTGGCGAAGCCAGTGGGAAGACACAGGCGAAGAAGATGGTCGTACAGCGGAAGAGGGAGGTACAAAGACGGAGAAACGACACAGCGAGGAGGTGATGTGAGCAAGGATCGTGAGATTTCCTAAACGAGCTTCGCTACATTTACTCCTAGAGAAGAGAACCAGCTGGAACGACTCTCGTCTCTTCGCTAAACCCGAAGAAGCAGACGACGAGACGCTCCCGCCAGCTTTTCCGCTAAGACGCTAAATGGTGGTGCTAATTCTGTTTATATGCTAGTCCCTCTTTTCACCAACCGAAAGACCTTACCCACCCTACTTCTTCTTTACGGCGCCGTAAGACTCTGAACACCTATGCGGAGAAGAGACCGGAGAAGAGTAATTATGCTTCCTAACAGAACCGCTATTGGAGCCATCAAATCGCGTACCATATGCACGACCAAATTGCAACCTCTTCTTTTCTCTTTCACTCTGTTCCAACTTACCGAACTTTTCTTGCGACTTTCACACCGAGGGTTCAAGATTTTGGACACGGAAATGTTCACCCCGGTCATATCCGAGAGGTATTGAGGGGGCTGGACATGATCCTATTACGGCATTGACGCGACTGGCCGTCCGGCCCGTTTGTGCATGGGCGGAACCCGTTGCTTGGAGATCAAATCGCTTGGTCAGAGTTACGGAAGATATTGGACAAGTTGACCGGGTGCTTCGCCGTCGCCCGTTTCGTGTCCCGTGCACATCACCCTGATGCACAACGGCTTAATCCATCCCTTCGCGATCGTCTCGCCTCTTCCTCGAACCGGCCAGCCGTTGGTAACTCGGCCGCGATTTTACTCACTTCCTTCTCTTCGCTTCGACGGACATGATTTTGCTCCTTTGAGTATCGCGTAGTATTTGAACGATGATGTTCCTCTTTCGACTCCGTATAAGGAATGAAATGAGGAAAGCCAATACAGAGAACGTGGAGACCAATTGTTCCTTAGCTAGTCGTCGGACCTTGTGGCAGGTGGCTAGAGGAGAAGACCGACTGATATATAATACATTGTACGCACCCTTTGTTAGGCTTTCACATCTTCCGGAAGTAATAATGGAATAACGTCCTCCCGGCTTGGTCCAACGAACCACGGAGCTATCCCTCGTAGAGGAGATTTACACGGCGTTTCTTCAGAATTTATTGCTTCCGTGTCGGGCAATTAGGACGAAGAAAACATCGCGGCTTAACCATCGCTTCTAGAATCCAGCGACCTGGTCTTCTCGAACACCCGACAATAGTAAACGCGCGTGGGCGTGATAGCGTCTCGTGTTGCGGTGGACAGGCGAGCAGACGAGCATGAACATCGTACATCTACCATTGATGAATTATTATACGTCGAGGTCCTCGTCGTCGCCTATTTTGAACTTCAACTCTACCTCGAATTCCGCTTCGTCGTACTGTTTTACACAATTGGGTTATTTTTTCATTTTTATTTGTTTTAAAATAATTTTTTTTTTTTTAGTTCGTTTATTTTTATTTTATCCCATTTTCTCTCTCCCATTTCGTGTCCCGCCATACTTATGGAACCTCGTTATTCTTCTACTCTCGCACGTTCACGTTCAGGGCGTCTCGGTTAATTGGACCCTACGGTATGGTTTTTGCTTTTTATGCTCTCTCTTCTACCCGTCATATGTACGCACGATGAAGAGGAGGCGTCGAGGTACCTTTTTGTCGTTACCTCCGCTCTTTCTGGTTTTCATTTTTACGGCTCATCAATCTCCCTTAATTGGGTCGGATGCGACACAGCTGCTGCTGCTCGGTGCGCTATGGTCCGACGTATGTCTGTCCAACCTGGCACTGGTGCTCTAATCGTTATACAATCCGCGATTAGGACTGGTTACGTCAAGTCCCGGAGCACCAGCTACGACAAGAGTTGAGCGCCCAGTGTTGAATGCCAATGGCGCAAATCACGCGCCATTATTTCAACACCAGACACTTCTCACTCCCGAGAATACCTCGCTATTGCAAATTAATCATCCTCCCCTTTGTGACCCGTTATCCAGGTGCTGCACCTGTTATGCCGCCCGCTTCCGACTCGGATGTGAAGGTGTATGGGTATCGGTTGGGGAAACCTATGAAGAGAGAAATTCCATTAGATACCTTCGCCCAAGATCCACCTTCTCTTTGATAGTCCATTAATCTTTGAAGAGAGATCAAGTGGAATGAGGAGTAGTAGAAGTAGAAGACGAAAAGAACGGTAGGAAAGGTAGGCTACGGGCAGGCGAGGTGCACCCGAGTGTTTTATGCAGCTGAAAAGCACAGCGGAAAACTATAGTGCAAGTATTCAGAGCGAGGAAAGCGTCGTTTCACTCGGCTCCACTCCACTCCACTCCACTTCACTCCACTCATCCGATCCCACTGCACCTTTCTTCTCCCAAGAAACATTCTCTGTTGTTTTCAATCGATTCTAACGAATCAAAGCGCGATATGCTTTACCATGATCACCTCTCTCCACTCAAATCTTTAAGAAGTGGATTTTCCCTTCGCAAAAACTACGAGACGGCTCTTTGTCGTGCTGGACGAAAACGGTCCTCTCATCGAAGACGAGGACCGAAGGCGGGACGCGCTTAGAGGACACTCTTCGGAAATCTCGGAAGTCCTTATGTACATACATAGTCGTATATACCGATGTTATACACTGTATAAAATACTCGCCCCAGATCCAAGCGCTAAGTAAAACGTCGCCTCCCGTCGCGATTGGCATCCAACGATAAAAAGGGCAATCAGGGTGCCAGACTGTGTAACCAAATCTCTTGCCCGATTATTCACGCCCCCCCTCATCCCTCCTTTCCTGCGGTTTTTGCACCGTCAGTGTCTGCGACGCCGTGGCGGTACGTGTCGAGGGGAAAAGGTACGGCTCGGGAAGCTCGTCGAGAGGATAGCCCATCAATCGTCACCATCAGGAACAGACTTTGCAGCTCCTCGTCAATCCGCCTCCGGATTTACGCCTCCCCCTCCTCTCGCTTCCTGCTCCATTCATTCTCCACCGTAATACATTTACCTACAGTACGGATAATCGTGCGGCACGATTAACATACGTGGATGAATTTTCATTAGATGATTAATCGGGGTTCGTTTCTTTCAATTTTCATCACTGAGAGAGTTGAAAAAAAATCTCGATCTCTGAGCGATTCTCTTTGTCCTCAAAGAGATCTTAAAATGGTCCAAGACCGATCAACGGGTTGAGGCGATCAATTTCGTGGACAGACTCCGTTGTTGTTTATCACTAAGGGCAGAAAAAAAAACAAAAAAAAAACCATATGTTTCTCGTAGGTTGCATCCGGTCAAGTGGCGAGCAATCAATCTCTTCTGATTTTATCTCGCTTCGTATAAATAAAGAGAAAGGGTGAGTCAACAAAAGGTAGAGAAAGAGAAATGCTTTGCCTTCTCATCGTTCTATCAATCTTGCGAGAGATTTGATAAAATTAATTCGGATAAAATCAGTTTCATGTTACAGTTATTTACGGGATTAGAAACTTTCATGTGATACATGCGTCTAGAATTGTGTAGGAGACAGATTAAAATTATTCTACCTCTGTCAATTATCACTATCATATGTCAATATCACTAATAGAAGTGAAGGGGGCTTACAATCCATGAGTGAAACATTCTTTTGCCGCCTACGTAATAATCGACGTTAAATTTTTATCAAATACGATGTTGAACATTCGATCATTAGAATAAAATAAAAAAGGGGGGAACCATTTTTTTTAATCATCCAAGGCCTTTGAAACGTTCGAATTCCGACATTTCGCCTCGGCAGCGTTGGAATGATAAATTGGGTATCAGATATATACATATTTTTACTCCTAATTCAATTTTCGCGACTTCTGCGGTCGCGGGTTGGCATATACATAATTTGGCGGAAAAAGCATCGACCAAAGAAGTGCAGAAGGTCGGTTGGACGGACGAAATTGAGAATGACATTGTCTGGAGGATGACGGCTGACGTTTGGATTTCCAATTTTCACGGCGCGGTTGAAGGTGGAAATATCACCCCGCTAATTTTAGGCTATTCTCTTCGTGACTTCGCTCACTCTGCAGTCGCAGTCAGTTGTCTTGCAGCCGCGGGATTAAGGGATGAAAGTAATTCGGACGGAGTTGTAGGACTCCGTCGTCCTCCAAACCTCGACCATCCACCCCTAAATTCCCTGGCATGGTTAAGAAGGGGGGCAAAGATAAACCGAGATGAAGGGAGGAACTAGGGCGGAACATGCAAGGGTGAAACTGGGAAAACCCTCACGGGAACTTCGTCGTGATGTTATTCTGAGTTTATTTCAGACGCCCGGTTTTTTAGTCTCATTTCGATCGATTTTTATTATCAGATATTTGAACGTCAGATACCGAAGGATCGCGAAAAGGTACGATTATTAAAAAGAAAGACGACCTTTTTCTACGCGCTGTATTTTCGATACTACCGTCGTACTGTTTCAAATTTTAGTTCTGAAACATGAGTTTTTGCCGTTTTCCAAAAAAATCCCCCCCGAGGTAAAAAATTTTTAGCTCGAGTTTCATTTTTGCAAATTTTCAATTTGGCAAAAATGAACGCTTATCATTGGAATTTGTTCGAGCGTAGCAATTTTCTACAAATTTTTCTTATGCCATTTCTTAGATCACTGTCGTTTGAAAAAAAAAAATTTGTCCAGTGTAATAGTTTATATATAATATATATTTATTAAAAATAGTTTGCGTGGCTGGAGGCAATGCTCGCGCTATATAACCTATACGTCTAGAGCCGATATTTACTGCGTCGTGAAGTCTTGCTTATATATATATATATATATCTTGGAAAGTTTTTGATGTTTTATACGCAGCGGTCGCGTCGAAAATCGTACAGTAGAACTTTTCTTCACCGCCGTTCGGATGCTTAAATATATATGCTGTTTATATCTCGGACGTTCTTATATTACCGTTCCGACGTTATATCCCCTTTGAATTGTATGAGAAATATGATAATCTGATTTGCATAATAACAAGAATTTATTACTATACGTACATATATATGCTCTACATCGCTCTCGCTGCTGCATCTACTAGGAAATAACTGTTGTCGGAATATCTCGTCACCTTGTGAAAAAGTGTTGAGTTAAACAAAAAAGAAAGAAAAAAAAACCAAAAACAAAAAAAAGAGTGTGAGAGAAAAAAAAAAATTTTAACACGTCCAAAATTGAAACGAGCAAAAAATTGAGAACCAAGAATTATCCGGCTTGATGGAAGAAAAAACTAGAAGGAAAAAAAAATCGTGTACTCTTTATTGTACCGCGATTATTATGCAAAGGTTGATCAAGCCTCGAGCTCTTTGTAAAAAAAATAAAAAGAAAGAAAAAAAAGAAAAAAAAACGATTATCAAGAAGATGACTTGAGTGTAAAAATAGGTAATCTATCTGCACAATTTTCTTCCTTTCACGTGCCTCGCTTAAATTATACATCAAGGATTAAAAAGTAGAGTAAATTCTCGAAAATTGAGTTCTTCAGAATCGACAAGTGTGTTAAAGGTATTCTTATACACAACAAGCAAGAATATCTTTGAAGTTAAAATTTAATCCGGTAACGTCCTTTTCACCCGGGGAATTGAAACAGCGTTTTCAGGATGTAGATAAGAGGATGATGGCTTTTGATCGCATTGAAAAAAAAAAAAAAAAAAAAATAAAAAATTATTGTATAACATACATAGCACATAATACGTCATTCGTTGTATAAATTATATCGTTGTAAAAATTCAGGCAGATTACAGTTTCTCGCTGAAACACGCGAGCACAAAACGATCAAACTTCCATTTGATCCCGCGGGTTTAATTCTCCTGCGTTCCTAATCCCAGCTAACTTTGAAAATTGGTGGGATCTTCAATCCGGGGAAGAAGCAAAAATTGAGGATAAAATTTTACGGTTGCGTCTGCATTTTTATACATTGATACTCGTGCTTGGCATAACCCGGTCAAGGTTTTGTGTTTTTATCTTTTTCTTTTATCCTCAACCCTTTTTTTTCCTTTTATCTTTTTTACTTGAGTGCGAAACTTGGCCATAAAATATGACTCAATCACACTAAAAATTCACACCGTCTCATCCCGTATTCACCCTCCCTTCGTGTTTCCGTTGCATTCGTTTTATAAACCGCGCTGCGCGGCCGATGGATTATTCAAAAACTGTATTTCGAAAAATTCCGATAACCGCGAATCCGTCGAATTCGCGATACTCGTTTCCCGTTCAGGGTGTTTAACGACCTGAAAAAATCTGAAAATTCTTAAATATCGTGAAGTTCAATGCCACCCTTAAAAAGTCATGACATGTCATGAAATTTTACTAATTAATCTGCAAATTTTATTCTTAGGTTAATTAGTAACTCAGATTTCAGGAATATACGGAATATAGATCTATACTCATTCACATTTTTTTTTTTTTTTTTTTTCAAATTTTGAGTCTCTTGTATAGATAGACCGATTTAAAGAAAATCCGATTTATTTTTCTTCCTATGGACGGAATATATTGATATATTTACTGCGCGTATTGCTAAGGTCATGTCAAAGTCTCGTGACCACTTCTGTATATTCTAAAAAACTGTATTGATTGTTACTCTTTATTTAATTGAAAAAAATATACACACACATATATATATAAAAGCATTTCATACGTTTCTCGCTTCAGCGTTGCGGTACCAATATTCATGATGATAGATAATCAAAAATCGAGATGTTAATGGGAAGCTGCTGTGCTCTAAATATTTGGAAAATCACGTTTAAAAATTGTTTAACGTAGTTGTAGATCGTCAAAAAGGTCATGAAAAAATTCTTGTTTCTTTTCGGAAAAAGGCTTTAAATTTCGTTATTTCCTGATCACCGAAAAAAGTATGTACCCTGCCATTGTACCTTCAAGGTATCGGCTGTTTTCGGATTTCAACTATTACTCCTTAATTTCGATATGCCGACAGGTAGTAATTAATTATCGTTACTCCTTTCAATATTTATCGTCGCACATAACTGGTTTCGATATAAAAATTCCTCGACAGGATTAAACATTCTAATTCAACACACCTGTGGCAATAGTTACCTCGTACATTATAACCGACACACGTCTTATAATTATACTAAATTATTTTACAAATTTGACAAACAAAATGTGACTGTACATTTGTAATACAAAACTGCAACATAATATCTGCATATTTAATACGTACGTCTGAAGTCGTCGGCTAAAGTTGCCATGGTTGAAAATTTCCCGGGTAAAGCATGCGAGTTGACGGCTTATTAACCTAAGACTTAAACTCAATTAGTCGTTCTCAATTATACCGCGCGTCAAGTTTTCTGGGTTTAAAAAATTTATTATATTCATTTTATTTCATTGCCATTGTTATTATTATTATTATTATTATTATTATTATTATTATTTACTTTCTTCTTTTTAATTATAATCTTAAATTTTTCATTCTCATGCCCACCAAAATTTCACCCCAAATCACGACGAGAGAAACGAGAGGAAGAAGATGAAAAAAAAAACAAACAAACAAAAAAATCCACAACACGCGACTCGCGATGGATGATCCGGAACTTTGCTCACACTTGACTTTTTCGGCTTCGGATACTTTCCTCAGCCGGCCAGCTTATCGCTTGTACTGCCTCCTGGGAAATCTCCTCCTCTCGTATTCTCCGCATTCGCCAGTTATAACCCATCACCCCTCCACCCCTCAGCTTTCCGGTTTGTTCAGTTCCGGTTATACTGGCCCCGTTATGGCCGCGGCAGTAATGAGAAGACCCCGATTAAATCTCGGATCGGTGATTAGGACCGATCTTTGTACCCGGCCAGAGATCGCTGTACCGCCGTTTCATCTCTGATCCTTCCGCGGTTGGTCCTCCAATGAAAATATCGCAGCATCGTTGAGAACTCGCGAAACTGATAATTTTGCCAAAGATTTTCGATTTTTAACATTTTTTTTTTTTAGACGGGGCTTATTGTACGACAGAGTGACTCGAATTTTTTTCAATACCGATTTCGGCTTCAACGAATAACAGTTCATTTTGTTGGTTAATGAATTTTCGACTCAGCATCTGACATTCACACTTTATGTAACATGAATATATTTTCGAGCAAAGGATCGTATCATAATTACATGTGCAAAAGCTGTACAAAATTTGCACGATTTTTTTCTTCGGCCAATTTAAGAACCTAGTAAAAATTAAAGCGGTGCTCTTGATTCATCGGAATTGGATACACACGGTACAGTTGTTTTTATCAAATGTAAAACAGAACAGTGTTTTATCTCAAAAGTTGTCAATAATCGAACTCTTCTCGTGCGAATTAATCGGTTTTATTTTCTTCTCTCTGTATCGAGGAGACGTTGTTTCGACGATATCCAGGACTACATCGTTCTGAGTTTTCCCTTTCCAATTTTCGTTTTATATAATTTTTTAGCCCAAGTAATCGGTTCTCCTTGTACGTGGTAATTTTTGCCGCTCGTTATTTCGAATTTCGAAAGACGCTGAGAGGGTGAATGTTTACGTATTCGAGTAACGTGGTAAACTCGCAGGGCCTTGAAACTTCCTTCGATTTATTATTTCGCACCCTTTACTTTCTCCTACCCTGCGGGTATCTCGCGAATCCACCTATAAATTAAGACGGAACGACGGGAGAGAAGCCCGGCAGGTGAGAAGGGGACTCCTCTAACCCAACTACCACCTATCTATACGAGTATACCGAAATTTCTGACTAACTTTCGCCTAAGTATAAGCGATGACGATGATGAATACGTAGATAACGTTTATCTGCGTACAACAGTTTCTACTTCGTTTTCCGTTCTGCAAGTTATAACTTACAAACCCGTTACCCGGGCATCACTATAATCCCAACGTCCACACACGCCTGAATGTTAAAACCGCCCCCGCATTACTTCCGGTATCCGGTATCAAAGTTCACGCCGCCGTTGGGAGCTGAAGATGAAAGGATCAGAAGCGGTAAACTTTACCGAAGTCGGATTATTTTCCCTTCATTCAACATCTTCGTGCGCTCAGCAATATTTCCACACTCCTGTAGACGGTATACTTTTGTACAGGTGTTGTAACGTATTCATACACACTTGTGATACAACTTTCGTATATTCACCGTTCTTTGGTAGTGCAATTAATCTAAGTCTACGTTAATTATTAGTACGTCTTTTACCCCACACCGTAACGAGAGACTAAAGTAAGCCTCTCGTTACGTCAGGTGTTCAGTTCACCTCACTTTCATCCATCCTATACTTACCAACAACCACCTTAAGAGCCTCAGACCTCGATGGTACGCTTGCTGTGAGACTCACTGAGAAAAATTTCATTCGTTACAGTAACTAGAAAAATCGAGTAAAACAGGTATCGTCAAAAAACTGTTTGAATATTGTTGGAATTGCGAAAAACGAGGTACGCCTAACCATTTTACGCTGTTGTCGATCCTTTTTTGGTAATTGCAACGAAAAATCAGTTTGTGAGGTTTACTCTACTTTTTTAGTTAAATAAGGCTTTACGTCGATTTATCGTTGCACAAGCGTTAAATTTTCCCAACAGTTACAAGAAAATATAGCAACAGTGATCGTAATGAGAAGGAATAGTAACGGATTCTAGACTTTCCGGTAACACGTAGAAAACTAATTTTCATTTTGTACCTGGAACTATATTTTTCGATTGTGGTAAAAAGTGAAAATAGTTGAGGACTGAACGGTAACCGGAACTAAAAATTTCTCTCAGTGTTGCAAAAACACCTTGCGTAGGCTTCAAGTTGTAAAATTTTCTTTCACCATCGCGAAACCGAATAAAATTTTTTAAATTCATTCCACGAATTTCATTCTCAGCAATTATTTTTAAAAGGCTATACTTTTTGGGTCTCGTTAAATTCGGAAATTAATCAACGGGACAGATTTTGAGGTGGTTAAAAAAAACTGGCCGTAGAACGTAATTAAATACCGCAAGAAATCCTCCTTGAGATTTGCTACTGCTGCGTCGTTTCTTCGAGGGAAACGGTATTTCAGACGGCGAGGTGGGGATATGAGCCATTAACCGGAAACTGCTGCAAAGCCGACGGAGATGCGCTCGCTACGTTGATACATGTACGTATGTACGCACACACGAATCCGAATGCGCCACTGTGCTGCAAGTGGTTAAATCGACGGACCGCAACTTCTGAACGTTAAGACGTGAAATTACGTAACTCGCGAGAATCTCTATTGTACTGTTGCTTATTTTAACCCCATTGTCTTCGCGTGCTACAACAGAAGTTGCGCAGGCAATCCGTGCAAAATTCTTGAATATGTAGCGCGGTACACGTTACGTGTTACGTGTTAAGGTGCATGCCACATTCGATTTTTGGAACGGAACACGGATCCCCTAGAACATTAATGGCTACACTGACAATGAGAGAAATTTTTAGTTCCGGTTACCGCTCAGTCCTTGACTGTTATCACTTTTTACCACAATCGAAAAATATAGTTCCAGGTAGAAAATGAAAATTAGTTTTCTAGCCGTTACCGGAAAGTCTGGTATCCGTTGCTATTCTTTCTCATTACGATCGCTGTTGCTATATTTTCTTGCAACTGTTGCGAAAATTTAATGCTCGTGCAACAATAAATTGACGTTGAAGTCTTGTTTGACTAAAAAAGTAGAGTAAACCGAACAAACTGATTTTGCGCTGCAATTACCAAAAAAGGATCGACAACAGCGTAAAATGGTTAGGCGTACCTCGTTTTTCTTAATTCCAACAATATTCAAATATTTTTTTTAACGATACCTGTTTTACTGAATTTATCTAGTTACTGTAACAAATGAAACTCTTCTCAGTGTATGAGTATGCACCAAAAGTCATCTAAAATTTTCCAGGATTCCTGTGAAATCGTTTAATGAAGTTGAAATTCGTGACGTTACTATTTCAAATTTGGGATTGTCTGAAATTCAATAAATCAACTCCTAATAAAGCACATCCTGCTTTCTTCAAACCTAATTTCTTTCAGGTCGTTTTGAAAATAAGGATACAATGATTTTTCTCAGTGTTTTGTTGTACTAACGTTACTTTTTAAAAGTCCCCGACACACTTTTTGGGTATATATTGCCTCTTTCATTTGTGTATCTGGAGTTGCCCAACTCTGATCGATGTATCAATTTTACTTAACCGTTCGCTTTGCCGGCTAACGTTTCGAATAAAATGAAAATAAAAGGGATTTGTAATTCATTGACGCAATCAATGTATCGGAAATTATAATTGATCATATCCGCCAATTTACAACGGGAAATAATATATCATCGTATTTATTTTTCGTTTGTTTTTATTCTGTTTCAGGTAAGCTACTTTCTCAGTGTAATTGTATTGATCAGTCTGACTGATGTTCACGTGTCGTCGAAATGTAAGTATCGAACGAATTAATACGAAATAACACCTGGGCGATATATTTGTCCGTCGAATCACTGGCGAGTATTTCGATAATTTATCGATTTATCGTTTTCATCATTCTATCTAAAAAATAAAAAAAGGAAAGAATTTCTTTGCAAACGTGCATTAAAATTTCGGCAAAGCCCCTCAAATCGAATATCTCAGCCAAATATGAGCTTTTAATATTGATATTTAGAGGTGCTTATTTTATTTTTCTCGTTTGAATAACAGATAAAAACAAAGTCTGAATATTCTTCCATTTTTCATTAACCACCTGACTTATAAACTATTTGAACACAGATTTTTGTAAGAAATTTCACGCTCTATGAAACAGTACCGAGATAGAATTTTTCTAATTCTAACGATTAAGAGATATTTAAGATGACTCAACTTTTATAGGCGAATTAGAGTTAGAAAAATTTTGTCTCAGTACTTTTTCATAGAGCGTGAAGTTTCCTATAAGAATCTGTATTTAGGTAGTTTATAAGTCAAGCCGTTTACGAGAAAAGAAAATTCTAAAATTGTCCAAATTTATTTTACGTTATTATGTAAATGGCAAATGGAAGAAATAAAATATGCACCTCTAAATATCAATATTGAGCGCTCATATTTGACTGAGATATTCTATTTGATATGTTATACCAAAAATTTTTATTTTCTTGGCACAACCCTGCATACATGACATACATGATATAATATCAGTTGTCGAATATTTTCGCAGCATATCATTAATTTTCAAACCCAGTCGTGAATTATTATTACTCGTAGTCAAGAGATACCGCAGTAGTGCTGGATAGATAAGTCGCGTAGTACCTGGTGGACTAGAGAGTATCGTGGTAAGGTTTATCCCGGAGGAAGAATCGAGATGCATCAGCGGCAGCGGCGTCGAGTGCATTAGGAATTTAAAATTGAACATTTCTGCTTACGGGTTACTCAGACTTTTCCCCCGTTCCGGCGGGCAGCAAGTGGAGCTTTTTATCCCCGCTTCCTCGCGCCTGATATATTATATACCCTCTATATTAGGCTCGAATGCTACAGCATACCGCGGCCCACGCACTTTCTCAGTCATTTACATTTTTTATGGTGCCCTCCGATGAAAATATACACCACACTTACTTAGTTAATTTATTTTTAAAACCGGTATATGACCCGGCGGACCGCCAGCGGAAGGTTCGACGAAGCGATCGTACCGAAGATTCTTTTTCTCAATAATGTATATTTCACCCGTATTGCTGTTTTTGTACAATGGTTACATTTTTATCGATATCCTCGGCCGTAATTCATTTACATCCTTGAATTATTGCTCCTTCCGTTAATGCGAAGAACCTCACCATCCATGGATGTATCGCGCGTACAGTCCGGCCGAAAAAATACTCGAAGAAAAATATTTCGATTGGATGATTTGACGAGAGCAACTGAAGGCGTTCGAGTCGCTCGATGAAAAACTCATTCGCAAACAAAACTATCCTCAGTGTATAGAAATTGGACAAACCATACAAATTTACTGTAATTGGAATCGTAAAATCATGTTGTCGATAGTCGGACTCACTTTAGTTGAAACTTTCGATTTTATATTCTCTACTCTGTCAAGGGGCCGATGATGCTGTTCCTATAAAATTCAACTTGATCAGCATCAGTTGCACTTTTCTCACCTGACTGTACGTTCAATACCTATATCCCTAAATCCTAATCGCCTCGGGCAGTCCAGGTCGTTTGTTTGACCATCCGACTTCGTTGTCGTCATCAATTTTGTGTACCAACGGCAATTAAGAAACGGTCTACACCGATGGGCTGTTCAATCGTCGATTGGTTGATTCCGTTCTTCACTCGAAAACGAGCCGCCGTTGATGAGCGAGAAATGCAGACCCACATCGACGATAGATTCTTGTAGATTTTTATTCGTATCCTGCATCTCGATGAGCCCGCCACTTGTCGCGTGCGCCTTAAGTAATGGAGCGACCCAATCGACAGTGAAGACTTTTATTGGATACAAAAGGTGGGCAATACCACAATCGTTGGAAAGAAAAAGAAGAGAGAAAGTAAAGCGGAAGATGGTCTGCCGGCTGGTTGATCGATCAAACGGATAAAACAGTTTGAAAAGACCAAGACTCTGTGGAGATAGGATCAATCGCTCTCAACAATTCCTCTTCGTGTTCCTTGAATTCTCATTCATTGATCGTCACCGCTCCGGAGCCATGCACCTTGACTTTCGGTTTTTTTCCTCAAAAATATGGAGCCGAATTTGTACCCGCTACGTGCTGGATCATCATTGTTTCCATCCGCACAACCAATTACCAAGCGTCATGAGCTCCATGGTCGAGCGGCGTGGACCATTGCGGATGGAATCTTGGCCCCGTTCTGTTCCACGCACCTAACTTGACCTCGAATCACCTCATAAATATGCATAATCAGGATGCGGTGCACGCGCACGCGCTGCACTGCTTTGCTCGCTCTTGTTCTGGAATGCGCCACTCTGCAGCCTACGGTTTCCAATTCTCCAGAACCACAAGGAGAGTTCTGAGTATCGGTCCTACGGTTGGCGGATTCTGCTGATACTTCCGAGGGATGGTTTTTCGACCCTGAACATGAAGCTTCTGATGCGCGTTATTTTTCATCCATTGGGCCCTCTTTTCATCAATTAAGAAGAAAAAAAAAAAAAATTTGCAGCTTACGTACTTCACTATGTTTCTGAAGTAACTCTATATCGGTTTACACTTGCAGGGTGGCCACTGGTCAGGGAATCACAGAAAATGTGGAATAGTCAGGGAAATTTCAGGGATTTTTGCGAAAAGTCAGAGAATCGTTTACTATATTCTTTTTCATAGAAATGGGTCCCAAAATTTTCTTTAAGCTTTACATAAATTAGATCGAATACAAATTTTTTTATCATTGCGTTATCGTATCAAAGATACGTACTTTCAATCGAGTAAGTTCATCGGTGAATAAAAATAATATGAGCCATAATAACTGCGTTGACAATAATAGAAACGGTCTATAACATGTGATAAAAAATAGAAGTGTATGTTACCAAAGTATAATTCGAGAAAATCAATATTTGTTTATATGGAAAATAAGCAAAATTTTAAGATTTGTGGTCTGGAAAACTTGGAAAAGTCAAATAATTTCGTGATGGAGATTTAGTGGCTACCCTGAGTCTTGGCATCCATGAGATCCTATCACCGAAACTTCAACGAAGAACAACGAAAATCAATATTTAAGGTAAAAATATAAAACGCATGCTTTATTTATTACAGATTTTCGTGCGTCAGACTGTTGATATAACCAATTTTAACCAAGGTAATTAAAGGCCGGTTGCGTGATATTACATATCACAGGCTTCACATTATAGGTCAACAAAACGACCCCCGAAAATTTGATCAGAATCCATGATTACCAAGGTCTGATGCTCTCCGTGTCAGTAGGCTTGCACCAAGAGATGAAAGAGGCTGAGGACAATATTGCCAGCATTCCAATTCCAGGATGAGACCAGGAGAGCCAAACGAAACCTGCCGCGTAATGTTCATACCGAAAACGGCACCTCCCACGCGCCACGCATGTATATCCTTTAACTCGCGAGCACGTGTCACTGATACCATTGTGCATTCACGCATGCGGCACGTAGCGAATGTAATTCGAGCTGTGACCAAAGAGGCGCCAGCTGTTGGAGCACCCGTTACGTTGACGATGAACGTTCTCTTTTTTCCCACGGGAACCATTGCATGCTGCTCCCTCTTACGCAACGGTGTCTAATTTATGGACATTTTTTTCGTCCGTCTTACTTTTACGAGAGAACGATCGAGTTCATCGATCGATTCCAGTTATCGTGACAATTTTTATCAGACCCGTGTACAGCACAACGTAATTTTTCCCGACGACGTCATTGCCTATTTGTCTCTCTCTTGTACGGTTGGAACAAAAAATTCGGACAGAACTACGGCATCTACGATTATTATAGGCGGTCAATGACGGTGGTCGCGGCAATGTTGAACCTTTCGAAATTCTTCTTAATTCGGTCGTAAAACTAAGAGTTACGAGTTTAATTGAACTTAATCGTTGCGATAAAACAAGACGTTTCTTCTTCTCGCGCAGTTCTAAGTCTCGACTTATACGCACTTCCCTTCCGCCATTAATTGCTCGACTCGATAATTACTAGCAGATACTCTTCTCTCATAGTTGAAATATGTTACGCAATTAGCACTGACTGATTTCGCCCACACTTTGAAAGCCGGATAATATTAGGCTGTTTTCATTTCCATCGTCATTATGCACAGTAATGTTCATTAATACCTTAAGCTTCCGGGTAACTTGTTTTCGATTCGAAAGAATTCGAGGTCGATTCTATAAGAATTATGTGACAATGATTCCGAATCTCTCACGTCACGTTACCTGCATCGCCAGTCAATGCCACATAATTTGTATAAAATCAAGGTATTAATGAACATTACCGTACCTCAGCTTGTACGTAAAGTCTACACCAGACATTCTCATCGGTGGGTGAAATATTTTTTTCTATCTCGTTGATCAACGGCAATTAATCGAATTAAATCGAATGTCTGTATGGTCATGCTAATGGAACATCCCTGCTCTCCTATTCGATATGGGCACTTAGGGTTTCATACCGACTCTCAGTTCTACCCTACGCGCCACAAGATATACGACGAAAATCGATTTCTCATCGAGACCACCAGATCTTATGTTATTCGTTATGCTGAAGCAGACGTTTATACAAGAAAACAGAGCCAAGCATGGCACTTCCGTTCATTGACTCGACCCCTTATTCATCCATTCTCGAACACTTCCGAGGCCTTCGTCCATCGGCTTTTAAATACGCCAAGTGCCGTAGCCTAATTGCATTATCCACCTGGTTGCTTCGCAGCGGAGCGACTCCTTCGGAAGCTTATTTAATTATACTCAGGCTTACTGACCTACAACTTATACCTATAACCAGCGTCGCAGTCGGTGTATGTACAGACACCACCTTGTTCTACTAATTATTACGTAACTGGCAGGCATTGTGGTGTTCGCCAGACTCTCATCGCCCCTTGAGTATCAAATACCGATCGTCGTCGGACAAAAGCATGTAATTATCTGGCCCGCCAACCACGTTTGGCATCGTCGCGATGCAAAGACAATCGAAGTCTTCCCAAGACTCGGCACCATTTTCCCTCGGCTGTCACTTGCAATCCCGTTTCTCTTACAATCGGTTCTGCCGAGCCAGTAAGTAGTACGGCTTGAATAAATTTCACCGAGAAGTTCGAAGCCTGTCGAAATTTTTCACCATCAAGCGGATGATGCAGGACCCGGTCGAGCACATGTACTGCCCCGAGCAGATACAAATTCCGGTCACGTTTCCCCACATATTGAAGCTCTACGCCAAGGCCGCGATCCGCACCCAACCGCGCGACCTTCTCAAGTGGAGTTCGGCCTACTTCCGAGCTCTCGCGAACGGAGAAGCTCCCCCCGTAAAGGTAGACAAGCCCGTATACCACCTGCCACTTTCCCACAACACGATTTCATCGAAGAAACATGATATATGTCTCGGAAAATCAGAGGAGACTGGAGTATCCCTCGGTCTCTCATCCGTCCGGTATCACTCCTGCCTACCTGAGGATACTCTACGATGAATTTGGCTCGGTTCAGACGTTGGGCATCGATTCCTTGCTCGCACGATGGCGGGGCATCGATCTATCGGATTCGAGCCTTTATCAGATACTGATGATCGGTAATTTCCTCTGCCGCGAATTGGTGCTCCTGGAATTCCTCGCAATTGCATGCGGCTTTTTGGGAAAGGTTGGCGTATCCTTTTACCACGAGAGTAATGTTCCAACTGCCTTTTCACCTACTGTCGTTCTTAGAACCTCTTCGAGACCATGGTCTACGTCTGCGAACTTCTTACCGACGAGCCTGAGGGTGGCTCGGCCATGATTCCACTGAAGAGATTCATCGAGCTTTACGTCTTCCTGGCTGGTCTCCACTGCTCGGACTCTCCTCTGCCCGGAGACTCGTCCGAAGATAACGTTGAACCTTGCGGTGTTTCTCCTTCGCAGTTTCCCGATCCATCGACAGTCGCGCTTCCAGGTTCGCGTGCGGAGTCTGAAGAGTCAACCTTGGTTAGTTCGTCGCTGTGTGCCTCAAGTTTTCACCGGTTTAACCGATGTCGCTAATTCTGTTTGGTTTCGATTGATAATTTCTTGGTGGGTAGACGAAACTTGTTGGTATAAAGCTATCGAGGATATCGAAATTGGAACTCGAGTAAACACTCCGCTAATCTATCCGTAGCAAGTTTATCAATCGGAACTTCAGGCTCGTGTCGTGACCATGAAGGTCGGTCTTTACCAGAGTTTCTGAATCCTCCAGAGCTCCGACCAGCCCGTAGAGCTTCCCGAATCCTCGTCCGAGATCAGCAGCGGGGACAACGTTCAAGAAGACGGAATCCAGCCCTGCTCGTCGAGGAAGATCGACAATCGTCGCACCTCCTCGAGCATCTCTCGGGACCCCGAAGACCAACCGGACACGAGAAAGTCAGATCGATCAAGCAGGTCTTCGTCCATCGCCGTGAGTCCGACCGACGATCAAGCATCGTTGACCCCTGGTAGCTCGAGGCCAGCTTCACCTTCTGTCAGGGTAAACCGAACTTCCGTATCCGGGGGTTCGACGGATCGTGGAAAGACAGAACATGTCGGGACGAAATTGGAGGACGATCTTGACCAGGAGGACGTGGACGCCACCGAAGTCTTCGAGGTGTTTCAGGTACAACGATTCGATTTCTATTCGCTGGCTCTCTCAGAGCTTGCAAGCTATTGGTAAATTTCCATAGGGATACGGGGAGGAGGAACGGGAGGAAGGAATGGCCGACATGGAGACTTACGAGCCGATCGGACTTGAGACTTTGCTCGAGGGAATCTGCGAGTGCCTCGAACCCGTCGATGAAAAACGGACCGAGACTCCGCCTCCACCCGACCCCGTCGAGGAGTTCCTCGAGCGAATGCGATGCGCCTTTCCACCACCCTTCGTCAATCCCGTTCTCCACGGTATCGGACCCGTCGTACCCCAGCACCGGGTCACCGCTGTTTGCCTCTGGCTAACCGATTGCGCCCGACGTCAGGCCGGCCTTGTTGGCCCTCGTAACATACGCCATTTTCTATGCCCTTCTCTGGAAGAACGCTCGATGTACGAGGAGGCTGAGGAAACCCTCTATAAGTCTCCTTGATCGAGAATATAATTTATTTCCTGTTTCGTCGGTATTAAAAAAGAAAGGAACATCAAAAACTGTCTCACCAAGGAGCAGTTGTTGCAAATTTTTTTCGCGGATAAAAACAACCGCGTTGTTTGAAAACATCGAAAACAAAACGCCTCGCGAAAATTTACAACGACAGAATTATCCGCTTTCAACGTAAATAAGAGTGGCACCGGTATAGGACGGCTGGGAAACTGCTGTTTACGCAGGGTTTGTTGGATAGCGAAAATGTAACAAGGGTGCTGCGCATTAACGCTCTTCTGAGTGGGGACACGAGGGAGGCAAAGAGACCTTTTAAATTTAGTACTTGACCAGCGTTTTACGGCGAGAGGCGTAAACACCCTTCCGCAAGGTATTAACCCCATCTAAAAATACACTTCCGCCCTCTGTAGCCGCTTCCGTGCATAGTTTTTCCAGGAATGTTATTTCACTTTACTCGAACGATTAAATGGATTTCTTTTAGATTCGTTTCTTTTAACGGTCAGCTTTAAGTTAGATCGAACAACGCGTGTAACTAAACTGAGAAATTGTGGACTATCCGTTATGCCGAAATCGAAACGTATCGAAATTTTCAGGCAGCTGCTCTTCGAAACACGGTGGAAATTCTTGTCATGTTGGTTCTCTTGTGCATATAGAAACAGAAACAACTTCGAGGATACGCGACTGTCGTCCCCCTGTTTTCCTCCCTTATTCGTATAGATTAGCGCAGAGAGAATTTGGGCAAACGGTAGCTGAACAAACAGGCCAGGGCATGGCATCTGCCTCGAAATACACCGTCCAAAGAGCACATTTCCCTTTCCCGGTACAGAATTACAAGATTAAGCGTTATCTCAGCTTCGGTCTGACTCCCTCTTCTTCAAAGACCCCGCGTTCCTCGGGAACAGAGAGATAGAGACAAAGATATAGATTTCCCTTTGCTACATTTGCCGACATCGCGGATTACCTTCGTACTATTAACATATACTGCAGTGTCGATTGCTCAAAGAACAGAATTCCGGAGTACACCTAGATATTATGTTGACTTAGAATGGGCCAATTTCTTTTTGTTCCTTCTATTTACACTCCTGAAAATATTTCGAGAGTAACGCGTTTTGGATTTGGAGTGTGTAAAGTTGCGGTCTGCAGCTAAGCGGATGATGAAAGGAGATACCGAGTTTTTCCGTTACCGTTTCCTTTTCTCTTTCTTCTCCTTCTTCTTGTTCTTCTTCTTCTTCTTCTTCTTCTTCTTCTTCTTCTTCGTTCCAACACCGCATTCTAAGTGCATGGGTACACAGTCGAGCATCCGTTAGTGAAGGACACTGCGGGGGTGGGAGTGAAAACTCTGGTTGTATAGATGAGAGTTGTAGTTGCAGATTCTCTAGGGTGCCCGTCGGGTTCTCGCCTGCATCTGCCCCTCTCTGGAGCTATTTTGCTGATGGTTGGAAGTCCTTCTTTAAAAAAAGAATACTCTATGAACGTGCGGAGCGTTGTGAGCTAGGGAAATTGCTATGTTCACTGGTAGAAGTATGTGTGTGTGTGCGTATAAATGTAAATGTCGACTCAGATGGGATGGAATCAATGGAATAATTTTACAGCGCGGTTTCATTATCTAGGAACGTTTCATGCACAAAGACGTAACGGTTATGACGATGACGATGATGATTATTATGTGAGAATATACAATAGTGAAATTGGTCTCCGCCTCTAGGGGTTTTTGAGCGGTGAAAAAAAACGAGAAGAAATTATCCGGACACGACGGAAAATTCCTGTGAAAATCGCACCGAACGTGTAACGAGGGGTCAACCTGAGGGCATAAATTAATTTATGGCATGTGGGCGCTCGGGTCGCTTTGCCAGCCGGCGGCGGTCGGTGTTAAGCTTCATTAGCTCTGCCTTGTGTTTGAACCAGTAGACGGCGCTGCTACCCTGCCGATGCAGGAATCGCTTCACGGTTGCTGGACACGAATTATTCGGGACTCACTCGTGCGGGCGAACATATTTTATCTACGTTTAATGCCAATTCGCATCGCTGCTGATTCGCGCTGTTCTACCTTTGTTCCCCGAAACATCGCAGCTGTGCGATGAAAGGAAGGAGCCTGAAATTGCTGTCACCTATATCGGACCGATTGTCGAGCCAACGGATCCAAATTTAGTCCTTCCTATTCTCCAGGTCATCACAAGCAGTAGCAGCAGCAGCAGTAGCTGACTCGATTGGTCGCAGAAAGGATATCTTCAACCACCGACAATGCCCCGGAGGAATCCATTGTCGCTGACGTTTGCTAAAGGAATTTCGAGCTGTCTTGACGATTGTGCGGGTAATGTCATCAAAGAAATGTCCCTTGGGGGAACTGAAGCTCACGCGTCCCTCTCTTCCCCCCCCCCCACTATCTCCATTTCATTGTATCCGCAATGTAAGGACCAACAGCCAAGGTTGTTTAGTTACGTATGACTTTGCCACGATCAAAAAGAAACCCGTGAAATAAGTATATCGCGATGGTCATTTCGGGGGTGCATCAGGGCGCGTTTATTTGGCACCACCAGGTTAATTACTCAATTCACCCCTAATCGCGTCCTCCTCTTGGAAAACATTCCAAGCGTAAAAAATAACCCGACGTTATGAACGTCCACCTGCAATATCGGGCTGTGGAGGCCACCGCCTTTCCCCAGCGGTTATGAACAACGGGGTGGTTGAATTTCGCTCGGCTGTCTTGATTCCGCCGGATGCTTGCCAGAACCTTGCGGTGATAATGTATGGCGTTAGCCCGGCTCTCCTACCGCCGTAGATTCACGCCTAGGGCGCTACCAGGCCGGGAAGCCACGATCCAACGAGAGCCGGACTGGCAGTGAGGCATTGCTCTCGCGTTCCAACGACCTTCCCGCAACAAACAGGTGATACATTGCCCCACATATTGCTCTCGCTATCCTCCTCCCTCGCGCCTCGCCGAGACCTCTGTCAAACTTCTTGACCTTGGTACCACATTAGACGATGAGAGGGCCCCTTATCCTCAAGAGTTCCAATTCCATCATGGTCGAACAGAACCTGTCCACACTACGGCCGTTTGAACCGACGAGACTCCTCGTAACGAAGGATCTGAATTCCGACCAAGAACCTATGCTTAGCTGACCTCAAAACCTTTGAGGTCCGCCTTTGAAAGGATTTTATAGCTATTAAGATCGGGCTACCTATTCGGTTAAGCGAGCAACCCGCATGAAAGGAAGGCGGGTCAAAGTGGCCAATCAAATGACCCCACTCGCCTCATTTACCTCCAAGCAACGCAATGCCATAACAGTACGACGTCGGAGAGGAACTGTGTAATTCAGATCCTCAAGGATGACGGGAGGAAGACTGCGTTGGGTGCAGCCGTGTATACCGGGGGAAATGAGAACAATAAATCACCCGGTTAGGACGAAACGTCACAGTGGCTTGTTAAACGCAGCCCTGATGTGCCGCCAAAACCGAGCTTCCCTCCCTCCGTTTCGTCTCTGGATTTTCGCCAAGTTATCCCTCGACGTTTGGTTTACGTACAATATGAACGGGGTAATTAACATTCTGCCGTTACAAGCATTATCACCCCCCATCCCGTCGGAATATCTTTCCCCGAGCGAAATAAGACTGGCACCTTTATTTCCACCCATCAACTCTCATCTCGTACTGCTATTTTACCTCTTCCTCTCCCTCCCTCTCTCTCTCTCTCTCTCTCTGCTCGAGGCGGGCACTTTACTGCAAACCATCTCTTTTGCTTGCGCTTTGTACGAGAGATTTAACGACTAACGGTGCATTCGTATTCGCGTTCGAGCTGCACTATCGCCTTCTCCCAGCCGGTTCCATCTGTACTGTGTATGTATACAAATTTTGCCGATTGTTTGAAACGCGGCAGGCCGGCAACGAGGTTTGTTCCGTTCAATTCAATGTCGGGAGCACCACTTTGCCTTGCGGTGTAAGGCGCCAGACCGACCAACCGGGATACGTTAGTTTAATTGGCACGTCAGTTCTTTCATTAAATCTCATTGATCGGCACACTCTGCTATTTATTTCAATCAATTCGTGCACTTTGTGAAATGAACAACGCAGATAAGTGAAATGATTAATCACCACCAGCAGAAATGGCGTTCAGTTATACTTCGCATCTGTACACGTTATACCTGTAGGGTTATATCGATCACGTTCCTGTTCATTCGAAATACGATTCTGTGTATTACTTTTCACGATTCCTCTCGCTAACAGAGAATCGACTATAATATGTATGTCGAACTGTGTTTCAATGCAATTATTAACACTTGATTGATTGCAATTAATTTAGTATTTCAAACTGCAAAGAGAAGCAGAATCTTTTAAAGTTTATACTTCGGTGCGTTACTTTTTTCTTCGCCGTCTCTCTCGTCATTCGAATGCTCATTTTCTGCGTAAAATCTTTTTTGAAATAACATTTTTTCTTCGGTGCGTTCCTCGTTATGCACCCGGAACTTCATCGTCTTTTCATAAATTTAACCGTTAACCGTTGCTGCGTCCCTTCGGTCTGTGAAAACTGAGCAACGTTGTACGGTCGCTGCAGGGAGGGTTAAAGTTTGGAATTTGTCCCGAACCCTTTACCCAAGTCCCTTCTTATCTTATCTAACATGTATTCCAAACCGGGCTTATGAGGAATGGTGTATTTACGGTATGGTATACCTACAAGATCGTGTCGAATCAAAAGACGAAGCCGCGATTTCAGGGACGAAATATCGTCGTCGGTTGTATCTGATCGGTTTAAAATATTTTTTGTCGTGCGGGATGATCGTCATTCGTGGCAATAATTCGATACGCGTTCATTTGAAATTATTTTGCAGACTGTTTTTAGTCTGTTATTTGAAAATCGATCCTTTCCCCGTGGCAGAAAGCAACAGGAGTAAAGGTGAATCCGAGAGATGTAACGCCGGGGTAAAATCAGCTCGTGACTCCTGTGATTCTGGTATGCGTAGATGTGTAAGTATACATACATGCATGACGTGAAAAGCGCGAATACTGGTCTTCGTCTGAGGCTTTCAAAATCGTCGACTCATCACATTGCATGCACAGCACTGTTTGCGTAGGATTTTGCGGTCAGCAGTCCGGTTGTTGAATATTATCTCGAAATCCCGGAATTCCTGAACGTGCATGAATTCACATAATATATTTCACAACCCCAATCAAGCAAGCAGGCAGGCAGAAATTACAAAGTTGAGTTAATAATGTTATTTTAACGAAACATTAGGACGAAAATCAGCATTTTCTTAATTTTACGATGATTTTTAAAGAAACGGGATGTCGAAATATGAGTGTGTGTTTCGTTTTATTACGGTTTACTGAATTTCAGACAAGTCAAAAATCGCGGAACAACAATTTTTTCCTCGACATGAATCTTTACGATAACGTTATTTAACTTCAGCGTGATCAAGAATTAAGGTGACAAGGCCACGAATCCGAAAGTTTTGGAATACAAATTGGACACGCTCACAAAATTCTAGTCTCGCGGGACCGTGAATCTGATACAGCTAATAAGTCAAATGGCTATATTGAATATACTTTAATTAAATATTTGCACGCGATGTTGATTCATAACGATAATAAATGCTAAATTCGGTGTAAACATATAATTCGAGCATCGATTTATTTCGTTGATTTTATACGTAGGTATGTTTGGGTATATTTATAGATCGCTGTACAACGTATTCCTCGTGATTTTGCATATCGTTATTTGAAAATTCACGTCTCTGATTTGCATGCCGATATTTTCACTATGCCAATAATTCACAGCAGGAAGTTTTATTCCGTACGAGTGAATGCCAAGAATGTGAGTGAGTTTAAACAATCTCTTTGTTCGATTGATACAAATTAAAGATTGACTTTACAGCGAGATCGATTATCGCGATAATTAGTTCATCAACCTTTGAACTTCAACACCGCGTTCTGTGCTTTCGTTTGCACTGCATAATAGTACAAAATCATATCAAATGCTTCGGTAGTTTACGCAATTTCATCCGGAGTTGTAGCAAATTTACCGATCAATTATTGATTGCGAGTAAACGTTATGCATTTGAGTAATCAAATGATAATTTGATAAAGTAGGTGATGGATAGCAGCAGAAACCCGACGGTCCAAATCACCAAATGTTGAACGAATGATAATTATTCACATCAGTGGCGTGTATCTGTTTTTCAATGGTTCTTTTTTTTTCACTCTCCTCTTTTTGTTGTGTTTCAATTTCACCTCGCTTTGTTGATTAAAATATGAATAAGTCACACGCTTCGATGCGAGGACTGTTTTCCACTTGGGAAAATTCTACCTGTATATATATAATACGATTATTATCGTCGTTATGATCATAACGGTATATTGTTATCACGATATAATTTATTTGACAATGAAACTAAAACTGCCGTCGAGCTGCTCGCTATTGCTGCTGCTGGTGCTGCAGCAGTAATGAGGCGACGAGCAATGCATATTATATTATTCGTGCGTAAAATTTTGCACTCGGAAATTTAATTATTTCGTATATAATAATATATTTACGGACGCGGACGTGGAATGCAATACCCTACTTTTGCACAGGTATGCATGTTTTCAATTTTCACACATATTTAACTGTGTTGAATTTTTTCTCTTTTTTCACCGTACAGGAACGGATCGTTTCAAATATAATCAACGAGCTTTTTCAACGTCTGGTAATATATATATATATATATGTACGTTTTTCACTTGTATATGAAAAAATCCGAACAAACTGTGTAAACGCGATGAAATCAAAGGCTTGGAAAAGATAATCTATACATACGATCCATCGATGTCAATACGTGTTATCAACGTGTCTGCACTTTTGATGTGTACGCCCGATTTGTTTCGATCAATTTTCATAATAACGCCACCCTGAAAGGCTTGCGGATTTCTTTGTCAGCTATCCGGATAACGCGAACGGTCGAGTCGTTTTTCGCGTCTACGATAATTGGAAGCATAACACACCGCATGCCGATTTCACCGATGCAACGAGTTCCAGCACGTCGACGACGTGGAATTGGGATAAAGAAGAGATATAATAAAAAAAAACCCTCGCATTCGCTAATGTATCACGAACAACCCCGTTTTATTAAAGAAAAAAAAAAAAGAAAGAAAAACAAAAACAACTTTCCGACCGGTCGTTACACAAGCGAGTCGTAAAAACTGTCGTTACAAGCGAGTGCAACGTACGCACCCTCACATATTTACGTGTAATGCATTCACGTTGTGTAAATACCAGTGCATTCATAGCTATCTTTTACCCAGTAAACGTGATATTGCGTATTGTATGCATTTTCGTATTTCAGTCAATGTTGCGAAAGGATGAGGAGGCGAGGCTTCGTTATCGTTGGCGAAATTTTTGATTAAAATATCAAAGGACCCTGGTACCGTTGCAGGTTGCCTTAAATAACGATCATCCCGCTTCTGATCTACATTACATAAATATCTGCATAAGGCATCTCTAGACACGCGTGATCCGTCAGGCACTAATCCCCGAGTTACACGCTTCAAACAACACACGCGAGCTGTGTATTTACATAACAATATCTAATTTCGCTTTGCGGCGGGTGGCCTGGTGGGTAATACTGCTGGAAGTTACCCCCTGTACTACGCTAGAGATGAAAGCTTGCCTTGGGAAGAGGATGTGGAAGAGGAGGAGAGTCGTTAAATTTTGCGGCACCTACTCGCGGGCATCAAAATGCAGAGTGGGCATCTGTCCGTTGGGATAATGGAAGATGCGGGGTCGTCATCTAGTATTTTATCAATGGGCTTTGGACCGCTGGCCTCCCCCCCCCCCCCCCCCCCCACTCCTCCCTTCCCTCATCTTCTTGAGTAGTTCTCTTCGCGGCGCTTCTTCCACCTTTCGCCAACTTCCTCATCGCACACACGCGGTAGCCACACCGTCATCACCGCCGGGACAACCTTCGCTAGATCAAAGGGACACCCTTACAGACTATCCTCTCCTCTCGGCTCTCCCGGCATCAAGAGAATCGTGCCGCCCATGTTCGGAACGGTCCGGGAATGGCAAAGGAGGGTTCGCTTCTCTCTACCACTCATCCACCCTTCGCGTTATTAAGCCAGTGCCGCATCCCAAGGGTGTTTCGTTAGCCGACTGGCTCGGGTACATGACGTCTCATGGACACGTTTGCTCTCGTGACAACGCCGTGCGCCGGTAGGAGGCGAAATTTCAAACGATCAAAATTCAGACCGACCAATATTGCGTAAAATGTGAACAAGGTAGAAATTGCGCGAAATTGTTCCGGGTGGTTCGGCACTTCGATCCTTTGGTAATTTGAATTATTTCGGGGTAGTGGCGACCTCCCTTTCCCAAAGCGACGCGGAGAATACTCGGCTGAATGGTCAATCCGAATTTCAACCCTCCTTCTGACTTGGAAATTCGCTCTGCGATACCATCGAAACAAACCGTTCGTTTGGGAGACATGAAATCCAGCGCGGATCGAGCGATTAACGGACATCGGTTAACGAGAAAACTACTACCGGGACCAGTTTTTACTGGACCATGTATACGCAGGATGGGTGGAAAAAGAACGAAAGAACAAAGGCAAATAAACGTTTCTCGCTGGATGCCGAATGGTAATGACTGTTTTCTCTCTCTCTGTCTCTCTCTCTCGCTCTCCATCTATTTCGAAATTGGTTACCCCTGCCGCATACTCGAGCTGCGCCTACAACGCCACACCGCACTTTCAAGTATTCAAGCCGGTAAAGCCCTGCGGGCACGGAAGTGGTTCACGATAGGGTTACTCAGGGGTGGTGCTCGCCTTCGTTTATACCAACGTATCTTCTCCCTCTCTTTTTCCACTTTGGTCCCCCTTTTCCGGGAGGGACTCTGCAGGGGTCAACTTGGACCGCAACTAAGCTTTCATGTTCATACATATTCTTACGTATGTATACGCAACCGGGGTGTCGCGTTTTGGTATTTAAATGTAAATTACCATCACCCAACTTTTCCCCCCTCTCCGTTTCTCGAGGACATATTTTAACCACGTTTAAACAGCTTCTCGCCACAGGTTTAATTATTTTTGTGTTTTTTTTTTTCTTTTTCCTTCCGCCTTTCCTTTTGCATTTGGTTCGCTTTAATCCGATTTTCTTTACTTTCCGTTTTTAGGTCATAGTGGTTTTGCATAGTCACTATACCGAAAACTATATAACTTGTTGTGATATTGAACTGCAAAACATGTGTTTTGAGAATGAGGACGATCACGTTTCACGACGCTCTAGAATCGGGTACGCCGGGTTTGTTAACAAACATTGGTAGCCGCGATTATAGGCGACTACCTCTGGTACCTTATCGCGCGGTTTCCGCATTTTCAGATTCGAAAACCGCGTGATGCCAGATAACAAGCTGGGTCGACGTCGTCCGTAATCACGACTCACGTACGCTTTGATTAAGAATTAGGTTAATTATATCTGTTATAAGTTGGTACGTCTCGAGCACCGCGATGGTTAGTTTGACGCTGAACATCCCTCGAAACCGAGCTCACATCGGTCTGGCACCTTTTTTTTCCTCTCCGTCTCCCTTTCCTCAATAATGGCTGGTACTTCGCAGTTTCTAATACTTCTCTGCGCCGCGTTCCGGCTCTCCGGTTCCTGGGTCATTAGAACGGATGTTCTGGACATCGAGGCGGTTGACACTAACGACCTACGTGAAACCAGACGAGAACGCTTGAATTTGATCTTTCCCGGTGAGTAGAGAGCGCCGGTACGTCCTGCCTACCAATTATCCAGGGTTTGTTAATTTTCGGTTATAAACCGTCGCTGGGCCTCTTGACCTCCCTTCCGTCCTTCCCTCTCCCTCTCTTCACCTCTTCTCTTTTCAATCGATTACCCGAGAGACGGACACTTGCTCGTTTCATCCGACCGTTTCAAACCTTATTGACGCTTCGTTCGCAAGCTCAAACAGTGCGTAGTACCTCGTTCACCAAATTGTTCAATCTAATTATCCTCCTGGTAAGTTCTCCCGATCGTTATTCCGTTTGATCGCACTACCTGGTAACGATTCATTTCCAACACCGCGGCTCGATTATAGCCGAATTGGTCGCGTGTCCTCGGCTTATTCGACATCGAAAATTTACATTCCTATCAACGACGGTTTATATATAATTTAGGGTGGTCCTGAAAAAGGTAATTTTCGAATTTCTACCGACTCACCCCCCAAATTGACTCCAGATGATTCAAAAATAATTCCATAATTTCTTCAAATTTTTATCTCAACTCTAACTCGAGCCTCAAAGAGGGTGGATTCCATTCAACCCTTTCAGAGGCATATCAAATCTACCCAACGGATTTACATTAAATTTCATGTTGGCGGGTTTCTTGGGTCGCTAATTACGAATCTGAACTCAAAATTTGAAAATTCAAAATGCCCGACCCAATATGGTCGAGCGAAATCCGAAAAGTCATTTGATTTCGATAAAACTCGGTACTCAAGTGTTTTTGATATCGCTGATCATGAATCTGAACTCAAAATTACAAAATCAAATACGACAATACCAAGTGACTTAGGATTTGGTCCTCCGTATTGGAACCGTTACTTTAAATTTCCAAATTTTGAGTTCAGATTCGTAATCAGCGATCCAAAAAAACCCTTTATACCTAGTTTCATCCAAATCCGTTCGGTAGATTTCATGTGAAAATGCACCCTCTTTGGGGCACGCGTTAGAGTTGAGATAAAAATCTGATTTGGGTGGCCAGCCGGTGGAAATTCAAAGAAATTCGAAAAAAATCTTTTTAAAGACGGCCCTAATACATGTAATTTCTCCACTTCTTCTCACTTCAGGTACCAAGTGGTGCGGAAGTGGTAACGTTGCTGACAATTACGACGATCTCGGTACCTTCGCGGAGTCTGATGCTTGCTGCCGTACGCACGATCATTGCGAAGACATCATCGAAGCAATGGATACTAAATTCAATCTAACCAATCCGTCGTTTTATACAAGGTTCATCATCGCTTGTCGATAATATTTTCTGAGGCAAAGCTGTTTGGCAGCATTTCTCGGTACATAAATCTCTCGTTATCAAATCACTTAATTGTCGTATATTTAAAGGGTGCACTGTTCGTGCGATGAGAAATTTTACGACTGTCTTCACGGTTCTCCGGACGAAATTGGCGACAAGGTGGGAATATTGTACTTCAGTTTCCTAGGCACCAAGTGCTTCCGTAACGATTATCCGATCGTTGGTTGCAAGCGTTACCACCCGTAAGTTCGGCCACCCCTTTTAATTTTCTCTCCCGCATCCGGTTTTCCGATTGCCCGTGTTTCCTCGGGCTGGTAAATCCGAGGCTTTACCCTAAACGCGAACGGAATGGGACTGAAAAAAGTTGAAGGAACTGAGCGGAATACCGGGTGGTTGTTTCCAGGTACCCGAAACGTTGCCTCGAGTACGAACTGGACGAGAGCCAACCGATGATGTACCAGTGGTTTGACGTCCCTCTGTACTGACATACGCTGGGATGAGAAAAATCCATTCGACGTGGCCTCCGGACGAACCTTTTCGCAGTGTCACGTTTCTTTGAATAAAAACACATTTACGACATTCGATATTGCGCAGCTTCGTTGTCCGATGTTTTCATTCGTACCATCCCTTGACGCGTTTTCCAGCGTTCTTTAATTCCGTCCTTTAGCGAAGAAGACACTGATCTCCCGAAACTTTTTCGAATACTGATGTTTATAAATTACAGAGTTTCGACTTTGGCCACGTCGGTAGGTACTGTATATTCGAGCGTGAAAATTTTCCAAAGATAAATCTCTGCGGATCGGGAGAAGTGCGGATTCAACTTTCGCATAAGCAATGGAAACGGAACGGTAGGTATGCAACGACAAAGAAAAAAAAAAAAAAACTGAGAATCCTCGCCTCTCGCATACCTTCGGAAACTTTAAACCGACTCCTCGTTTCTCAGGTCCCATATTTCCCAGTTGAATCGTCGAGGTGGGCTCGATAAAAATTCGTCCAACTTTAAGAGAGCGGTTATTAGGTCCAACCGAGGGAAACTCAGATCGGAAGTAAAGGCGCGAGAGGCGGTGAACCGGGAGGAACAGAATGCGAAGGTCGGCACTCGATCATGCATGCGGCAAAGTAGGTACGGAGGCCAAAGCCCCTCTTCTCACCCGCACATCATCGATCCATCGTTGTCTGCGAATCTCTCTATAAGCGGTCATATTTCCTTCTACTCTCCGGATTTCCCTTCAGCTACTTTTCTACCCCGATACAATCCGTGTGTATCCGTGTATATACGTTACATGTATGTAAAAATATTTTATGGATTCACTCTACTCCCGTTTCCCCTCTGACCCATCATCGTAGCCTCGATATTTTCCTTATCTCGTCGCATTTGTATTGCCCTTTTTTCTTTCTTTTCATTTTTTTTTTTTTTTTTTTTGAAATACCTTTTACAACCGTATCACTCGTCGCGACGCAACGAGTAGGTACGTAATCTTATCGAATGTGTGCATTACGTATAAGACATTAAACGCAAACTGTTTTCGTACAAATTTCATATTCCTGGTGAAAATAAATCTCAATCTTTCTTTTTTAATAAAGGAAAAAAAAAAAAAAGGACGAAGAAAAGTAAAGTACCGTGAAATAATAATAATATTCAGCAACATGTTACGCTATACGCCAATTTTCCGTTCATACACGTGTGTGTGTGTATATATATATACGTTTACGAGTGTATTACCCCTCGGGATCTTTTGTACCCGATGTATATTTCGGGCTACGCACACTACTTTACTTTTATACGACCGTGTATACGATATTGCAACAAACCCCGGATAAGTTTGGCTCCGATCTCATACAAGCGATGGACCAGCGCCAGAGTATCTTGGCCGGCCGACAATTGTGACTGGCAATAAATACGGATATATATTTGAAGCTAGCCGCGAGTCTCTCTGGTTCTCGTTGGGTAAGTTGGACAAATGCGAACGAGCTCAATGTACTCCGAATTTCCGTTATCCTCGGGTCTTTGGATCCACCTTCCCGATTGTAATAACACGGCGACGAGGATGGTCTTCTTTTTCCGGAATACGAAGACACATTTGTGATAAGTTGTCGGAGATTGAATTCTGTTATTATTATTTTTTTTTTCTCTCTCTCTCTTTTACGTTTCTTTTTTCCTCTTCTCCCTGCTTTCTTTTTCTCACATTTCTCCTATGTAATATCCGAAATTGAACTTGTATAATCGTTGAATATTTTCGATGAATATATTATAATTTCGGAAGTACGCTCGATAAAGAAACGGTATAATAATACCTACTCTGCAGAACTCTCTTATCGTGACGTGAATATTTTGTTAGGTTCAATTTAAAACTGTACCGGTGCGTACATCCGCCGATATTTCATACTTCGTTTCGTTTTTTACTCCTTGAAAAGCGAGAAAGCAAAATTGGGAGAAAGGGAGTTGGAGAGAAGTAGAGAGGCGGAGGTAGCACGACGTTGAATTTTGACGATGCGTATTATTAAGGCAGAAGAATGAAAGGAAAGGGGCTCGTAAAAGGCTCTGGCAAAAAGTCTCCCGTGGAAAATACATTCGGACGGTTATTTGGCCTGCAGAAGTTAAAAGGTAGGTAGGTACAATTCCCTTCCCACCCTTTATATTAAAAAGTGCGGAAAACAAAAGGATATAATTCGGTCTTTCCGCGCCGTCCAAGAAATAGGATGAATATTCTCATGGACCGTTAACAGCTTCTCGGCTCAGCCCCGCAGGTTTCAAGTCGCAACCAGGGGTCGATATTAACTCGAACCCTCGACTCGTTTCAACGCCGTCTCATTTATTAAAGGGTAGCTGAAAAATGTCTCATTCGAAAATTTACTGCAGAGACTGACGATCAAGGACTGATTACTGTGATTAGAATGTTATTCGTACTCGTCGAAAATTTTCAGGGAAACGACTTTGTCAAATCGTCGACGATTTTCAGGTGAATTTTAATCCAGCTTTTCTAGGTTATTCGTGTGTATTTTCCGCGACTTGACAGATCTTGGCCTAAAACTTAACGGAACTTGCAAAGCGAGTTAAAAATTATTTGAGATAATTTATACGAGACTAATTTAGCGTGCAGAAAGTATCCTCGGGCGAGTAATTCGCTCGTTTTTTTACCCCTGGGTCATCGGCCTTGTCCTCATTTGGCTTGATTAAAAGCTACACGATCGTCATCAACAGTAGTCGACGAAAGAGTGAGAACGAAGCGTCTTATCTCTCACTCTTTCTCTCTCTCTCTCTTCCGAGAGTGAAATTTCTTCACGTCTCGAGTTCCAACATTTACCTTTTCCTTCTTCTCCGGCTCTTCTTTTGTCTGCTATTTCGTGTCTTATTTTCACGTTCTATATTTTCTTTCCATCTTGCCTCTCTCTTTCCCGCTCCGCAATTAACAGCTGGTGCACAGAAGTTGGCGAGGAGTCAATATCACGGCTCATTGGAGTTGATTGTGCGAGGAATGAAGACGCCTACGCGAAATCTAGCATCGCGTTTATCGTATTTTTGGTGCGAAAAAAAAACACCTCTCTCCTCTTCTCTTCATTTTTATTTATTTATTTTTTTTCTTATTCTCTCTCTCTCTCTCTTGATTTTCCACTTTATCCTCTCCCCGATTCGCACGGGATCAGGGGTTAATTTTTTCAGACGCCGGAATTACGACGGGTGCTAACAACGTGTGGGCTGGACATTGCGGTTTCACGTTTACGACCGAACCTTGCCAGCTAGCCTTCAGCCAAAGCTTCGCAGGCGCGTATTTCAATTAGGTCATACTGCACACTGCATTTCGTATGCAGAACGTTATTATACACGAACCTGGTTAAACGCCTGGCGTTACTCCGCCGGAAAAAAACGTAGGTGGAAACCGCTCGTGCGGAGCGCTCTAAATTTTCATCCAAGCTTTATTCCCTTCGATAATGTTGATAATAATAATAATATCATCATCGTTACTTTTTTTTTTTAGTATTTGTCGCATTCGTATTTCTCGATGAGGCCGGATATTTCGTCGAGTATAGAAGACGAAGTGAACTGCGGGTAAAGCAGCCGCTGAAAACTGTAGAATAAGGGAGAATCAACTTCGGGGATGCGATAACGGGGTTGGAAATTAATCAGAAATTCCTTGCCGCGTCTCGTCCCGTTCCCTCCAGCTCTATCGTATTTCTCTTATTTTACCGCGATACCTACTTTTTTTCCTGCTCATTTTGTTTTATCATCATCAGGAAGTAGAAGCGGGATACCATTCCACCGAGCTTTCTCCTCGGCTTGTAATGGAAAGCAAACATCTTCGCGCCAGGTGCAACGGCGCAAGGAATTATTCTAATGAAATTGATCCCCGATGAGCCTCTGGAATCCAGGATAATAGCCCAACGTTCTTCCCCCTCGCCGCGCGACCGTTTCGTTCGCTTCTCGGGAATATAATCTCCCGGCGACAATACAGAGAGTACGGGAGGATTATTCTCTTCAATTTTCTCTTTAGATCAGTAGTATACAAAGCGATTAACTATCGACAGAATTTTTCTTCCTCCGATAGAGTTTGATGCGGACGCGGTACAATTCGAGAGCATTTCTTTGACAGGGCGATCAATCGTCGTGAATGTAATCTGACAAAGATTTTCACAGTTGACGCTGCCCAATAAACAATGCCAGTATATAAAGCGTATGAAATTCGTCAAAAAAGAACGTTTTATTCTGTAGAATAAACGTGCAGCACCTACGTATTTTATTGCGAAGAATGTCCGCCGTGATTTCGGTTTATTAAACGTTTTTGGTGGACGTCTTACGATAGTTGTTCATATGCAAATTTTATACGTTTGAAACCAAACATTTATAAATCGTATCTCAATTTGTTGATAAAACGTATCGAAAATCCGTTATTTTAATATTTATGGTAATCGTCTAATATTTGGATATTGATGACTACTAAGAGACGTTTCGCAAGTACGTTTTAAAACTCAAATTATGAAGGAAATTTTTTCTATTAAAATGTGTTGACAATGTCCGTTTAACTAACGTGACAAAATGTTTTCTGTTAATGACGCTTTAATCTTTCATTATTTATGTCTAAACGAATATTATACAGTGTTAAAAAACGTTTTTAATTGGACCTCTAGACTTGAATACATAACGTATCTTGGATGTGTAATTGAAAGCGTATATAGTACACTGCTATAGAGGAAGATCATTTCACGTTAGCTAGAAACAAGTCTGGGTTGAGTTAGAAAGCGTACGAATTTAGTTTATATATGTGAATCGATTTTATTATATCTTTGTTAGAACGTTACACAAATATCTTATATCTATAAATACTCATTTATCAAAAAAAAAGGTACATCTTGTAGCTCATAGACACAGCTCAACCTACACTATACTTTCGTCTTCACGGTAGTTACAACTAACAGAAAACGCTAAGAATATTACACTTATATCAGAAATATTTATATGCCTGTATGATTTGTACTTTTATATGACTGTTTTTAAAATTAGTTGACGTTTACCACAGTTTCTTAGCCCTTCTTTCGTACATAGGTATGCCGTGATCGAGCTAGTTTTAACCAGTCTTTCACGGCACACGAAACACTGGTTTCGGTTGCATCACCAATTTCCTTCTTGCCAAGAAAGGTTTGTTTCACAGCCTCTGAGAAAAAATACATCAAAAGGAAGGTACAATATCACGATATTGATAACTGATAAGGAATAATTTCAATGTAAATTGTGATGAATCTCGAATATATTGGGAAAAAAGTTAACAGTTTGCATAATTTGAATAATAATGTGTGAATAATATTGTTTTCACACGATAAATCCAAGTAATAACTGTTTCTCGAAAATTTCATGAATTATTCATTACCGTAAACAGTTTCCATTGTCAATGTCTTTTGAAATGAGACTTTGTCCCTCCCTGCCCAATTGAATTGCATCGCTAATTCGTTTGTGAGTAGTGACCTCATTATAGCCAACACACATTGGCGACCGCTTGTCCCTCCAATAGAAGCCAGTTTCCCGGTCTGCAACAAAATACTAAAATGAATGAATGTCGAATTGAATTCAAAATATTCTTACTGTTATCAACATCGATAACAATTTTGACTAGTTGGAGATTGTCGATTCCTAATATTTTTTCAGCATTTTTTAACGTTAACCCTCTCGATCAGACCGAGACCGATTTCATGTTGAATGAAAATCTCTCACCATATTGATATTTCGATGGGTGAAAGCAGTTTACCTCAGGGTTTAGGAGTATCTATAAGGCCATCTGACCTTGCTTAATGGAACTATGCAGTTAGAACCCTGACCTTGCGACCGATACAGTTTTATGAAGCCTCAAAGTGCGTGTTGCGTAGAAGCAACATACGGTCCGAGAGGGTTAAAACGTTACGAACCGCAATTCTGTATGCCTGTAGTAATTTTCATTATTCCTTTGCAGTCAACACATACCGAGCGTATTCTTCAATGAGAGACAACCCCCTCCCTAGTGCTAAGCCAACTCAGGCACATGACGCGTACGTGAAGTTCGGTCGAGTGGAGACTAACATGGCCACTGGCATTCTATCCCCTCCCGGCCGAGCCTCATGTGCCTGTGTTGGTTTGCGCTAGGGAGGGGGTTGGCCCTCATTGAAGAATACGCTCGGTATTAGTACCTATCCGTATGTCATGACATACATATTTTGAATATGATTGCAAGGTCTACTCACTAAATAAGTTCGATGCTCTTCGGATTTCAGGATATTTTCGAGGTTGGAGAAGTCTTCCATGGAGTTAAGAGGAAGTTTTGGGAATTCGGCTGGTTTCTTTGTTACGTCGATGCTGACTTCCTTCTGTTTTGAGAAGATTTTACGTAGTAGCAGATGGTTTTGTTCAGTGTAGGATTTAATGTGTTCTAAATACTGCAGAGTTTTTTCTTCAAAGGTATTCTGTTCGCGTGATGTGGTCGGGGTTGAAGGTTCAAGTTGTGAAAAGGATCTTGATAAGTCATATTGCGTGGTAGACCTGATGATCCTACTAGAAATGTTTCTATTTGATGTTTCATATCCAGACAACTGATTCGGTGACTCATGGGAATTATCATTATACTGGTGCTGTACGATCTTGTGGGCCAAGTTTTTCTTTGGTGTCTGATTTTTGGTAGATCCTTTGGCTGAGTTAATGTAGCGAGTATTCTTATTACGGTTAGAAGTCGATTCATCGACTTCGGACGGTGGCAAATTCTCGTCAGCTGAAGAGGTGTAACCTAAACTACTTGAACTTTCACGAGAACGCTTCGTTTTTTTTTTTTTGTTACTAACGTGTCGATTTTTAGCCTTCTTCTTGTCGGTTTTGTGTTTACGTTTTTTCTTTTGCGGCTCAGGTTCGACATCATCACTGTTCGTAGCTTCATTCTCGTCCACGTCATTGGTAATATCTTGCTGAGGTATTACAGTGGATTTTTTAGCGATGTTGCGAATTATTCCGGATTCATCGGACGTGCCCAGCTCCAGTAGGCGCGCCATCGTTGCTTCGGTGTCGTGGTAGTCATCTGTTAGTTAATCAAGGAATATCAATCAATACCGAATGCTCATTGATTAGCAAAATTAATCACAAATGTACAATATGATCAAAATATATCGTCGTAACTCTTATCCAAGTGAAAATTAATATGATTGAAACATTCAATCCGTATACAATTGTAAAAAAAAGTTCTACGTTCCAATAATCACCTCCGGTATGCAGTACTTTGTGAATGGCAAACTTTGGCCATGTTTTTTCATAGGCAGCCTTTGATTTTACAAGTTTTGTAAAATGATCTTCAGTTTTTGTCCGTGGCCAGTAACATTGGGTGTTGTTTTCGACCAGCCAAAGAACTGGTACCAATGCGCATTCTCTATCTTCGCCAACCAAGAATTCAATCACCGCATACATAGTTCTGCAGCACGACTGAGTAAAAACATCGTTAAATGTATCATATTCTCTAGTCTGGTGTATAAATTTATATTTGATCAAAATTCAAGCACTTTTATTCCACTCTGAGCAAAAAGTGCCAGTTTAAAAGTTTTTAATTAGGACATCAACATAGGAATATGCAAGGTAGTATATAAGTTAAAAGATGAATCGATCATGAAACATTATGAAGATTTTGGGAACGCATGTCTAACCAATACTTGAACGTCAATGTGACGTACAAAACTATAATAAATCAGCTCAAAAGTGATGTTATGAACATATGGTAGAGTTGGGTATATTGGACTACTAGGTAAATTAGACTCGGCATATACGGTATATGGTAATAGGTATACGATAATGTTATTTTTTGCTAAACATCTCAATTGAAGCAAACTTTTAATATAAAAGAGATAATGAACCTACGATTCTCGGGAATGTGTGCGAGGTAGACATAGACATACTATACATGTCTTGAACGAATCCCTCTTCCTCGTACACATTGCCGAGAATCGTAGGTTCATCATCTGTTTTTTGTCGAGAGCTCGTTTCGTTGAGATGTTTAACAAAAAATAAAAATTTTATTTCATTTCGTGTAGTATCGGAGTTACTGCGAAACCATCTTTAAATGGAAGACAGACGAATTTATGTAATATATCATCGACGCGATAAGATTTCGCTACGTTGAAACTTCTTACGAAAAAAATCCCTAGTTTGGAAGATTTAATAGGTTTCTGATAAAGGTCTCGCTTGTACTTGAACGGAGTACCTATAATTCTATATTCTCCGGCAATGAAAAGGATTGATTTGATCACTAATATTTCTGTCCCACAAGCTACTACATTATCCGGCCTTTTTATTGATATTTTGAATTTTTTCGTTTCCAGAGCCTGACATTCACGAGAATTTCCAATAAATTTGGGTTTAGGAATAAATTTTTCCTGACAATTAGTTTTACGAATAGAACTTAGTTCTTCAAGTCGATTACTCAGCTGCTGCAGCGGCAAGCGTTTCGATCGAATAAGTCGTTTCAAATGGCCCAAATGATTTTCATACACAAAGCAACTGTATTCTTCTAATGGGCCAAATCGTTCTACGTCGTCTATGACATGCAGCAGCGAATGTACATTATATACGACAAAGTTTTGTCCGTATATCTTAGCACCTTGAGTAACGAATTTTTCGATCATATCTTGCGCGATGTTTCGAAAACGCGAGAACAAGGCTGTATTCGATAGAATATACACGGCGGCAGACAATAATAAAAAATGTTTGTACTTTTTTCGATCTAGCACATCCCGCATTACAACAGGGCCGGAATATAACAAGAAAAATCTAAATTCTGTCGCTTTCCATCGATGCAAATCCAAAAATCCACGGGGCTTTCGAGGAAACTCTGCCGGAACATATCGCGCCAATAGTTTCATTATACGTTCAATTTCTAACAAAATATCCTTAGACAATTTGCAATCACGTGAACCCTCGACCCAGTATTTAAGGAGCAACCTCTTCAAAATTCCCAGGTAGATTAAATGCATGGGATCTAAAGGAAATTGGGAGACTAGTCCCACGTAAAGATCTAAAAGAGGCGAACGTCCTTTAACGTGACGATCGTTTTCACTAGGTGCAACAAAATCACTATCTTTTCGCTTCTGGAATTCGGTGTCACATGGATAACACAGTTTACGGTTGAGATGAACTGCGCGAATCTTACACCTCTCGCAAGCATCCTTACCCGAATGTCCTAAACACATTTTCAACATAGATCTCGCGGGCGCGTCACACGCGAATAAACCAACTCTGACAAAGTATTTGGTGCCATTAAACTCAAAACCATTGGTGCTTAAACGTGACGTTTCTTTAATTAAATCTCGTAAATATGAAGATAGTGGCATCGGTTTACCCGTACCATAATAAACACCAATTACAAATGGGCTATCATCGATCATTGAAATACTGCGTCCCAAAATTGGCCAAAATGATGTTCCGCTACTTTTATAAACGGGAATCCCATCAATATTAAAATCAACTCGCAACGTATGTTCAGGTGACAGTCCTTTTTTGAGACCTGACTCGAGTTTTTGTCTCAAGCATTTCTCCAAACCGAAATAACACATTTCTCCGTTGTCTAAATTTAACGTTTCAATACGTCGTGACGTGTGAAGTAGAGTCCTAGCACTTAAGGGTAAGATAGGATGTGCTGGTTTCAATAATGCTAGCAATTGATCGATCGCGTTATGTGTGATGTTATTTGAAGATGCCCAGTCGCGCAAATTTTCAACAAAGTTCGTTTCATCATCTAAATGCACTTCATCGCTGACGGAACTTGAATTATCTTCAGAACTGTACAACGTAGCTTTGATGCTATCTATGTCACTTTCGATGTCTTTGAAATCTTTATTATCGCGGTTCGAATTAGAGTTTTCTTCATTCTGTTCATTACTTTGATGGATATGATCAACATCATAATCGCTATCTATAGAGTGCACATATTCTCCGATACAAGACACATGTTCATGACTAGCATCTTTTAATTGTGATTTCGTAAGGTGCTCGAGTGCACAATTATTGCCTGCAATACTCAGTAATACTTTACGAGTATTTATAGCTGTTTTGCGACGCAAATGTCGTTTACTCAGAACTTTTAAATCATGAGGCATGTTATAAAACTAAATAATAATACACACCAGACAAGAAATGATGTACGCTTTAACGTGCTTGCCTTATTTGTCGTAAATATCCGCACACCACTCTGAAAACTAAAAGTTAAATGAACCTAATGAACGTAGTACGTGAGTCAATACAGAAGATTCATAGCAATAAAGCTTTTACACGAGTTAGCGCAACAATTTATATAAAATTTTATTGAAAATTAAGTAATTTGATCAAAAATGCTGTTTCGTGTATATTTTCTTGGATTTGGGCTAAATAAATATTAAAAAGGCATTTGTAGCCGAACAATTTTGTAAACACGAATAAAAAACGTGGTCAGCTACCCATCGAACGTATATAATACGCAGGTAATGAGTAGTTTCATTCTATTGGATTTGACTCTGACATTTACCGATAAACGCATAGTATACTCATGATTTACGTTCAGTAGTAGGAATCGTGATATATTTCAGGACTAGATAGTACTGTTACTAATATTATTATTCTATAGTACTTATAGTTCTATGTATCGCTATTTATTGTTACTACAAATTAAACAAGATCGTAGTTTAACGTTGAACCAATTCTGGGCCGATGTCCTGCTTATATTCTAATACTTTTCGAATAGTATATCATGACGCCTACTACTGAACGTAAATCATGAGTATACTATACGTTTATCGGTAAAGATCAAAGTCAAATCCAATGGAATAAAATTACTTGTTACGAATTTCCTGCGTATTATATACGTTTGATGGGTAGATGACCACTATTTTTACCAGTGTTTACAAAATTATTCAGGTGCAAATCCCTTTTTAATATTTATTCAGCCCAAATCCAAGAAAATATACACAAAACAGAATTTTGGATCAAAATACATAATTTTTAATAAACCTCTATATAAGTTGTTGCACTAACTGGTGAAAAAGCTTTATTGCTACGGATCTTCTCTATTGTCTCTATTGTCTAACATGACCGTCTTCTTCTGATGGATAATAATTGTTATTTTCAATTGAAGGGAAAAGAAAATAAAAAATATTGTCAAAATAATATTTCTGTGATTTCGATGGCACAGAAATATTTACGTGGCTGTATTACTATACTTTGTTACTTTGGAAGATGCTACGAGTTCATATGTATGTTATAGATATGTTGAAACGGTATCTAAAAAAATAATAAACACGAAACCGATTTCAAACAATACAGAGCAAAAGTTACTAATAACCGCATGATCACATGGGATGATTATTAACATGAAGTTTTCCTCAAATTCGACAAGAACTAATATAATTAACCTATAATATACGTATCATAGTAAACTTAACACATATAAATAACGTTTAAAAACAGTTCAAAAATATTCATGAACGTTATATAATAAACAATAAACTATTCCATATTTTTATGGTACATCGTTTGGTTTAGAGAAAAAGACGCAGAACATTACACATAGTTTCTTTTGAAGAAAGAAAAGAAAGGAAAGAAAAAAATACAGAAGAGACAGAATTTGAGTTGCAAAACACATTATTTTTTCAACCAAGAATGCTCGATGTATTAAGACAAAATACCACCATATTTGGAAAAATATGTAGTTGTACTTACCAGCGTTATTTAATGACGAATTTGCTTCTTCCGTCTAGGCCGCAGATTAACAATAGCTTCTCACCTTTTTTGCTACACGATCACCGATCGATCCGAGCACCTCCGCATTCGGTTGACGAATAACGCCATAACCAGCGCCTGAGGCCAGTTGCAAGGGTGGGGATGAATATAGGCTCCCAGACAAAGACAAAGATAGAGGAGACGCAAGAGCGACAGAGAGATCGTGCCCAAAAGGGAATCAACTTTGCCATATATGCCCGTGTTATTCCGAGCTGTCCTTGTCTTACCACTCGCTATACTTACACTTACTGTATGAATGCGCGGTCCATGGGATAAGTTCTGTCTCTACATATAATTATTGCGCTCTTACTCTAGCTTGCAGCGTTACCGACGCTGACGCACCAGAGCAGGAGAATAATATATCAGTAGTGACACAATGTATAACGCACAGAACTCCGATAAAATAGCGCGAAAAATAAACGTACAAACGACGTTAAAAATGCGACAGGATATGATGAACGCTTGTTTTAGCAAGTACTCATACAAGATATTGAAGTCTTGACGTAATTCGTGCCAAATAATGAGATTTAATATATTATAATATGATAACCAATATTGTGAAATAATTATAAAAATGTACAATAAATTATTATTCTTGGTACGAAATTATTCACGTTTCGGACACTTCTTTATTCTCTTCCTTTTATTGGTTATATCTATGTTCCATGCACCGGTAAATGAATACAAGATCAGTGTTCAGCTTTAGTTACCACATAATATTGGCATCAAAATAACGGGTAATTAAAGTCCATTTTTCGGAAACTAATTATAAGATAATCAACTGATTTGGCCACCGCTTGGCATCAGGCGGTTCCGCATACATGAATACTAAAAGTGCGTTCATAATCTGAATATTGTACTCAACGTTGAATTTTCCTCAATCGTGTTGAAGTAAAACAAGTATGAACCCATTTGATCAAATATACATATTATACAATTCAATGTATCTTGAAAATAGTCCGATATTGAATAAATTTCATAAACGGTTATTGAACGTAGATCACAAGTAGCAGTAAAACGTGAACAATAATCGTTGAAAAAATACGTTCATCAAACGATGAATATATTTCTGTGCAATAGTGGAAAACCGCAATAATTAAGCGCTTAATTGGGGTTGCTGGTAGTTGTATGATGAATGTACAATATATATATATATATATATATATATATATATATATATTAGGGTGTGTCGAAAATGAACTTTTTTTTTTCTTCGCTCCTACCACTCAAAACTTTAGGTTTTGACATTAAAGAGGTCCTCGTTCAAGGAGGGCGCTGTAGCTTGAAGTTTAGAAGTCGCTCAACGAGGATTTAGGTTTCCCATCTAATTAACACGTAAAAAATATTGTTTTTCGTTCAAAATGATGTCAGGCATCCAAAAAATTGGCGATTTCTGTGCTTCTTGGCTTATTTGAAAGCATGACTCATCCCCTAAACGATGATAGGTCGTTTTTCGACTTACCTTGTACCAATTTTTTTTACGCCACTTTTCGACCACAATAGTCACTTTTTCAAGTTTACAAAGTCTCCAATGTATCAATGAGTTCAAAATGAATTGCTACAAGTATTGATTCTTGATTCGAATATAAATAACCAATTCCAAAAATTAGTGAAACATACAAAATTTCTCAAAATAAACATGGTTTTTTGAATAAAATTGAAGATACGGAATTTACCAATTTTTAGAATTGGTTATTTATATTCGAATCAAGAATCAATACTTGTAGCAATTCATTTTGGACTCATTGATACCTTGGAGACTTTGTAAACTTGAAAAAGTGACTATTGTGGTCGAAAAGTGGCGTAAAAAAAAATTGGAACAAGGTAAGTCGAAAAACGACCTATCATCGTTTAGGGGATGAGTCATGCTTTCAAATAAGCCAAGAAATACAGACATCGCCAATTTTATGGTTGCCTGACATCATTTTGAACGAAAAACAATATTTTTTACGTGTTAATTAGATGGGAAACCTAAATCCTCGTTGAGCGACTTCTAAACTTCAAGCTACAGCGCCCTCCTTGAACGAGGACCTCTTTAATGTCAAAACCTAAAGTTTTGAGTGGTAGGAGCGAAGAAAAAAAAAAAGTTCATTTTCGACACACCCTAATATATATATATATAGATGTTGTAGACACCAAGATTGAAAATGAATTTCATAAACGTCTATCACGCGTAGATCAGAAATACCAATAAAACGTACATTATAATAGTCGAAGATATACGTTCATAAAACAATCAATATACTGCTGTGCAATGGTGAATAGGAAGTATGATAAACGTCTAATTAAAGTTGCTGGCAGTTGTGTCATGAATGAATATTATATGTTGTGATTACCAAAATCATAAACGAATTTCGTGAACGTTAATAGCTCGTAATTTGTAAATTCAAATGAAACGATTCTGATAAAACGTTGAAAGATGGAGTACCAACATCGTTAAACATATAAGTTTTAAACGATTTTCGTACGAATAATGAACAAATATACTATACGTTGCTTTTGCTATAATAATACGTATTTTAAACTTCTGTATAATGAAATACGCATAATAAACAGAGTAATCATACGAATAATATCCATCCGAAATATTACAGTATATGTGATACGGTTGAATTTTATACTTATACCATTATTAAACGACTTCGACGTTTCATATACGAAATTTATACTGGTGTGTGTTTATTGGGTGGTAGTTGTCTTCCTTCAACATCGACAGCTTGTAAAATTTTTCAGGGCACATAAAACGCGCCGAACTGTATTCCAGATTTATGACGGTTGGTCACCCTGTCAAGCAACTGCTTTCTAGTTGTGGCACATGCGCATTAAACTATTGGATGGATAATCGCTCTGCACAGGTATGTGACACCGGGTACCTAAGTATTCTGCTGAGGTGAAATATCCACCTTGCAATACACAGGGGTTCGTCTGAATAGCACCTTGTCCCCGCCAACCAAACATTTCTACGGGCTCGTCCAGACGATGTACCAATTAACTTCAACTTTACTCCCAGCAGAATTCATCCCCGACTTCTGATTAGGTATGTTCCAATGGTACTACTGCTACTTAAGTGGTCTCCAGTTATCCTGGAAATGTCCTTGAATCGTGCATGTACTTCCAAAGTCCTGGAAACTATTTTTGAATTTTTCTTGTCCTTTTAAAGTCCTGAAAACTGTTCTTGAGCAACCTTGAAATGTCATGGAAAGGTCCTTGACTGCACCTGGGCCAAAGTTTCGTTTTTCTCGGATCGTTTGGTCTCATCGTTGTAAAAAATCCCTCCACTCACCCTGGTCGAGCATAAATTGTTATCATTTTCCCACCCACAGCCCGCAGACAGGAATTGAATCGAACCGGATTTGCCGCTCTCGCGTGAATAAATCAACCAGCGAGGATTATATCCGGAAGTTTGACGTGAGCGAGGGCGGGAGTGATCGGCTCGGCATCCAGCAACCGGCGTCTTCCGGAGGCCCTGGTCCTTTTCGGGAAGGAAACGGGCAGCACCCATCGGTCACGGACGCTCGCCTCCGCGAACTGTAAATCGGGGCACCGAGCCGCTGGCACCCGGGTGAGAGGGTCTGCGCACCACCTGACCTAAACATAAATCTCGCCAACTAAATCCCGAACTAAGTGCAGCGGCCCCGTCGTCTTCCCTGTATTTCCTCTCGCCCGGTTCCGCTCGTTGCCTTTCCCCTTCCGCCAAACTCCCTTTCCCCAAAGATCCGAGGAAAGCAGCCGAGAGGGGCGTCGATACTTTGCTTCTTTCGAAGCTCTTAAACCTTACTCGAGCCACTCGAACAAACTCGAACACCCTATCCGTTTTTCGATCTATTCTTTCCGTCGCTTACAACTTGCCAGGAGGTTTTCCACCTCCTCTAGTAATCCTTCCGAGTCTCCTGCAAGCTCGCGAGATGCCTATGTACTTCAACGTTACGGAATGGTTTTACAAGGCAAAAATGCCGAAGGGATTCACGCTATATGTTGCCAGTCCGAATTACAAGGGTAAAAACTTGGAACTGTACGAATTTCGGTCAAGGGTTTCAAATTCGTTGTCGCGATGTTCTCGGTCTTTGAGGAATAACCCCTCAAGTTTCTCGAACCAAAACGATCATTTCCTGTTCTCAAGGAGGAGTAAGAAGAAGAAGAAAAAAAAAGGAAGAAACAACGAGAATTCATGAGGTGAGCGACGGTAAGAAACGAGCTTCGTAACTTCTTCGAGAAGATGGTGCTCTCCACCTTCTTCGAAATCGTAAGTGAAAGGGGGCGATGGTAACTGGGAGTTGGGAGTTGGAAATCCAAGAGATAATTGGTAAGCCGTGAGTTCTCGATATTCTCTCCCTTGTTCGTTCGGCTCCGGTCTATTTTCAGATTCCGTCGTCTTTCCAACGCTGTTAGGTGGTGGAGGTGTTCGTTCGCCAGGTTCTCCCCGGTGCTTCAGCAGTATGAGACGGAGGGAAACTCTGCCGCTGCTGCCGGTGGTGGTGGTGTTGCTGCCTGCCTGCTGCTCCCTACGGCGGAAGATTATTCTCAAGATCCGCCGGCATCAGGCCAGCAGCACGCCACGAGCACTACCGGCACGGATTCAATTCCAATTAAACTTTTAGTTGGCGTTCGTACTACCGGAAAATCACAAGAGTATAGATTTTACGGCTTCGCACCAGCTACGCTCTCCGAACGTAATTCTGCGCGTTGTAACGTCGCGTCGTCTTCAGGGGAGAACAAAATGAGCCAAAACTCGTTCTTACTCTTCCCGTTCACCGTTTCGTCGTTTTCACGGATTCGTGAACGGTGTTGTTTACGCCTCGAATCCAGACAGTCAGCCAATCAGCAGCGATTTTACGGAAGATGAGAAGAAACTCGGCTACCGTCTCTTGAGATTGCCTTTTTCTACTCTCTTCAAATTTGTCATATTACAGAGGCGAACTGCTTTTTCGAATTCTACGAACAGGATTACCTCTTCCGCTTATTGTGCAACGAACTATGACGTGTAAAATCAATTCCCTACACTCCGCGTTCTTATCTCGACCGTACAAAGGAGTTGGTCACTCGAGACTCGAGAGGCTTGCCGAAGGGACCGTTGTGGAAAATGAGAAATAAAATTGACGCGAACGAAATATAAATTCTCCCGCAGAGCCACTCTCTGGAGGATTAGAGAGAAAATCACGTTCGAAAGAGAGAGAGAGAGAGAGAGAGAGAGAGAGAGAGAGACAGAGAGAGACAGAGAGCAAGATGCAGCAGCGACAACAATCTAATCATTTTTCTATCACCGGTAACTGTGTTTTCAACGTAAATGCATCAAGCTTTCCGATTCCTCTGCAGAGGAAATCAAAGTAGTTCGCACCTCTGCCGGATTGATCATTCCTTTTCGTTGTCATTTAAATTCAGGTTTTATATCGGGTTTTCACGTTTCTTTTTTTGCTGGAAATATCGCGATTGCCAATTTGCAGAGAATCGTCGACGCGTTCGAAATCTGGTGACTATATCGCTGCTATCAGCGAAATTCTCTCCCCCAAAAACTGACCGCGACCAAAGCTCTGTGTCCGAACCTTTGATCCCGTGCGGGGGTAAAATCGTGGGTATAATTTGTTCGACATTCGATTTACGACCCTGTTGCGAAACAGCGTTTGCAGAGCGAAGAGTCTTCAAGGCTGGCAGAAAAATGGCCGTCCACCACGCGTAAATTTGCATCTCGGAGATCCTTTACCCCGGGCCGCAGGCAGGACGAGTTCGCCAAGCCTCGATACAATGTGGCGAACTTGAGAAGAAGGTCCTTCCCAGTTTATCGATCGCGCGTGCTACGATCATCGGCGACAATGTTGAGCACGCTGGGAATTGTGGTAATTAATCGTCCGACCATCCGAGAGGAGTTGTCAAGGTAATCTCGTGGCGGTGATCTGGCGCAGATCGTTCCCTGAAACCCGCTGATTATCCCGGTTATTAGCGGTTCAACGGAAACTGTTGATCTATCGCCTTCTGCTGCCGAGTTTCGCGTTTCCAAGGATCCCGATAACGCTTCGCTGGGACTGCAAACGCCGTATCCACTCTGGCTGGTCCTCAGGTGTACGAAGGGAGAGGAGAATTCGTATCTCTTGATCGCGGGTGCAGCGTTCTCACCGTATAATTGAGTGTCGCTCCAGAGCGACTCCGGGATTCCCGATACGGATCGAGTCGTCGAGGAGAACGAACCTGCGCACCGTAGGTACGTCGTATCTCCGCATCACGGTGTAACACCCATCGACCGCATAACTCTCTAATTCGCACCTCAACAAATTCCACGGACCATTGCCATCGTACGCGATGATTATATCATCCATGTTGTCCGATGGTCCTGGAAGTCCTTGAATTTTTCTTGTGTCCTGGAAACATTCTATTTTCAAGCTTTGCCACGGACGACACATTCATTTGTGCTCACTGAGTAAATGTTTAAAAAAAAAATGGATTTCCACATCGAATCGTGTCCTTCGTTCTTTCCTATTAACAGGTGGTAGTAGAAGTAACTTAATGTATCTCGTACATCGCGTCGATTATGTACAGTGACCTCTACCCTCTGCGGAGAATTCACGAATTCGTGTATTTTTATTTTTTCCGAACGTCCTTGAATTCGTTATGGATTTTTCACCGGACACCGTGTTACCGTTCCGTAATACGGCGCCAAAAATTTCGCTGTGTTTAAAATTAGTGGGGAGCGTATCTACCGCGTGTCAGGTTTTCGACAAATCGACGTAGAAGTGGCCGACCGTTAAGTGGACGAAGAGTGACGGTAAGGCGAGGTTGAAGCAGCGAGCATCGTCCAGTCAATGAGAATTCCCGTTCACTGGCCATCGCGTTCTTGTCTCCATTCACCGTCGGTAGCGTCTTTGTCCGCACTTGAAGTGTTCGTTAACCGAGGTACGTCTTCGACACCCTTGGTCAACGAGACGCCCCGGGTATAACAAGTGGAAAAAATTACTCGAGAGAGAAAGAGAGAGAGATCAACGACCGGGTGTGTGTGATGAGGTAAGAAAAAAAAAAGGGTCGACGAGGCGACCATAGCTTATACACTGTGTCGGGGAAAACTGTTTGCACCGCGGTTGAGCCGGGCGTGGGATGGATTTGAGGTCGGGAATAAGGACCCTTGACCGTTTCATCAGAGAATTCTGTACATCCGCGCAGCCTATAGTAAAGTTCTCGACCTGGTTCTCCTCTCCCTACCGTCGTCGCGTCGCGTCGTTTCCCTCTCGCGGATGGTAGGATGAAACTTTGTTCATTATTTTTCCCCGCAAACGTTGACGCGTGTGTATATCCGGTACGTCGTCAAATTGTCCAACAAACTTTGCCTGATCACCGATGCGGATGAAGAGTAGACGGGATCATTTGTAAAACGTTCGTGCGGGCAGCGATATTTGACGGACTTTGTTATCTCTTTTCGGAGTGGCAGATAAGCGCCGCCACGGTTATCCGTTCTCCTTATTCCTCCTCCTTCTCCTCTTTCATTTATTCAGTCGAGGAGTATCAGTCGAGATTCAGTGGCAAAAAGCGTTCTCCCGTTTTATGCAGATTATCCATTATACGGAAAGTGGAATAAAAGAGCACCACCGTCGTTTCTCTACGTATATGTATACCGTACCTCGACCTTCGTATATTTCACTTGAGTCTTCCTCCGGCTTATAAATTTCTCTCACTAAAAATGCATTCTTCTGACGTCATTCTTCGTACCGAGCTTAGCGCGGAGCGGCTGCCTGATGAAGTATTCTTGAATAAATAAATTCTTTTTCCGATACTTCCGTATCTCTCTTGATAATTCTCTGAAATAGTTGTGGGTAGGTATGCAATGCGTACTATAAATCTCTCATTTATATTAGCTGACTTACAAAAAAAGTTAATGATCGTCGACTCCTTTAAGTTCCACACCGTGGTCAAAATGGCCACACAACATCTTCACCGTAAATCCCGTACGAAAAACATTCAAACTAATCTGATTTCAAGCAAAATAAATAATGAAATATCGTTAAAAAAAACGTGAATTTATTCTCATGCTGAAAAGTCAACTTTACTCACTCAAATAAATGCCTTTTTATGTATCGCGCAGTATCTCGAATGTTTATTTATTTTTGTTTTTTCTTTAATATCTGTGCCTCGAGAGTTACTCAGTCAATTTTCAGCTCAAAATATTGCAAATACAGTGAGTTATGATTTTATTTCTCAGTACGATTTTGCTGGTGAAAAAATAATGGAAAGAATATTGTGATTTTTCTATAACCGTGTTGATAACAAGGTGTTCACAATTCGAATTCAGCGTTGAAACGTTTTTGTCTGGATCACGTGGTATTTCATTAATCAGATTCAGCTTGATCCGCAGTTTCAGTTGTCCTGCTCAACTTTCATATGTTTTTGATTAAACACATTATTTTTTTTTTTTTTTTTTATCATATATACATCCTTAATTGTCCTGTGCGTTCTTCACCTTGCTTCCTTCGGTCCAAAGATGAACTCCGCCGTTTCCATTCATCACTGCCGTGTTATTAGTCTGCATTCCGTGTGAAACAGCATTTTTTTAGTTTATGAGTTTAGCTGGCAAAGATGCTACGGATATATTATATACCCACTCTCGTAGGTACAAAATGATCTCGTCGGTGGGTACTTGGTCACGGAATTGCGCGTAGGGTCTCGAGTGTCACGCGCCTCTCTTTTGTGCCTTGAGGAGGAGATCATCTCCCGTGAATAAGACAGTTGCAGACGCTTGGGGAGTAAAAATCACGCGAATGAAACTACAGGGACGGGAACCGGACGCTTGGCGTGTTAATATTTAATGTCCCGAAGTGCCCGAGAAAGCTCAAAAAGCTGAAAAAGCTCAACGTGATGGCTGCAACTGAAGCGGCGAGGAGTTTATTCGTCTTTCCGAGGGGTGTTCTCGAAGCCCTTCTCGTATATCCGTTGATCGACTTGCTTTGCTGAAAAGTGTATAATACATGATGAATAGTGTCTGGTTGCCCAGCCGTTATGCGAGATGATGCTCTTTATGCACTTGTCGACAGGCAGCAGTGAAAAGTAGAGAATAATTGACTCGGAGTGGAGGAAAAAAAGTTGATTAAAATTGGGAAGTAACAAAAAAAAAAAAAAAAAAAAAACTACATCGTCGTGCTTGCCTGAGAAATTGGCAAGCGGCCAGAAGAGAACCCGGAACACTTCCTCTAGACCAGACTGTGCAAACAGCCGGTGAGACTAGGTTAGGTGTTGGAACTACCTTGTCGAGACGAGGGGAGAATAATTAAATAATAATAATAATAACAATAATAATAATAATAATGATAATAATAATATAAAAGGAAAAACAGGAAGAAAGAAGAAAAAAGGTAAGAAAGAAAATAATAAAATTGCTACTGCGGACCGCGTTTCCTTTCTCCAGGTAACAACGTGGTATTCGAGCCTAGTGCAAACTTTCCTCATTTCTCAGGGACTACGGTGGCTGTGGCAGCCGTCCTGAGAATCGATGCCGCTCCACGTCGCCAATAAGCTCCACCATCTTTCCAGCTTGACGATATTTTTCATCCTCACTTTTTCTTTTTCTTCTTCTTCTCGTTCTGTTATTCTCTCACACTCGAGTGGCTGGTATTTATTGTTGTTATTACCGTCTATCCCTCTTTTCGTGGCAGGAGAATTCATGAAATTACCGTTTCATCGTTATCGGAGGATCTGAAAACGCCCACCGAAAAGCTTCAATATTTTTATACGAAAATCGGAGGGATAGAGATAGAGAGAGATAGAGAGTGAAACGAAAATGTGTCGATTCATCATCGACAGACAAAGTGGAAGGGAGACGAAGGTTAAGTGTTTCTTTAAACAAATCGATTACGACGAAGCCGAGCTGGGTTATTATCCATAACAATCTGTCGTGGAGTCCCTGTCTCTTGTCCCATCTCTCGTGTCTCCCGTCAATCAACGTAGTAAGAAAGATGTTTCCCTCTTCGCAAACGCCGGGATGAGTTTTCACGTTTCCATCAGTTTTCAATCCCGTCGCTGCGGTTTCTAATGACGAAGCCTATAACCGGTCCGCGACCCGACAGATTATCCCGGACTTTGAAAGGTTCCCGAAATTCTCCCCCATTCAGCGATCCGCAGGATTATTTCGCTTGTTATATGAAACAGGGTGGCCACGCAAATGGAAAACCTGTAAATGTCAGGGGATCTTTGATTTGGTCGTGGAAAAAACTGACGATGTCAGTTTTCTATCATGGAGATTAGAAATCATTTTTCTAGCTTGATTTTTTTTGTAAATTATATTTTTCTCGGATTAGAATTGAATTTGAAACGAATATAGAGTTAATGAGCTGAACTATTTGGACTTTTGTAGCTTACCAGAACGGTGATGAGACAAATTTCATTTGTTATAATAACTAGAAAAATTTATTACAACAGGTGTCGTTGAAAAAAAACTGTTTGAATATTGTTGGAATTAGGAAAAACGACGTACGCCTAACCATTTTGCGCTATCGTCGATCCTTTTTTGGTAATTGCAACGCAAAATCAATTTTTGACGTTTACTCTACTTTTTTCGTCAAACAAGGCTTTAACATCAATTTATCGTTGCACAAGCATTAAATTTTTCGCAGCAGCTACAAGAAAATATAGTAACAGTGATCGTAATGAGAAGGAATAGTAACGGATACCAGACTTTCCGGTAACAGCTAGAAAACTAATTTTCACTCTCTACCTAGAGCTATATTTTTCGATTGTGGTAAAAAATGAAAATAGTCGAGGACTGAGCGGTAATCCGAAGTAAAAATATCTCTCAGTGTGGCAAAATGTCAGAGAAAACTGGGTCTTAGGTATTGAAAAACTAGGAAATGTCATGGAATTTCTTTTCCATACAATTTGTGGACAACCCGATAAAATTTCCTTCGCCCCACGTACGGCTTACTTATTATTCTGTATCCTCCCGGGCGCGTTTCACCTTCTCGCGAATGAGCGATTGCAATTGGCCGCGGCTATGCGCCGGATAGACGTATTTCGAAGCTTCAGCTTATACGGCGTGCTCGCGAGTTATACCGCCTCGTAAAGCTCGTAAGCCACGTATGCATGCATGCATGCAGCCGCACATCGTGACAGGATCGTGCCCGCGCTGCATGCCCGTAAAAATCTTGATAGGGGGGGGGGGGGGGAAAATTCCGTGCAGGGAACTCGGCGTAAATCCCAAGTTTTCAATACCTGTACCCCGCGTTCAAGTATCGCCGTCACCCCGATGCTCTTGTCCCAAGAATTGATAAGTTTTTCCTCCACCCCTGTCCAATACACTTCGCTTCGTATTTTATCATATCGCATTCGTATCTCTTTGTATACCGCGTATGTATTCACACCTGCCGTCGTGTATGCGAGCACATAAACGAGTTACGACGGTACGGAAACATTCCTCCTGAATTGACTCGCCCTTTGCTCTCTTTTCACGGCGCACCACTTTGGTCACGCATAATTTTCCAATCCGCTTTACAATCGCTCACCGCATCAACCCTGATCGCAAATTCCGAATTTCTTTTTTCATCCCGAAGTTTGGCGTATCACCCATTCCCCGTGTATATCAACAGCGACGCTTTGGAGAACTCGATGAAATATCCAACGCTACGTAACGTCTCTCTAGTCTAACGTTGGGAAATTCGGTGACGATCCTCAAGCGGGTAAGAAACTTTCCTCAAGGGATGGAGAGCAATTGTTCAACCGTCCGTCCGTCTGTCTGTCTGTCTGTCTGTCTGTCCGTCTGTCTGTCTGTCTGTCTGCCTGCCTGCGTTGCAAGCTCCATGAAATTCCCAGGAGACACGTGCCGGCAAGCAATTAGGCGGAACTATGAGGCAAGGAACGAAATACAAAGTAAACCGATTCCCATTCGCATTCTCATCCTTCGAGTTATCACTTTTCTTTCGCGCCATCGCTTGTCCGTGTGTGTAAATTTAACCTGAAGTACCATTTTCCACAAACCAGTCTTCTATCATCGAAACGAGTGAAGAAACGTTTTCGACGAGAAAAGATCTCGAGACTACGTCGTTGCAGAATGGTCAAATTACTGGACCGGGGCAAGGTGGTCACAGTCAGGGAAAAATTGGGAAACGTAAAAGAAAAAAAAAATTTGGCAGTCAATCATGGAAACAAAACGAAAAATTCATGTAGCCGAAACACGTATATTTTTAATGGGGAAATCCACTCTCTTGGTGGGAGGGGTTAGAGTTGACGTAACAATCTGACAAAAATCTGAGAATCGGGTTTCGTCATTTGGATGTGTTTTCATGTAATTTTTTCTAACATTGTTCAATTTCCTTGTGAATTTACATTGAGACGAAATGAAGAATTGGGGGTATTTTAATTGAAGATTCGTAGCACTAACGAAGGAAATAAGAACTTTAGTCAGAGAAAATTGAACAACTGGTCAGATAAAGTCAGAGAAAGGTCAGGGAACTTTTTTTTCCGCAAAAGTGGCCATCATAAGGGGGTTGACCAAAGTCGGAGGAAAATTATTCCGCAGTTTTTGGATCGCCACTTCTCTACGTTTCTACAAATTTTTCATCCATGCTGTGAATTTCGTATAAAGAATTGGAAACGGCGAAAAGTTATCACCTCGATACCGTATAAATTGATACTTTGATCTCACTTCTGGGGTTCTGGCACCGCAGAAATATATTCGATAATTATAAGTTCTTCGTCTTCTTCTAGCTCTTTGGTATTTACTTTTTTTTTCCACTTCTCGTCTTCCTCCATTTGGCGGAAATCAAGGTCAGCTATTCCTTCGCTAATAATTGCCTTCCGATTCGTGATCAGCGTTTCACATGGCACGGACTTCTTGTTCAGGTTGAGGTCAAAACCAAGCCTGCTGATGCCGAATACGTCACGTATTCGGCCGGGTCTACGCGATTAGAATTCAAAGTCGTTGGGAAAATCGTTTCGCAGAGATGGACAGAAAGGTGGAACAGACATAGCGTGGGTTAAAATTTCGAGTGATCGGAATGCGGAATGAACTTTGTGGAATACAGAATCATTCGATCAATTTTTAAGAGCCGGAGCTCCGAATGGTTCTAATTTTTCAAAGTTTCCTGCTCGGAATTGATCGTCGTACCTAATGCCCGATCACGAAAATTTTTCGTCACCAATTAGAACGATTGTAAATGAAACTTGAACTTCGCCAATTTGAAGTTCAAAGTTTAGAGCTCTTAAGAAATAATAATAACAACAATAAGCTTAAGAAATAACGATTCGTTTGAATTTTTGCCAATTACCCGAAAATATTTTCGACCTTCTTCTTGCGGCGGAAACATGAAGTAAAAACGAAAAGGTATTTCGCACTAGATTTTGGCAATATTCTTTATGGATCATGGGCCAGTATCGCACGCGTTGTTCAAAAGGATTTTAATTTCGCGTTCTTGTTATAATTCGGTTTAAATCGATTTCGTCGTAGCGATACAATCGAGCAAGCAGCCGCTGGTGTATCGGAAAATAGAATTCGCCCGGATCCCGTGTTCGCCATTTATCGGTGGGTTCCAGAGTCCCCAGGTGGTCAAATGGTCCGCATAATTTCGCATATAATGGGCGAAACTCGGGCGTAGCGAAATTCCCATTAACGCGTGCCTCCGCACAATAGGCTCGCAAATATAAGTGAGTACCTATACATATATTCGAAATTCGGTAACCACTGTACGTCGATACTCGTACGATTCGCGAAATTGAACAATTCGCAATATTCACTCGAAAATCTCTATCGGATTTCTTTCAGCGTTATAACATCCGCGATTCATTATACCTCGTAAGTATACAATGCGATTCGTTGATTTTACAATATGTACCGAAAAATAACGACTGCGCAACAAATATGCGACAATACATTGTGCAAACTACGCGACAACGGAAATTGTGCTCTGTACGCGTAATTTGATTTTTTTTTTTTTCTTTCTTCACACAACGCGTACTGAGTGTTCCGAATTTCCTGCCACAGCACGCTTTTTATCTCGTTTCACTAAATTTCCATACATTTATAAGAAATTAACAGCCAGTAGTCGATTTTGTCGGTTAAATCCCTCGACAATTGAGAGTTTTTGGTTTTTTTTTTTTTTTTTTTTTATCCGCTCATCACCGTTCAGAATTTATCGTATCCTCACTGTAAACGATTTTTGTTCCATTTCAATTCTTTTCCTTTTTTATTTTTTTTTTATTTTCAGCTTTTCATCACTTTCGGTGATTATATAAAGATGTCGAAAACACTTTTTCTAATTTCAACTAATCTTCACGTTTTCGAAGCTCTGAAACGCAGAAAGCAGGTTTTCAGCAAAATGTCGATCTGTCCGAGAAACTCCGGCGATGATCTCGGAAACGGATGGATGAAAAAATTTGAAACTTATTGGATTTTATAATCAAATTACAGGCATGAGTAATTACCGTGTCCCGTTCCATTTCAACTTCAGATTTCAGCGAAAATTAGTTTTCAATGTTTATCCGACGAACCTACATTTTTTCTTTATCACATTTGCGAAATGAACGATTATGTTTTTTTCAATATGAATATATTTTTTTTTTTTTTCACTTATAACCTCTTCGTTTCTCAGGAATCTTTGTTTTTTTTTTTTTATCTAATTGTTCTTTCAAAACTATGTCACGCGGCTGTTAAGTCCCATCAGTTTCAGATTTTTCACTCAACGTGTTCAAATTTATCGCGTAAGTTTGTCAAAATCACTCGGACAGATCGACAGACTTTTCTCTATATGTATACGGTGCTGTATCCGTTGAATGATCGAAGAGTCGACGTCATTGATAGGCATGTTACTTATAGAAATTTGAATTCCTTTCCAAACTCGTGATTCTATTCACGAAACTTTACGATCGACAAAATACGATTCACGAATCTTTATCAACGATTCGCTAACCGTTCGAAACTTGAATGGATAAAGATTCCAAGATCCAGATTTGGCAGCCTGATTTGCGAAATATTATTCAACGAGAACGATTATTTTGCTTTTTTATTCGCTTACGAATTCTTACCTACGATTCTAAGGAAAATCCGTGATTTTCTAATCACCTTTTGAGTAAGTGGGGGGTTGACGGACCCCATTGAAAACTTGAAAAATCTCGATTTTGAAATATTTAACCAACGTTACATTTTTGGTTAAGAATTTTTACCAACGATTTACCAACGATCTTTAAAAAACTCGATTACGCCAATATCGGGGTCTGGCGTAACGTACACTGAGAAAAATTTCATTTGTTACAGTAACTAGAAAAATTGAGTAAAAGAGGTATCGTTAAAAAAACTGTTTGAATATTGTTGGAATTACGAAAAACGAGGCACGCTAGAAAACTAATTTTCATTTTCTACCCAGAACAATATTTTTCGATTGTGGTAAAAAATGAAAATAGTCAAGGGCTGAGCGGTAATCGGAACTAAAAATTTCTCTCACAATCGGTGTACGTACATACATATCATTGGCTCTGATTTTCGTCCTCCGATTCGTTCTTTTGATAACACGAGAACATCCCCTGCGGGTACGTGACGAGCAAAGGGTCGTCCCGTTTCCCACAATATATGTACGGTGAACCGAGTCGAGCGTAAACTAGGAATATGCGTACGTACCGCTGCGTCCTGGACGAAAGAGCCGGAGGAATGCGGACTACGTTTTATATATCCGCAAAACGCGTGCGTTTGTTCGCCCTTCTGCATTCCGCTACACACTTTACACGATGCGTTGTACGCTACGCTATGGGAAAATTAAACCGTATCGCTGGGGTTCGGCGTTATTCATGTATAAAGCTATGTTCGCACACCCCGTGTGCAATATAATTATACAACTTGTCTCCCAGTTTTCCTACCTCCTCCTTGATTAGATGTTTCAGCTGGCGATACGGTTTAGCCGAATCCCAACTCTCACCCTCAGGGGTCAGCCCGGCTTAACACCTTTCCACCAGTTTCGTGGGTTTTACAACTTCGACGGAAATTTTCAACTCTGATAAAGGGGTCGTTGTTTACCCTATGTTCAAAATTTCTATTCATGCTATTCTCACGGCTCGGTGTTGAAACCCGTTCCTTGAATATTGACGTTACATCGTCGTTATTAGTAAATTTATAACAGATTTAATCCATCTGAATCCGCGAATTTTAAATCACATTATCTATACTCTCGACCTCGAGAAACAATTTATACTTGTCGAAATTCTTTTGGTCTACAGGTTTCACTCTCTCTCTCTTTCTCTTTTACACTCTTATTACTCGACGCTGCAAAGACTCGATGTTTGTATTTTACCTTCATTCGAAAATGATTGGAAAACCGTTAGTCAACCGCTGCGCGAGAATGGCTCAATTTCGCAAATGGTTTAACCTGGTGAACGATAAAGTGGAGGAGAGATATCGCGAGCGGATGGTTTATCAGTGAAGAGGTGACAATTGCTTAGGCAATTGCACGAAAGTGTGTGTAGCCTTCTCTCTCTCTCTCTCTCTCTCTCTCTCTCTCTCTCTCTCTCTCTCTCTCTCTCTCTCTCTCTCTCTCTATCTCTCTCTCTCTCTCTCTTTCGCTCCGCACCCTCTTCGCCCAGCCACCGATACCGGTACAATAAACCCCGCGAGAGCATGTAGAAGTGGATATCATCTCTGATTTAATTTAGCGAAACAAAACTCTACGGATTGCGTAATCTTGGAGCTGATAGAACGTGCTGCAGAATGTACCTGGAGAATTCATTCGGAATCCTTGAAGCACCTCACACTCCCTTGGATCACCACCACCTGTACGGATCATCTCGAACAGCCAAAATCTATGAACAGTAATTATATCAGTTCTCGCGATTCATTTAAGTCTGAGAATATTTTCCGCAATCAGCAATTCTCGCGTTTATAGTTATCGCATTTCGGGAGAGATCGGTTGAAGCGGATGGATCGAGGCTTCTTATAATTTTTTTTTTTTATATTTCGGTATCTGTCTCACAACGCTCTCGACTGACAATGAGTGTAATAAATTATCGTACAAAATACATGTATAGAGGTTGTGGATATACATAAATAAAGGCTGCTAGGGAGTAACAATTTATAACGTATTGTCAGGCTCAGTTGGATATGAAAATGTATACAATGCTTCGATCTCGTTTATCCTCCGCACATATCTTCGTTTTCTCTCTCACTCTCTCTCTCTCTCTCTCTTTTTCTTTGTTTTTCACATATTTCTCACTCTCCGCTCGACGGTTTGGGATAAATCGATTACTTGTCCAAATACATATCCGCGCTCCCACATCATGAGAGGATACCAATTACATTCTAGGCTTAGGTACATACGTATAACGCACGCACTTACGGGATGATTTATTTACTCCCATACGCTATGGCGCCGCTACGGACCAAGCAGACAAACTAACCTAACCAAACAACGACATTTATATACATATGCCCGGAATCAGAGAAGAAAACAATAATGAAAGAAAAAAAAAAGTTTCGTATCTATTTGCGAAAATGATTTCATGATTCTCCAAACAATTTCAACTTGTTTGCTTTTGAATAATGACTTTTCGAACACAAGGCACCTTTCGTTTTTACGTGATAAGTTTGAGGTGGCATAACTTGAAATCTTTCTCTTCGAATCATCCGAAACGAATTTTCGCAACTGGACAGCGGTGCGTTTTGAAATGAAGTTTGCTCAATATGAGACGAGAATTGAACAACAAATTGAGATATAAACTGCTTCAGTTCGTATCTAAGGTGGCAAAAGAGGCTGCATAATAGTGAGAAAAAGACACGGAGGTGCTCGGAAAAGCCGAACGGGAGATTTTGCGTATGCAGACGAATCAGGCGACTAGCGGTTGAAAATTCGGTAGACGAAAGCCGACCGGGGGTTCCGAGGAGGTCCGCCAAGTTACCCAGACGTGAATCCTCCAAACATCCGGAAAATTGGAATCGCCATTGCCCGACGGCTTGAGCCCCTCAGAATTTTCGTCTCGACAGAACAGCGTCGGAGAATTGTATCGCGTTCATTCGGGACGCGTCTCTCAAAGCCGATGCAATGGTGTGGTGGTCTCAACGTGACTCGTTACCATGATTGAAGTGACGAATTCCACCGAACTTTCCTTGTTTTTACTTCAGATACACGGGAACTCTCTATTAACTCTTCGCAATTCGACGTACGCTACGATGGTTAATTCTATTACTTCTTTTTTTTTTTATTAGGTACCACTCGAAAACTTTGTGACAAATACTGAGAAAAAAAAAATATCGTCCAACCTGGTAGAGGTAGGAAAATATTTAGAGGTCCTTATCCACCTTACGGACTTCTATATTATATATTAGTTTTATTTAAATTTTTTTTTTTTTGTATTGTGGTCCAATCAATCGTTCACCAATCAATAGCAAACTGGGCCCAACAATTCCGCAGTTGGCTGTTCTCGTCTTTTATCCGAAACATTAATTTTCTCGGAGAGATTTGGATAACAGTTTTTGTTACCGAAATAGGAGTATCGCATCACCTCGAATCTCCCTGTTTCGTTTTTGGTACTGACTTTTATGAACAATGATTAATTCGACCGCGATACGAAAAAAATAAACTAACATATACAATGATAAGTCCTTAAGGTGTAGATATAAAAATGAATGAAAAATATTACAATAATTGGTAGCGACCTCTCTTCAGGTTTTACGATATATTTTTTTCTCACTATTCGTCACAAGTTTTTGGAGCTACACCTTACACCTCTTCGAACAAAATTCAATGTTCAACAATTGCAGACAATTCTCCGACTACCTCATTAACCCGGAATGCACCTGCATCGTTTGTCTCAAACTTTTCTAGTGGCTCAACGTGGTGGTTGGATTAACTGGAACGCGGTACAGGTTCTAAATTTTAACTGCCTCTGTGTATCCTTGTCGGTAGTTTTTTTTTTTTTTTTTATTTATTTACTTATTTTTTCTTATTCCTTTCGAGAGGGTGTCTCTTGTTCCGTACTTTCTTTCTCCTCGTTTACTTCTCTCTTTTGTTTTTTCAACCCCCATTCTCGAACCCTGCGGAAAATAATTACCGGGGCTAGGAAACGTGAGCGGAATTAGCTGCTCGATTCGAAACGAGAAAGAATAAGCCAAGGTGGAGCACAAAACTCTGTTGTAAAAATAGCTGCTTGCTGGATGCACCTCCGAGGTCTGAAGAGAAGCAAGTATTGACCCTGCCGGTGGAGTTCCTTCATTTCCCGAGATTATCGGCTTAGCTATATCTTCCGGGGAAACCATTTTCTTCGCGAATAACATCGGGACCGATAACTTTGTCCTTAGGCCATGGATTATGACGGCGCACCGTCCAAATTCCGCGTTCCAAAAAACTTCACGTTCACTTAGACCGAAGAACAGGTCTGTCTTTTTCAATTCTTCGCCGAAGGAATCACCGTTTGGATGCTTGTTCACTGCGAAGTTCGAGTTTGAGGCACGACTTGTAGTAAAAGCGAATGTTACCACTTGGGGTTTAATATTTGCTCGGTGAAATTACTGCCGCAGAATCGCAATTGTATCCGAGTTCCCGTAAACTTCCGTTACTGCGGGCTGGTGTAGGTTCAACGTACACACGTACGAGGTAGCTTAATTTTCTGTAAAATAAAACGAACGAACGGCGAATGGTCCTGCATAGAAGTTTCACTTCCTCGTCGTCATTCAACCCCCTGCGCGGTATAACGTCAGCGTCTCGGTACCAGATTAAACCCATATTATACCCATCTATGCGTGGCGGAGGAATCTCTCTCTCTCTCTCTCCCCTTCTCTCTCACTCTCTCTATCTCTCTCGTGCCGTTGCGTATAATAACTGAAATCTAGGTAGTCGGCTGGACCCTTTCGGTTTCGGAGCCCCGACTAACAGAGACGAAATTGAATCCCGCGTCACTCGGTCCGTCCATCCATCCATCCGTCCTCCGCAATCTCGCCATTTTCTCTAATCCTTTGAATGAGACGGGGACCTCGTCATCCCTGGATTCGTAATCCTTCTACTTTACCTACACCACCCCCTACCGCCGTACCCCTTCCTCCCTGTGCTTCATTCCTCTCTGACTAATCTACGACCTGCCCCTGCACACACGGGCTTACCCTTAATGCTTGTGCTATTCCTGCACTAGCTGGTTAGGGTGTGCGTTACACGTGTACCGCATCTCGTACCCTTGTACTTAGACTGCGGATGTTCCATGGCGAGCGGGTTCTCTTCATTGGAACATGTGATCCCTCTGTAGGGAAAAATTAGAACCCGCTTTTGATACACTTTTTACCTCGCGTTACCGAACTTCGAAGTGTTTTCAAGACACGGTAACCGTGCAATCTTCATTGCATAATTCTATCCGCTTATTTCACAGTCAAACTATGAATCGAACCGTACCGAAGCTCAGTGTTGAAAACTTGGGTCAAATATAGTACACCACAACATTTCTACGGAATTAGTCCTACTGATGAGATTGAATTTGGATTCAGGTTCATCAAAAGAGAACTGTATACGTACTCAGTGACGGTATGATCGAAGATTATTAATTTAACGAAGAAAAAGTCTCTTCCAATTTGTAGGGTAACACCTTGCTTACTTCGATAAACATTGATCGAGACTCTCTGCAAGTGGGACGATGGTTTACTTAGGGGATAGTTATCATCCGACCGAAAGACAAACCCATTCCTCGTACCATCCAACCCATGACGATGCCCTAAGATAACAATCCTGTTTCTTTCTGTCCATACAGGCGTAGCTGCGTCGGTCGAGGTGCACTTCGAGAACAAGGATGGAGGATTCTTCCTGAAGCACACACCAAGACAGTCGTACCCGGCGCAGCCGGATTCGATCCCGGTGCCCCCAATCCTAGCGCCGGGTCCCGCGCCGCCGGGTTCGATCCTGTCCATCGACACCTTCACGGTCTTCCAGACCAGCGAGCCGGCCTCGGTCCGCGCGACCTACGGACCTTTCAGCACTAAGCAGACCGTTCCGGCGAGGTACATAGTCCCTGATCCTCTGGACGCACTTCCGGGACCAGAGATGAGGCGGAACTTGACATCCACGACAGCCCTCCTCGATGCTCAGGAGCTCAGCGCCAGGCATCTCGACATGTCGGCGCACCTAGTGCGGCCGAGTGTCCCTCGGGACTCGCCGGTGCTCAGAGTGCTTTTCCACGCCGGAAGCGAGGCCGGCGGTCGTCGGCAGGTCCTGCTGGCTCGGCACCAGCGGGTCTGCGTCGTTCTCCACGCCTCCCTCGCCGGCCGGACGCCACTTACCGCGGCCTGCAGTCCCGACGGTGAGGACGGCGTCTGCCTCGCCCAAATCACCATCCCCGCCGCGTGGTGGGCGCCGCTTCCACCTCCCGACGCCTCCGGCAGAGTCAAGGTCGCCAAGACCCTACCACGGCTAGTTCAGGTTGCATATTCCGTACTCGAACCCAGGACTGAGAGCGACGGTGGCTGTCAGCCCAGAGTTCAGATACAACCTGTCACTCCGTTGGGACAGGTTCCTCTCGCTCCGAACAGGGCTGCCTACAAGGAGCTCAGGGCTGATGATGCCTTGACGCTTTTGGTGCCCCACGCGCCTCTATATCCGAGGTCCAGGCTCCATGTTCCGGCGTTTCTACACCCCAGACAAGGCGCATTTGTCGCTGCAGTCATCATACGGTGAGTACGGATAATCAAAATACCACGTTTTGGGGGGTACGCTTCTATTGTTCCCAGTTTTAGTCAGGGGCTTAACCCTTGCTTCGCGCACTTTTGTAGAATCGCGTACTTGACACACTGGGATCATTTGTACCCCAGCGACAAAAATCGTTATAACAAATGAACCGTTAAATATTTTCATTTGAAAACTTTTTGGGGCTATGTAGGTTACATAACAAAATACCTCTTTTTGGGGGGTATGTTCCTATTGTTCCCGGTTTTAGTCAGAGGCTTAACCCTTGCTTCGCGCACTTTTGTAGAATCGCGTACTTGACACACTGGGATCATTTGTACCCCAGCGACAAAAATCGTTATAACAAACGAACCGTCAAATATTTTCATTTGAAAACTTTTTGGGGCTATGTAGATTATATAAAAAAATATCGAAATGGCACATTGCGGCTTCGCAGACCCGATCTTTTTAGATTTAGGTACTTTAAATTAACGAAAATGAGGCACGTGGTCGTTTGTTGCGTACCCCAGGGTGTCAAACAAAGCTTAATACTCTGTTCACATTACATAGAATCGTTGTTGCATGAATGTTGGGAAATTCCGTGATGTCGTCACGCGGAATGTATGGAAGTGCTTCGTGAAACGTTGGAATAAGGATTCATTCAGCTGCTATGTAACCCATTTATTTTATACTCCCGTTGTTAGCGACGCAGTGGGATCGAGGATTGGTACCAAATAAGGAGCTCGAGTTTATTCGAGTCGTTGAATGCCGCTTTGACCGTTTCTACACGCCCTCTCCAAATATAGTGTAATGTAATGACTGTATTATAATCGGATGGAGAAAAAGTAGCCTGTCGAATTCTTATCGCGTAATTCAGCCAATTATCATTATCGGATTCAATGTGAATATTCACGTACCCGCTGTGTTTCTTTTGAAATACCCTACACTGTATGCATATGACAATGCTACAACTCGGTGTGTTGAAATCGTCGTATTTGACAGGGCAAGACGTAGCATAATTGTATCACTTGGTGCAATTTCGATTCTCTTTATTATACATCTTCTTCTTTCGAAACCTTCATTTCTAATTTTTCTCCCCTTGCTCGGCTCTGCATCCGTCAATCCTACTTTCAGCACCGTAACTCGAAGTGTTCGATTATTCCATCGCTCTTACCCTCCTGTAAGCCTATTCCTCATGCTCGATCCAACGCTAGCTGGAAAAAAAAAATGCGTCATTACGAAGCAATAATCTCCGCGGACATGAGAGGGATTAAGGAAAGCCCCGAAAGCCGGTGCGTCGTGACGTTCAGTCGGGCAGATTAACCTGAAACGATGATTTATATCGTAAGCCACGTCACGACCGAAGCCGTGCATCACATCGATGCGATATTCCGCACGCTCTATCAGATTTCCGCTGCGTTTCGCCCGATTCTTTCCCCCCGCTAACGTTCCTCCTCTTCGTTACTGGTGTAGGTATAATTCATTTCCCTCGGCGGTAATACCTATCCGAATCCTCTAAATCAAATCGAGTTAATCGTATCGGGTCATAGAGTGGCGGGAACCAATCAAAAACCCTCCCTCCCTTACGTGAGCTCGAATGTGTATAGAAAAAAAAAACGAATAAAAATACTCCGCATTCTACTACGGCTATACAACCTCCGCCGACCAAATCCCGTCCATTCGATTTCGGAACTGATTGTGAACCGCGGCGATACATCATGCTGAAAAAAATGGAGCCGGCAGATACAAGAGACGATTCCGACTACGAGCAGACAACGGCGAAACCCGCGTACCCAACGTTTTTCATCGGTACAATTATACAAGAAGATGAATTATGGATTCTGAATAATGGGTTATCTCGTGGATTAAATCGTGGTCTTATCTTGCAGGTGGCCCGAAATTATTATGGTTTAGAATCAGAAAACCATGGTACATTGGCATGTAGAATAGATGCACCGTTTTGGACCATCCACTAGATCCATTAGAATTATATTTTTCGTTTGTGGTAAAAAATGAAAATAATTGAGGACTGAGCGGTAAGCGGAACTAAAAATTTCTCTGAGTATGGACACAAATTGTACAACCTGTGTTGAAACAGCTTTAATTATTCTTCAAATTGTTTTCAAAGCAGTTTATTATCACAGCAATATTATGTGCAGAATAGGCTTTTGTAACGAATTCAATGAGTGGATAGATTCATGGTACCAGAAAAAAGTAAAAAAATGATACAAAGGTGGCCAAAAATGATGCCTCTACCCTACAACCGTTGGTATCCGAGGTAGAAAGCCTGATTCGAAAATTAACTATAAACCTCGATGAAAATAGTTTCCTAATAAACCCCTCAGCGAAGTTCTGCATAGTCCGCTTATACATACACGTATAACCTGGAAGGCAATGACTAGGACGAGGTTGCAGGATAACGTGCGTTACTCGAGCTGAGTTAACGAGCTCGCCGACGGGGGTTGATCGCCAAACTCGGTACGACGTCGGTTTACCGCGATGAAATCTTAGCATCCGCGGATCCAAATTATACACACATATTTCGGTGAATCCGCGCGTGGATATTGGACTTTTAAAATATTGTCAAGCCGGCACCATGCCCTTATATACGTACCTATACAAACATGTTTACCCTGCTCTGCTCGAGTTTCAACTTTTCATTATTTTTTTACGTCACGGGGCTTTCGGCTTTCCCCTATCATTACCATCATTTTGCGAGGTAGTCGGCTCCACGGTTTCGGTACGTCGAAAACGCGGACGATGATAAAACGGTAACGTTGAAGCAAAGTTACCGGTATTCTCACCCCGTCGAATTAAAGGTGAATTCTCGATTAGCGATACGTTTCACGAATCGCGTTTAGAATCTCCCGACGAGTGTGACGACAGGAGACCGAGAGATCGAGATCAAGATCTCGGCTGGGATCAAGACCGAGTCTCCGGCAACAGAGCTGATCAACCGTGGGGCGCAATTACCGCCCCGTGTCATTTGCATGCAAATTGTTAATCGATATCCACGCGATGCATGCAGACTAGGCGACAGTCCCTGCGTATTATACGTATATGTATATCTTTGAGTGTCTCCGCAGCGTGGTATCTCCATCTACTTCGTAGTACGAACTGGGAACCCTGTTCGCGGTGTGGAGAGATCAAGCCGTGCCACCCAACCACCCACCCCTTCATCCCCCAATCCGCAAATCCTCTCGAGTTCCGAACACCAAGCAGGATACGTACCTACATTCTACCTCATGAGCTCTACGAACTCGCGTGTCTCTGCGGTAGTCTGTACGTGTATATGTATGCACGGGGAACCGAGTAAAAGCTACCCTATCGATCCATCCCTGATTTGTGACCCCCTACTGTATATATTTATATATATATATATATATATATATATGTGTGCGATGCGTTGCGAATATTGCGAGGGTGGGTCAAAGCGACGCCGATGTCACATCTGTTCTCGATTACAATAAGGTACGCGATAACAGACCTCGCCGAAGGCGAAGCTGCCGCTGTGTTCGGTAATAATTTACCCTGCACCAACCGTAAAACTTGCGAGTTTTTAAGGTCGACGTCGTCCTGACGTTGCCTCCCCCCTCGGATCGTCGCACAATTTTAATTTCCTCGGCGCTTCGCTCCCAGCTGCTACGACGCAAGATTCCGTGGGAAACCTGGCGCTGTCGTAAAGCACAACGGCGATTATATAACGGCCTGCGGAGGAAGGAGGAACTGCCTACCACCCTGAACCTCGTTCCTTGCTTTCTTTCTTTCTTCCTTCCTTCCTTCCTTCCTTCCTTCCTTTCTTTCTTTCTCCTTACTGAGGTAAGAATACGGCCGGGATGGAGAACGCTCGGGTGCGGAGGGACGTAAATCCCCGGTAACGAGAAGGGTCACCATCGATGCCGGTGACGACGCGACGCAGACGTCGGCTACGGGAACTTTCCGCTTTGCGCCGGTATCTCGAAAAGCGCCGGTGCTGGTGTTATAATACGTTTAAAGAAGGTGGAGGGGATTCAAGAGGATGAAAAACAGACGGCGTTCTTATGTTCTTTCGTTTTCTCTTTCTCCGTCTCTTTCTCTTTCCTCTCTTTTTTTTTTTTTTTTCTTCTTCTTCTTTCTTTTTCGACAATTTATGAACACTCCGAGGGGATGAAAACCGGCGCCTGTAACGGAGTACATGGCCAATTATCGTCGTGCCCTAAGTCTGATGTAGGGTGAACGCCAAGCTTTATTGAAATCGTAAAGTTTTTATATGAGGAGATGCATTGTTTCGAAACAAAAGGAAGATTTTCAAATCATCGCTTCTCTTTATAATATACAATTGATTGTTGTATTATACCGATATGAATAACAGTTTCGTTGTAAATATTGCCAGAAACGCATTTCAAATACTTTCTCTCGATTTGAAATTTCGATGGCATTTTTTTTTTTTTTCTGATTTTTCTTGTTGTTCCTTTTAATTAAATGATTACAAGAAATACGCTTTCTCCGACTCTTAAACGCATTCTGATTCGAATCCTCGCAGAAGTCCTGCGACGAATGAAACGAGAAGCAGCATAATTTCCTGCTTAGCCCGAGGCATGCGAGGAACGACTTTGCGATGCGGGTAACTTTGTCGAAACTTGTTTCGACGTGTGGCGGCCACCCCTTTACCCCGCATCCCACGGTGTGTGCCACAATCCCCTAAACGTAACTTGCAACCCTCGATTCGTATCCCGGCTCTCGGCTGTGCGGGTCTCTTATGTTTTCCACCGAATTACCCAGCATTCTGCTGAGGTTAGACTTAACGGCATTATAATCCGAACCATCGTATCGTCGACTAATCTCGGATTTCCCACAGCTTGATCTATCGTTATTATCTGTTCTCTTGATCGCCGAACGATTACGAGATCAAGATATTATCTTTCACACGTGCTCCGAAATTGAGAAAAGAGGATTCTCTTCTTTCTGCGTTTATTTGGCGTTGGTAGATGTATCGTATTTTCCGATTCAACGTTATATCGGTATGTCTAATCTTGCTTCAAGTATAACAAAGTCGAATCTATCATCAACAATTTACTTTTCAACTTGGAAAGCAACAAAATGACAACGTACGTATTCAAGTAAGTATACACATACGGACAATAAATATTGAAATGAAAATCCTTGCCGCCAAATACGTTGTAACTTCTTCGTAAAAATGAATAATCAATACGGACAATAACGAAGTAGAAACGGATTGAAACATTTAGAATCAGTTGTACTTGACGGGACTTTTTAGAAAACTAAGAATAAACGACGATGCACATCGATCGGTATGTACAAGATGAATAGACGCGCCGTTTGGAGCGAGCAAATATTGAAGTTCGCTGCCGTGTAGGTTCGGACCTCTTGAAAAGTCTGTTTGATCGAAGGACTTATATTTTGCAATTTCCGCAAGTCTTCCGCCCAGTTTGCTCGATGAATAATTTCGCCCATCAAACGCCGTAGTATTCAGGTTTGATCTTCGTTACGACAAGAGAGTATTTACCGGAAGTGATTGGATATATGAACGTCAATGCTTTGTTCACCAAGTCGAAGTTAATTCGGTACTCGATATTCTCTTTCGTGCAGCATATGCGATCCAAAACAATCCATTCTTAACGATAAACGGATTCTCAAATTATCGGCAATCCATTTCGTGCCACAATTTCGAAGAATATCCTTTTATTTTCTAAAATCCAGCCAACGAAATTCACCTCTGTATTTACGAATGTGTTGTTTCTTAGATACGTCCGTATGCTCGCATTATATCGGTTCGAATAATGGGCTATAACACAGCAAATTAGTTACCTTGTTATAGAGGCGATTTACATATAGCTGCACAAAGACGCTCTGTAGGTAAATCTAGTCAAGGCACGATGCATAGATGAAGCTATAATGACAAAATTTGATTTATTCCTCAAAGTATTTTTCTAAAATATCTCCTTCAAGTACAAATAGCACCAAATTTTCCCTAATTCTAATAGTCCCTAATTCTTTATTTTTCTTGTTGTTTTCTTATTTTTTGTGAAGAAATTACGCACTTGGCAGTAAGGATTTTGATTTCAAAATTTTTTTGTAGGTAAGGGTATGATTGTTGCTTGTACTTATTTGAATATACATTGTCATTCTGGCGGCTTCTGAGTCGTGGGGTAATTTTTTTTTTTTGAGTAGTTTCCAATTTAATGTACTTGGCGCCTGGTTTTTGCGCCAGAGATTTTGTTTTCTTTCCCTTGAGAATTCGTTCGAAGACGGTATAGATTATCGAACCAAGTCTTACCGATTACATAAGCATATACTTGGGTGGGAAAAAATGTATCGAATCGTGAATATCGTTAAAATATTTAATCGCCAACCTTACAGCTTGCATCGTATAACGAAAAAATGTCCAACCCATACGATAATAATAAACGATCGAACCGAAATCGCCGGAATAACAATTGTTAATTATTATTAGTCGTGAGCATTTCGAACACAGAATAACACGGTAACAGTGAATCTAGACTTCGTTTAATTTTCACCGGCAACGCGGGCTCAGTTTAATTTTTCGGAATGAAAAATGGCGGCTTCAAGAGTAATCGTGAGGCCGCCTTGCTGCGGCCTCGAGCAACCCTCGTCAGGGTTACGTCGGGAACTGTAATTGCTCCTGTAAACTAAACCGTTAGAGGTACGTCACTTTGCAGTTAACTGTATTACCGGGGCCTGCCTCTCGCACAGTCCGAGGACAGGAGAAGTTGACAACGATACCAGCTGAATCTCAACTGAGTTATGTATTCCCCGAAGTACGTGACTGAGGATCGGCGGGTACAGCGAAATTGCGAAATTGCGAAATTCGCACAGCAATCTCGGTCCGGTTTCATTACACCGTTATACCTATACTCTTTCACACACACGCGCACACACACACACAGATAGCGTAACGATTCGCGTTTTGCGTCATGAATTGTCTCTCGTCCCGACGAATCTCCCTCGGCAGTATCAAAAATCGGATGCCCTTTTTTTTTACCTGGGTAAATTCTATATCCGTTCATATTTCACCCGAAACGTACTGGGATGGATGGATGGATGGATGGATGGATGGATGTGTATAAAGGAGGCGCGGAACGCGCACGTGTTGTGATTTATTTTCAACCCAATGGCGCCTTATTGTCTCGGTCCTCGCTACACGAGAGTAATCAGAGTTGTCTTTTATCAGGCGTTGATTTCTAGGCGGTGGATATTACAGGGAATTTACACGCCTGTCATGTTGCTCGAAGATCGGTCAGTTTCTTTTCATTTTTATCTAATTTTTCATTATTATTTTTTGCTCTTCTGACTCGAAAAGCACGGTTCAAGTCAACGTGCAAGTCTTTTTCAACTGTCAAAGAAACGACGAGGAAAGAATCAAAAGTTGATAAATAATTACAGCTGAGAATTGGAATTCGGTGAAGAAAGAACGAATGAGAAAAAAAAGTGAAAATTCGTTGGTGAATTTAATTCCCCCTTGGGCGAAGGTTTGAATCTCTGACGAGTCAATGTTTTCCCAGAATCCCCGTACCTGAATTACTTATGCCCTCCGAAATTGAAGTTGAAATACTTCGAGGCTCGTTCATCGCTGCTGCTTATACCTTTCGTTGAAACGCCGCCCACCTTTTAAACATCGTATATACTTATATAACACGAGCTTAAGGGAATTCGAATTGAACTCACGTCTCTCTGTCGAGTATCATTATCGGCTACCCCGTCGGCGTAAGTAAGCGTGATCGATAATCAAGTCTATGACTTATTAAGTCACGTCGCGGAATGTAACCACCAAATTGATACCAATGGCCTCCACGTGTCGTCCTACCTTACACGGAATCCCCGTCATTTATTCATTGTATTCCTCGCCGTTCTCTTCGGCTGGAAGTTTGCACAGTGCAAAAGCGACTTTGGTAATACGAGAAACCATCTCACCTCATCTTTCGAGCCGAATGCCTGCAAGCTCTCGTTCCCTTGCAATTTGCGTCCGGCTTTGAAGGGCCAGGAGGCGTGAAATGCAGAGGTACCGAGATATCTAACGTTTTCGCAAAGGCGGAAAGTGAAGAGGGGTAGTTTTAAAAGGAGATGAAAGGTTCGAGACAAAGTAGGGAAGAAAAAGTGGAAATTCGTTGGTTTTTTGGCATTGAAAACTGAGCTTTTCGGCAAGTCGTTCTCTTCTTTATTCTCCCGCACCTGCGGCTGCCTTCTGGTGAGCCAATTAATTTTCCAGAGCTTACCCTCTGGCCTCGAAGACCCTGGCTTCTGTCATTACACGTGTATAATACGGAAAATGAAGAGGAGAAGGAAAAACGAAGCAGGGAAAATAGGGAACGGTAAAGATGCAGAGCGGCACGGCAGAATCAAGACGTGTCTGCAATTTTCCAAGAGCGATACTGCTGCACCGGTTGCACGTAATGTATCGCTGTGTAAGTTCGCACTTACAACTCGAACTCATTCCGGGATCTAACGCTTATCTGTGAGAGGTATTTCAAACTGCAGTTTAGCGTGACGTCAGCACATGACTTTTTTATTCCTTTAACGAACGAGACTCCAAACTTCGGTAAATTTTAATCATTTTCATGATTGTCATTTGATGTTGCGTCTCATTGCGACAGCATGTTAAAATTGTCAAAAATTTTTCGCAGTTTAAAAGTTACAAGAAGCCCCTTTTTCGAACGGTTGAAAACGATTTGACTCCGCATGAAGTTGAGATTTTAGAAAAACTTGTGCCGCATGCAGTGGAAACTACCCACCCATTCTTCTTCTCTCTCTCGTCGTTGATACTCTACGATTCGTCGAGGCAGCTTCGATCGGAACCGAGTCTTGCCGACTTAGCATAAGAAGGGGTTGAATTATTACCGGAAACTCAGAAACGCCTTAGTTTTTTAAAAAATTTTACTGACTTTCTTTTTCCCAGACGTCTTATTTTTCTTAGCCTTCTCAACCAACGGTGAATTTGACTTTTTTCAATACGTTACGCTACAATTGGTCACATTTACGGTTTTTTATTCGTAGCGTATTTTGCAGAACCGTTCGCTAAATTCCCGAAATTCGTTAGTTTGAGATTTATAGGATAAATCGTAATGTCGGACGGAAACTTGGTCTCGAATTCAAGCGACGACCGCGGCAAAAGGTTCGAGGACCGGTTTTGTCAGATACGCGAGTATTTGTCGAGTCGTCATCGTCCCTATTTGAGCTCGAAGGGCGGCTATCGCGGACCGAGCCATTATAATATTACGCGGTATTGAGCCCGGCTTTATAAGATCGCGGGGTAGTGTAATATACCCAGTCTGCCTCGTCGATTCAACCCCGATTTACGACGCTCGCTCCTTTTTCATAGCCTCGAGAGAGTCTAGACGGGCTGAATTCGTCGCCGCTCCTAAAAGTACGCGTAACGTCTTAATCCCGCCCCTCACTTCCACTCGATCCGAACGAACGACGGAGGCTTGAAGTCGAGAGGCAAAGAAGGTCATAAAAATTATTTCCACTCAAAGGTAATTATAATTTAATTCCTTCGCGAAAAGTTATCCGGACCTCTATAATTGCCCCCCGTGCAGCGGTTATCGAGGATAATATTATTCGGTATAACTACATACTCGCTCTCAATGATCGTTTTTCAAACGATGAAACGGGGAATTTCATTTTTCCACTACAACCCTCTCGAGTACATTCTTTCCCCCACCCCTCCCCTCAGAGCGTAACTTTGTGGCTTTGAGTTTTTAATATCGTCCCGCAGGTCCGGAAACTTTCGCCCGGTAAAAGGTTCGAGATAAAGCATAGCCGATAGTACATCCGCTAGTATTACGAATACACCTGCGGTTATCCTGCATCCAAGCTTCTTCGATCGATTGTCAAATTTTTACTCTTCCATTTCTCCGCTTACAGAGCCAGGGTGAAATCCGGCGTACGAATATTGGGAGCCACGTCCAGCAGCCCTGATTGGACGGTCACTGTTGAAGTTAATGGAAAGTACACAGCCGCCACCTTCACCGCAATACGAAAGGAAAACGCACCCCGTCCGCAGAATATGTAAGTAAAACGAACAATTCAACGTGAAAAACAAACCTCGTTCGAAGATCTGAAATTGGAACGTTATTTAATTCGTTTAAATTATACGTGTGGACACTTTCCTGAGATTATTATTATACAGCTGCATGCATGTTATGTCGGAGTCCAAAGAATTGCAAATGGAATCAATTATTCCTACCCACTTCAAGATTTTCGTCGAAACTTTCGTCGCACATAGTAACACGAGGTGGTCCGATGTGGGGGAAAAAAGGAATGATCAAAATTACACCCAAGAACCGCCAATTTGTCGGTAAATTGATATCGTATATGTAATTATCACTCGTCGTATCGTTTGCACAAGTACATGTATAATGAAAGAAGTGCTTATGGCTCCAAAGTATGACAAACACATCGTGAAACGAACCATAAAAATTGACATTTACGAATGTGATGAAACGCGATCAGTCGATGACTGATCTGCAGACGCCGTGTCTGTCACGACGCTCGAATCTGGACTTGCAGAGTCGTCGATAATGCACAAGGGGCACGTTGATTTGGGCAGAGTCAGACTGCTTCGCGTTAAGACCATCGACTACGTCCACTTTGCGTGGCTTCGATTCCGGCGTCCCGTCGTTCCACCTCCAACGAATCTTAACCGCACCCTCGTCGAAATCCTTAGATGGTTGCGCCACTTGCCAATACATCGATCGCTTTCCCCGCAGTCCAACCTCCGTGTCATCGTCCTCCAAATCGTCATTATCCGTGTCATCGTCCTCCAAATCGTCATTATCCCGCGACTCGAACGAGCCATCCGATTCCCAGTCGGGATTGAGGTATTCGTGATTCGCCAATCCTTCCGAAGTTTTGACCTCCTCGTCTTCGGAGTCCAAGTAAATCAATCCGTTATCCGCGACGGTTGGATCGACGTTGGCTTGGTCTTGGTTACCCAGAATTCGAACAGTCTCCAAGTCAGCGACGTCGATCATCCTGGCCGGGAACCCGGAGACCGCGACAATCAGCAACGCGACGATCACCGTAACCTTAAACATCTTCGTACAGTCGCAGTTTGTTTGCTACTGGTACTAGTATATACGGCTCCCCTTTTATATCCATCGCTACCGACGTTTTTGCACCTCGTTATCACGAGCTGCGGTCGCGCGACTTAGAGGCAGTTGACCATTTTGCTCAGGCGATCACGTGTTTTCGATGACAAGGTTCCGTCGAATGAATCCATGGCCCGCATTGACGATTCAGGTTACAAAGTATCCACCGTCCAAACCACCGCCGGTCATCGCGACGGCATAATTCGATTCGTCGTCGGATCGTCGTGATTTCAAACGGCGAATAACAGCCGAGGCACTTTCTTCCGCGGAGAGACCGCTGGGAAATCAGACCTATCAGTGATTCTCATATCGAGAGAATGTTCTCTGTAGAATCGTTTCGGATGTTCCGCGTCCTCTGATGTCATCACGGTGTCGTGATGATTTTTGGAATGAGAAAAAGGCTGCGACACGTGCGACTTCCGATAGCCTGTTAACGAAGAAATGAAAACTGGTAACCGCACTTCGGAGTTTATCACCGGATCGACGCTCGGGACGAAGAAACTGTTACACTGCCTGCTTTGAATACTTTGGATACCCATGGAAGCTTTGAATAGTCGGTATCCAGGGTGATGGAGACAACCGGTATGTCGGGAACGGGTGTAGAATTCGAGGTTCGGAGTTCCGCTCACGTTTAACGCCGCCTCCTCGAAACGCCGGCTGTCTCTCCTAATTCGGAAGAGAATCTTCGAAATGTCTTTCGATGTCTTTTGGCATCATGCATACCAGATGGCTGCCTCGAATCCACGGCTCGGGGATAGCGCTGCGATAAAAGCGGGATCATTTTACGTTTCTCTGTTACCCGGCAGGGCGTTTCTCTAATCTAAAGACTCCCGCTCCTCTCTCATCCCCCGAATCCGCAGGTCGATTCGAAATCGGATCAACCAGATGTCCTTGCGTCTAACCCGCGAAACCTCGATCTCAACTTCCCCCTTTCTCTTTGCCACGGGATTATCCGCAACTCCGTTCTCTATCATTTATCTTACGGCGCCGAGCTATTTTTATCGTTAGACAGGAAGCTGTGAGTAGGCGGTAGAGATTTGCCAGTAAAAAGAGACCGGGGTCGTGGTTTGGGTAGGATGAAAGGCGAAAAAATCGAGCCGACTTTTATTCGCTAAATTGTTTACCGCTGCACTGACTGTAGTCAATAAGATGATTAATTGCCTCTCCAATTTTACCCGAAGTCTTCCAACTTCGCTGCTGCGCCTCAGATCCCGGCTATTCTCCGCGTCATTATCAGCCCCTAATTTCGACCCTCTTTCGCATTCCTTTCAACTTTTTCTACCACACGTGCCAACGCCGACAGGCTGACTCATCTTCCGAGATTCGCGATTCATTTGATCGAAAAGAGGCTCCGGAATATTTTCGTCCTTGCTCGAATGATCTCGCGTAAAACGTATCTAAACGAACTGTTAATTCATTCGGTCCAAGAACCACACCGGAAGCCCTGCTACGATAACATGTGTTGCTCGTAACACCGACTGACTGTGGTTAAGCAAATTATACAACCCTCGCGATTGCGGCAACGATATCGGGATAATTAGTAACATTTTTGCTCGTTACAAGCACTGGGTAATTATTGGCTAACTTGGCGCGGCTAATAACAGCCGAGAATCCGAGGAGAATAAGCGTTGAAACACCTCCTCACTCGTCGAACGTGTGGAAACATAAGCTGTTGAGAGACGGGAAAAAGTCGTTGGATAGCCTTGTGATTAGGCAAAGCCGGCGTTCGCAATCACCGAGAAAGTCGCTGCTCGTGTGAAGAGGTAAGAAAACTACGAGCGAACTGTTTGTTATCTGAAGAACGGTTCCGGTCTGACATACAGCATCGCAGCCGCTTCGTTATAACTCTTTAATCAGCACCATTTTAGCGCGATAAATTAACCGACGGTCAAGTCCCGATTAGAACTCGTCAAGGCTTTTCGACTTCTGCGAGCGAAATTTTTTTTCTTCTTTTTCTTTCTTGTCGAATTTCTGTTTTTTTTCCGAATCGTTGGATCCCGAAATCTAAATAGATCCATGTATCAGTTATTCATGTATCCTGAAACATTCTACGGATGCAAAAAACCCGTTCCTGAGTCCTGTACGCGGGATGTAAAAAGTGCAAGTTGGAAATAGGAAATAGCGAAGCAGAAGAAGGCAAAACGAATACGAAGGGAACGAAGTGGGAGGAATTGGAAATTACGAGGAGTGTCAGGAACACGGGTACAAGCATCCGCAAGTACGAAGTCCAACGAGCTTTGTATCCCGACCTGTGATCCTTGCACGTAACTCGGGCACCTATGCGGGTGTTATTCGTTCCATAGTGCCTAGAAAATAGAAGAAAAGCAAAGACGTAAAAGTGGACCACCACAGCGAAGCGGCTCTGCCGTCTCCGCACATATTCCCTCGAGATAATAAACCGCGATACGATGGCAAACGAGCAAAACACTCCAGGTTCCTGCAGGACGAGATAGGTGGTCGGGGATCTCGGGGTGTTTCACACACGCGGAAACTGACCCCACCCCTTGCCCCCCCTTTTCACAAAATTTGCCTTATAAACCAGTTAAATTAACCACGCGCTGAAGACACTAATGCCAGATAAATTTCCGTTTCCATTACACCGGACAGGGCTGAAGTTGGTAGCGTTAACGTGAACGAAACGTGATGCGAAAAAATCGTTGTTGCAAAATTTTATCAGAACGACTTGTGACGGAAGGTGTTGTCTCCCGAATTTTTATCTACCACTTTACTTTATTACGGTTATTTATTTATTTGGTTCGTTACGAGAAGTCTTGTTAATTCGTCGTAAGATAAATTGGTGATTTGTTTAAGATGTTTAGTTTTTAGTTCTGCGAATTTCTGAAATCTCCAGCTGGTTAAATCCTGGTTTTTGGTTATCCGGAAGACAGTTCCTTTTAGATAAACTAAAGTTGCCAGAATCTCTCTGATGAACTTTTGCAACGGAGGTGGAACGACTTGAATTGAATATTGAATTTAAATAAACTTTACCAGTGCACTTGATGATTCCAGCTGTATGAAATTAGTAAATAACTTTATTTATTATCCACAAAACGTCGCAATTTCTACAACATCTTTTACCGAATGCCTTCTGCTCCATTTCCACAACGATCCCGTGAAAAGAACGTTGCTTATTAAACTGGAATTTATTTTCTACCAATCGGACATTTACAAGTAACTATAAATTAACTTGGAACTAATTCACGAACTATAAACCAATGAACAAGCCTTTCTTACGCAGACTTTCAAGAAGGTGGTTTCTTTTTGATTTAGGAAAATGCTTTATTTGTTACGATTTCCTAGCTGAATTTCGAACAATCCCAAGGATCGAGGTAACGATTTTCCCAAACATGCATCGTTGGATTAACGTTACTAACTTCAACCTCGTTCAACCGCAAGCCTGTAACTCTTCGGCAAGCTTCATCTCCTCGAACTTCACCAGTCGTCCTTCCTCTTTTACTCTCGCCCGATTCAGATCGAGTCAATGAAGCGAACATGGCTTGACGAATGTGGAAAGCAGCTTGTTCGACGGACTCTTTCTCTTTTTCTCTAAAACTTCGCTATTCGACGTTACCGAAATACATGTAACAATTGCTTCGCAACATCATCGATTCGGAATAGAGAGATTCTTGCGTTGTTCTACTTCATACATGTATGTACATTTATTTATTTTATTTCCTTTTTTTTTTATTTTCTTACCTTCGGTACATATTTACTCGGAGTTTCAGTTGCACAGATGTATGAGAGCCACACTCTCTGTACGGCGGACGTTGCGGTATTTACTTTACTATTTTCAACGGAACGACGCAGCTTGTAGTTTCCTGGACCAAACCCATTCCTTATACAACCGTTACGTGCTGAGAATTTCCTCTCTTCCAGAGAAAGGGAGAAAGAGAGAAAGAGAGATTCGGTAGACTATGTTTCAATTTAGAACAAAGCTCGAGTGTAATATATTGACAACGCTCTTTCTTCGCCCTTGGAGAGTAAACGCTGTCTCCGATTGCCAACTGTACAATTTAATTTTCTCGCGAACGAATGATAAATAAAAATTACATGGTCATCTGAGCTCGGCGGAAAATTTCCCGCCCCTCTCCCTCATCGCCGGTCTAAATAATTACTCGGATCCCTTGACACGGTCCTCCTACAATAGTCGCGAATAAGCCACAACTAATTGACGATAAGTTTGCTGGGATACCCGGTAGCAGCACTAGCAAGTTATTTAATTATGCTTAAGTATGGCCAGTTCAGTCGTGAGTTAATTGCGGAACGTGTAAACCGGCGACGAATAACAAACAATTGTATATTCCAACCGCGACGTGTTGTATGCTGGATAATTATCGCATATGAATTTTTCAAGTTTCAACGGATCAACAACACCGACCGGAAATTGAAATATTCTTTCTCTTTGAACGGGATGATTATTTAAGCTTCTTCATTTTTCTTTTACCCCTCTCTTCTAGTTTATAATCCTGCAGAACGAACCACAATCAGCTAGCGTCTCGTATTAAGAAATTTCCGCTCACAGAAACGCGGCGGCCGACTCAGCCGAATTAAATGAACGAAAATGAAACAAGAAAAAAAAAAACAAGAAATATACAGGTATGGTATTAAATCACTCTCAAACTATTTATCGAAACGTTGATTCGATTCATATCGCTCTCTGTCTTTCTCTCTCTCTCTCTCTCTCTCTCTTTCTGTCTCGCAACTCGGTTCTGCCGCCAGGTTCTCTTCCTGTTCAATAGACTGTAAATTATCATCCAGTAACTACTCGGGGAATAATCGTCGATGAATTCACTTCGTTAATTTATACGAATATAAACTCTGACCCTATCCAACCCTCTGAATATTTTATATTTTCTCCGTCTAAAGCGGTCGAAAGTTTCCTTTTTCAATTTCCCCTGCACCGTCTCAATTACCCGACGAGGGAGCGTCTTCTTTGCTGACATAGTCGCACGTGAAAAAGAAGTTTCTTTCTCGCGTAATATAAGCAAAGTGATGAGAGAAAAAAGAAGAATGAAGAAGAAAAAAAACAAAGAAAAAAAAACAACCCACAACAAAAACGTCGTCTGTGACATGAAAATGGAAAAATAATAATAAAAAAAAAAAAATATACTATAAAAATAAAATAGCAAAGCGTTCGTACGAAAGAAAAATTCCACGTGAAAAATAGAGTATGTTCGGAAAAATAAATCTACGCGTATATGCTGTACTTGCAGGAAAGGAAGAAAAAATTTATTTTTTTTGAATATTTCACAAGTGAAACACAGCAGGTACACGTTACGTAATGTAGGGACGGGAGATAAAATATGTAAGGATATAAAACGAGGTTAAATTATACGGAGAGAAAGAAAAAAAAAAAATCCACGAAGGATAGAGGAAATAACACGCTGCCGGAAAACCCCGGCGGGGGGGGGGGGGGGGGGAGGGGGTCTTCAGAACCTACTCTTCACCTTTCCTTTCCTTTACTTTCCTTCTGCGCTAATGTAACATGCGAGCGTCGTCTCGTCCCTCCGTGAGATAAAACTTAATATTGTATTTCTCAATTTATTCTTAATGCCGGTAATCAGACCGGAGATTCGCCAGTTCCTTTCTCTCTCTCTCTCTCTCTCTCTCCCCCCCCCCCCCCCCCCCCTTCTCTCCGTATTTCTCCCTTTCAAGCAAGGCGAGCAACACTCTCCCCAAGTTTCAAATTGATAGCATTTAACTCTATGAGAGTTTATACATCTACCTAAGCGCCGGGTTATTTCTTACACCCGCCTCAACCTCCAAGCCCCTTGCTCAGACTGAGGCATGGCCAAAGTTTCTGAAATGAAAAAACTTCCTTCCATTGTATGCCGGTCGGTTTGCGACCTGTTTTTACGATGATTTCCAACAAATTAGCTATTGTTTTTCTTTACTTTTTCTCCACGCACCCTCCCCCCAACCACCTATTTTCCAAGCGAACACCGAGTGCCGAACGAAAAATGGATGAAGAAAATATCATTTTCGCAACGATCTAAACTGCACGTGACATAGCCAGATTTTACGGCAATAAAAAGTTTTCATTAGCCTGAGATGACGGGGGTTTTAATTATTTGATAAGTCCTGTAAACTTTTCACTGGCTTTTTGTTTTATTTTTCATTTAATACATATATACATATACAATATATACAGGTTATAAATTAATTTTAATTACAATCACCGTTAGCTTTGCTCATCGGCATACACTGTACATATATAAGTAAGTAACATTAACTTGAATAATAGAAGTATAATTTACCCACTGAAGCAAACTTTTGTACCGTACACCATGTACACCAATCTGCGCGTCTACTAAAATTTATAGTCATCGTTCGTTGTTCGAAACTTGTTCTCCCGTAGAAATATCATTCCGGTCGCGTGACGCGTCTTTGTGCCGTTGGCTTAATAACGAAAACTGACATCGTGACTTGTTAATGCAGCGCGTGCACCGGCATGATAAATTCAAAGGCAATGAGAAGTAAAAATTTCAAGTAGGTACAGTGATAAGAAATACATATCAATTTCTTTGGGAGAAGGGAGTGCGATTGCTTCGTACGATTTAAATCGATGGTGCGGGGCATATATTTTGTCTAACGAAACCATCCGGGATAGCATCCTCCACAAAATTGAGAAATAAAAGAGTAAAACTTATCCACTGATAAATCTTTTCACCCATCGTGCGTATGCGTACGTAGTTTTCAATATTTTGGGAAAAAATCCGAGATAGTTATCACCGGGTGTCAAGGTGGCAGTTTCGGTTTTTACAGGATGCCCGTTCCATCGCTCGTTTCCCGCTCTCACGGTCTTTGACTATTTCGCCAGTTGACACCCGCGGGCGATGCTCTCAGGACCCACGGGGAATACCAATGGGTGTGTTTTCCCATCAGACGTCGTCGTGTTCAACAGAGATAGATATGCAAAACACCCGGAGTCGCGAACCCGTACACCTATTGCGTTTCGGGTATCTGTACCGAGATGCCAGAGACTCAGGTCTCCGGGAATATCCCTTTTCCACATCCTCGAGCATTGATAGTCGACGGGCATCGGCGCTACCTTCAGACTGTAGAGTAGATACAAGCGAATATCAAACCCCCGTTCCATTTTCCACATCGCCATGTATATACGTACCTACCTACGTAGAAGCGACGACGTCGCATTGCGCGAGTAGATGCTTGCTCTCTTTCTCTCTCTCTCCTTGCCTGACAGAAATCCTAATGAAACGTCGCTCTGGCCCGAACCGAATCCATCTTAACCCTGGTTTCACACGTCAATTAAAACCCTGAGAGACCACGTGGTATGAGCTCACTCTCTCTCTCTCTCTGTCTCTCTCTGTCTGACAGATGAGAAAATATACTACGGATCACCAGTCATGTTACCGTAATTACTTTGCTCCCGACGACGTCACCGTTCTTCACACCGACGAGACAGTTCTCGGGCTTTCTGAAACTCTGTCGAACAACCGAGCTGTCTGGGCTCTTCAGCAACGTTGGAAATATCGCGTTCGGTGTTCGATTGTCACTTAACAATAGCCAAGGTTCATTCCGACCTGAGAGTTGATTAGTTGGAAAAATTTACAACGAATGACCAGGATTGAATTTGACTTAGTTGAAGTATGGTCAATATCGTCCCACGTTGACTTCCATGAACAGACATCCAAGCTTAATATGTATTAGAAAATTGAGCATAGAGGTGGACGATGTGATTTAGTAGGTTGAACTGAACACATAGAAAACATTATGTTTGCGTTCGTACCGAATTATTGAAAAAGATCCGCAACTTTGGAATTATTCCGAAGTAGTTCCTTTTGCAAGATATGAATATGGTTACCCATGTTCTACCATTACGACCAATCATGAAGTTTGGTAGGAACACGAACCTCGGTTGAGGTGGATGTCTTTCGCGACCAGGTAGTGCGAAGGTACGAGGTAACACGTCGCCGCGATGCACCATCATCTCATATTCCTCACATACCTCGACTACGTCTTCTTCACGGAATCGCATTACCCTGGTGATGGTTTATTTAAAGCATCTTCCGATCTCGAAACTGCTCCACGGTAAGGATACGCGTTACGTTGGGTTAAGTTGAGCCAAGGCTAGATTTCCACGTAAAAATCGGCCTTACATTTTTCACCGTACGTGTCACGCTGCTCAGATCGAATGAATAATTAACCTGCTCCTGGGTAGGCTCCGTGAGGTCCTCGATGGGTCTTCTTCCGTTGACCCATTTTACACATCGAGTTGAAGAGAGGATCTATGCGTCCTACGGTGGATCAGTTTTACGATCAACGTTCGGCTCAACGTATCAATCCTCTTCATTCGCTGACAATGAGCCTCGAGTGGTTTCGGTGTGTGTGCGGTGCGTGTATCTTCCCTCTCTTCCGTTCTACCTGAGCTAAAAGAGGGATCTTCTTCAAAACCGTGACACGGAGCAAGTGTCACGCGCGTTCACGAACGTCGGGGATCTGTGGTTCAGCTATTTTACGACCGCAGACCTGCCGGACTACTCTGTTATAGAATCTGGCGCACCGGGAGAAACGATCGACCTTTTCATTGGGCAAATTCGCGAAATTTGTCAACCTCCCGCGTCACGCTCCTTACTCGCTTCGAGTTCGGGATAAAGAAGGGGTGGGGGTGAGATCGCGTTACCAGAGCGGAACCTGATCCACCTCTACCTTGCAGTGACGAAGAGACGGGGAGCAAGGTATACGACCACGGTGAGAAATGGTACATCTTCTAGTTATTTATATTGTCTCTCTACTCTCGGCACGCGGATCCAAATTGCTCTTGTATGTTGAGCACGCCGATGCGTCGCACCTTACCTCGCGATCGATACAAACCGATTCCACGGTTGTCTTTGAATGAGAAATTCAATGCCTTTCATAGTCAATTAAGCTAAACGAAATGGTATTTGTTTATTTATTTTATTTTATTATTATTTTTTTTTTTTTTTCTCTTGGTCGCGAGTTTTTTTCGAATCTCATTTTTACTACGAATGTCTCGGTGCCTGTTCAAATAGATTCTCTCATAAAAAATATGCTTCGGAATGATGCACCCCAAAGTTGAACCGCGCGATATTGTTAAGGTTTATGAAATTCCTAATTCGTTATTCAAGCTAAAACAAAAGAAGAATAATAAAGTATGACAGATATATATTGTTTTTCGTAATTCGTAAATTCAAGGTAAAAAAAAAAAATTTCAATAAACAACCTAACCTTGATTAACGATTATTGACCTTTTGTCAAATGGAAACAAAAAATAATCTCGGTTCAATCCGCGTCTCAACAGCGCTGCTTTACACGGAGATTAACAAACTCTTGCAGTGTAACGTACAGGCAGAATATCTCGGTAACTGTATTATACGATTATACGTTCAGTCAAAGGGAGATTGATCATTATGGAAATTGAGGAATAATTCACAAAAGTAAATTTTTCCAGCGTGTAACTTTTCACATCGCGCTTCCAATCATTCCCGCTCGATGAACAACGCAGTTGACACGGTTACATTTACATGCGATGCAATTTTTCCGCACAAGCATAACCGACATATATCCGCATACAACACGTTGATAACGTCGGATTTTACACGCGATTGAGTATCGTGCACTCGTTAAATATTAAAATGGCGGAACGTCGTTAGGGTATAGAGATTATAATCCGCAGAGAGAAATTTAATCCAACCCATCGGGTGTAATTGACGAGTGAATATCCCAAGAACAGGCCACGTGGCTGCGGCGCAAACCGTCCACCCTCGACCGAATCGCAATCAGCCTCTCGTGGAAAACATTAGCGAAATGAATTAGCAGCCCGCGAGTATCGCGGAAACCGGCGACTGGTTTTTTTTCCGGATATAACGCGCCGGATGTTTTGAAACGGTGTACGTGAACACCGAGGGTAAAAAACAGATGCTCGTACTGGTGGTAATTAAGCTAGTTACCTCGATGTGGACATACCGAATCAACAACGACAATAACAACAACAACAATAACGTGTTTTATACCGTTTTCGGCCCTTTTAGCTTTCTACATACATATATGCATATGGTTGGGAAATATGTTAGCTTTATGGCGGACGGAAATTCGGAGAATCGAATTAATCTTCGACTCGTTATCTTACTACCAGCTATATAAGGTTGAATTCGGTAACGTTTATACAGCGTGAATGAAATATTCGAACAAAAATTGCTCGTTTTTTTTTTTTCTTTTTTTTCTTTAATTCAAGATTTTAAGTAGTCGCAAGTGTCCAAACCGTCGTGAGTATCTTTTTACGTATTATAATTTTTCAGAATTTTATACGATCTCAATACGGTTGTGAAATATCACAATGAAGTTAGTAACGTTATCGTAACGATTCATGCTGAGGGAATACAATTGTTTTGCGATTTGAGAATTTTCTGAAATTCCGTAAACTGTAATAAAACAAAACACACTCAAATTGCAAAATCTTGGTTTCTTCAAGATCGTTGCCAAATAACGATTTTATACCGAAACACATACCGTGAAATTATCGTTATTAACTTAATCCTCTCAGTCACAGAAGTCACTATAATGGCACCCTTTGTTTTTACCTTTTTTCTATCATTTTCATTGTATCCCATGCAAAATTCTCAATTTTTTTTTTTTTTTTCTTTTTTACTCATTTTCAGGCAAAAGAAATGCTTAAACTTTGGAATGACTAGGGTTTTTTTTGCAAATTTATAATGGTTTAAAATTCTTATGAACATATATCAGTTTCTTCGGTTTACTCTACTTTTTTAGTTAAACAAAGCTTTAACGTCTATTTATTGTTGCGCGAGCATTAAATTTTCGCAACAGTTACAAGAAAATATAGCGACAGTGATCGTAATGAGAAAGAATAGTAACGGATAATAGAATTTGCGGTAACAGCTAGAAAACTAATTTTCATTTTCTACCTAGAACTATATTTTTTGATTTTGGTAAAAAATGAAAATAGTTAAGGGACAGAGCGGTAACCGGAACTAAAAATTTCTCTCAGTGAAACGTCGAAGTAAATCCAAGAAACTAATTCTATATCATTCACGTCGCTTTCCCTTAGCTGCGTGCAAGTTTCTCTGCACTTTCACCCACTGTTATAACCCAGCTTAATCCGTGTCAGTCTTTTAAACAATTTTCCCTTCCTCGAGCTCCCATCCTTTTTCCACATAATCAATCAAGCGCTCACTAGAGGTGGCGAATATAACCGCCGCCAGATTTTCCTCTTCTTTCATACTCCTCCCTATAAATTCTCGGACACGTCAACGACGGTAATCACCGGCAATCGTGATTTATCCTTTTATGTTCAACGACGACAGCTGGGTAGATATTTTGATTCCAAATCGCGTGCTATGATTATCATAATATCGGTTCAGAATTTTTTTTATAGTTTTCCGATCAGCTTATGGCTACGTTATATCTAGATGTTGAGGTCAGATTTATCTAAAGATAATTTTTCGACCTATCATCATCATTTGGAACCGATGAACACACGATTGATTACATATCTGAAAATGTATTACTTGATACGAAACTTTCTTTCGTTGTTTTCTTGCGAAAAATCGCAGGCTGTTGTTTGTAAATTGATAATCAGACAGTAAGATACTTACCAAGTCATTTTAAAGGTATTAGTATTAATATGTAAAAAAAAAAAACAAATTTTCACCGCTCAGCGACATATTTCTTGTACAGTTACTGGAAAAGTCAGGGAATTTCATATTCCAAAAAGCGTTTGAATCCTGATAACAGACGTAATTCTGAACGGGACAAGAATGAAATTCTGAATTTGAAAAGTTCCGAAAGCGCCGCATTTCATATTTTTTGGTGGCGAAACTTAAAGTATGGAAATCATACTTCAACGAAACTTAAAAATTTCGAAAGTGCGAAAATGAGAAAATTTTCAGTTCTTCGGATTTTCGATATTTTCACGTTCGGAATACTGGTCATTCTGATTTTTCTTATTCTTTACGCCCGCTCATTGAGTAAACTACGCTACGTGAGTATATTTTAACTTTGGGAATTTTACTCTATCCAAACTTAATTTTTTGTAACATTGTTCTATCGTAACTTTGAGCCGTCGGGTTTCCGACCATTCGAAACATTGTCGTATCGTTAAAGTTTGATTTCTGGATTTGACATTTCGCCACCATATAATTCAGAATTAGTCGCTTTCGGAACTTCAACCCGACCCCATTCTGAACGGACCCTGGATACTCGTGTATTCCTTTAACTGTAAAGACGAATCTGGAAATGAAAAAAAAAAAAACCAACGTATCTTGCGATCATGGGAAACATTCGATTTCGAGAACTCACACCACATATTTTCGATTTATCCATACGTAACTGCATCGATCGGCGAACACTAGAAACGATGGAATCCTCCACCATTCGGGAAAGTGCAAACATTAAGGAAACACGTTCGTTTTTTATTCCTGGTTATACAACATAAACGAAGCACACTTACGTACATATATACACGTATACGTATACACATTACGTGCAAACACCGTAGGGGAGAAAATTGCTATGGACAAATCGGCAAACATTGATCCCCTTTCCACTGACCGCGAAAAGTCGATTGCGGCCACGTCTCTCACCGCACGTTTGCTCGAAAATTCACCCCTTGACCCGCAGCAAACTTCGCAAGTTTTTCCGAAGCCTGCGGAACGTAGTTTCCGACACAATGCTAAAGGGTGAAAAATAGGGTGGAATAAAATCAGAAGAAACGGAAATCGGATAACCGGTTGGAACCGCTTGCTGATTATATTCGATACGTCGTTAAGGCGTTGATACTTCAACGATACGGTAAAAAATTGTGATCGATTGTGAAGCGCGGGTGTGCATGGCTGGTCAGCAGCGTTGTGATAGAGCGGTAAAGTTTTTACTCAAGGAATATAATATTAATTCAGGTATAATATCATCTCATTTTCACGCAACTCAATTCCGCTACTCAAGTCTTTCAACCCGAGATTTTACATTTTGTCTTATTTTCAATATCAGGTATGAAGTACCGAGGTTTTATCTGGTTATCGGTTAAATGAGGTGGAAATAATTTGTTGCTGTAATTTAACTCCGTGAACTTTATTGGCAAGAGAGAAAAATTAGGAAAAATTTCATATCGAAAATGTACAGTACGTTCATATTACTTCAAATTTGTTATAGTGTAAGGTGTTCTGATTTTCTGAACTGTTCCCGGCAGTATGTGATTGTGGTAATTTTTCACCGTAGCATGTGGGGAAAAAATTTTTTATTTAAAATTTCAAAACAAACCTTACAAGTTCAAACGGTGCAATTGTGACAATATGTCAGGGGAAAAAATTATTATTGTGCAATTTCTGAGTGACTATCAAGGAGTAAACTTTTAGAAATACATATATATATAATATGAGTATGTTTTATTTATCATGGTTTACTTAATTTCAGATAATCCTAAATGTGCAAAGTGACGCATTTCTTCTAAACAAGCATCGTTACTGTAACGTTACTAACTTTATCCTCATGCAATTTCACGGCCTGAAATTTCTCACTTTCGATTTCCAAAGTAATGAGTTTTCTTGCACGATAAACAGAGGAGGAAAATGATAATTGCATTGAATTTCAAAAATTGTTATCGAAGTCTAATGAAATCGGTAGATATCCGCAGAAGCGTGAAAAAGAGTTTCAAATCAACTATCGTTTCGATTATTTAACGATCATTAACGTTTGTCTAATTGAAAACAGAAATGATAATTTCAGCTACTAAAATAACTCAAATTTTTTCCTCGACGTTTTTCAGTTAATATATTGTGTACATTTAAAAAAAAAACCTGGATATATCCTTGTCACATAAATTCAACTTCGGCATCACGTTTCACTTTGACTTCGGTTAAATGATTTTTTTTTTCTCATCATGCTCTCTTTAATCATGTATGAATATTTTTTTCACTGTACTTCAGTAATATATGCCTGATGTATCCGCGGTTCGTGCATAAAATGAATGATAGAAGAATCCGTGTCACGAGGTAAAAATACCGACAATGAATGTTGGTAGAAGAGGCAGAAAGAAAAAGTGACGAGAAAAACAAAATGGAAAGAAAAAGAAGAAAGAAACCAACCGTCATTCCTCAGCGCTTCTCTTTTCTGACTTCCCAATGATTGTAGACGCTCCTTGACACCCAGACATTCCGCGATACTGTAGATAAAAAGCACAGCTTTTACCGTGATTTGATCCCCCAACTCGTCCTCGTGATGCACCCCTGACACCCGACCTGACTGACTGCCTTTAGCCATTCCTCTTTCGCTCTGTGGGGATTTAACCCTTCGAGTCGTAGTGATAAGTACATCATTTTTACCAACTATTTTATACCCGTTTTTTTTTTTGTGTATTTAGAGAGATTTTCAACATATTTCACTGAGGTTTCTTGCCTATTTCTAACAGTATACCTACTAATAGGTTTTCGATGTTCGAGAATAATTGTTGCGATGCAACGTAAATTGTTATTGTTGGAAACAAATTGATTGAAAAAAATCGTGAATATTGAAGGAACAATCCATTTCCGAGGAAGTTGTCACACATATGGACTCGCTGATTACGAATCTGAAATCGGATTTCAAAATTTTAACACGGTGGATCCAATACGGCTGGTGAAAATTTCAAATTTGATCGATTCCGAAGAAAAAGAACAGAAATTTTTGGGGTCGCTGATTACGCATCTGAAATCAGATATTGAAAATTCAGCACGGCGAATCCAATCAGAGACCCCTCAAACTCCCGCATAGAGTTTTTTTTTCAACCATATTCGATAAAATTTGAAATTTTCTTCCACCTTATTGGATCCGCCATCTTAAATTTTTTAAATCTGATTTCAGACTCGTAACCAGCGTTCCCAAAAACCATAAAGTACTATTTTTATAAAAGTTGACTCAGCACAATAACGCGTGAATCAACGGGTTAACGACGTTCCGAAGAAAATTTGAAACCTCGACGTGGAAATAGAAATACAGAGATAACGTTGTCCTCTATGACAAATTTCGGCAGCGCTGTCAGCGGTCTGTTCAGCGGCCAGAACGGACTTCCGGTACAGCGAGATCTGGCCACCACCTTAATCATGCTGTATAAACAGCGCGTTGGCCTCGTCAGGAGAGATGCCAGAACTTTGATAACGAGCACCGGGTGTACCGAGCTTTGTTTCACAATCATAGGTGCAGAAAGTGTCTATCTTGCGCTGTGATAACGAGGATTAATTATACCGGCGACTCTGCTCGGCGGGTATATCGAGAACGAATTTTGTGTAACTGAAAATTTGAGAACTTAAACCCGCCTTCAAGTCTAATCTGTAATCGTAATTGTTTGAAATTATTTTTTACACAATTCGTGTTCAGCCTCGTAAAATAACAGAGCAGAAACACGCCATACTACGGCTGTGAAGAATTCGCTTCATCACTCTCGGGGAAAAGCTCTGTTTCTGTGCTTTTAACTGAGCGACTTTACTCATCAGCTCGCCGTATTCGTCTCGCAGCAAATATTTAAGACTGCCTCGTATATCCGGTCAAGATATAACAGGGATAATTCATAAAACCAAAGGATGATGGAGAATCACTGTTTTTAAAAATCGAGTGTCACTCGAGCGTCGAAAAAGTTGTTTTCACAAAGCTTGGAAAATAATTCACTATTGTTTATTATCGATGTGGCACTTGGCTCACGTAGCTCTAATTACAATCAAACGATAATTCTTTCAGTTACAACAATTGAACAATCATATTTCAATCTTTACAAACTGTTTTCACTTTGTGGATCTGATTTCGCATATTAATCCTGAAATTTCGTTACCACGACCAAATTTTGGTCATTACGATCAAATTTTCATCCGAATTTAGACCGATTAACAGTGTACCTGAATCATTTTTGATCTCTAATTATCGACCCTTCGTTGATCATTCTTTTTTTTTCTGGTTATTTAGTGGCTACGTAATTCGTTGTTCGAATTTCCCACCAGATAAATCCCGAAACGAGTCGCTCGCCTCGATTCTTAAGCCCTGAAAGGTGTTTCGTGTTGCTCCCGTTGAGGAAAAACCGTCTTATCGTCCTCTCCGACTGTCCAGACTATTTATTCCCTGGGGATAAGAGCGACTTTTCGCTGACCAGCAGCAGGATACGCCAACAGACGTCAGATCCGGCACCTTTCTTTTTTCCACTTGTTTTTGTCGCGTGAGTGCTTTTCAAACGAACCGACAATGGACCGAGAGGCACCAATTTTCATTGTTTTTGTCGCCGTACCGTTTTTCCGCGTGAGGCTGATCGCGATAAAAAAAAAAAAGAGTGAGAAGGGCGGGAAGGAGAGCGAGGAAAATTTAAAGGAAAAAGAAAAAAAGAAATTGTAACAAAAGAATGGCGAATATGGCGTTCAATTTGGAATTGCGACTATATTCACCCGGCCTTCGCTGCCGCACCGTCTGACCCTACTTTCACTTTCTCTACTGCGGCAAACGCAGTTCTTTTGTACTCTTCTACCTTTTCTATGGAACGAACCGCGTAGCCGCACATGCGATCCCGTTTTTTGTACCGGTATTAAACATCGCAAAAATAATTATATAGGTAGATTAAACAGGGTGGCCAGACGCCTGGAAAATCTGGAAAACCTAGAAGTGTCAGGGAATTTACAAGGGTCTATGAAAAACCTGGAATTGCACACGGATTTTTTATTTGTTCGTGGAAAAAACCCAAAATATCAGTTTTATATTAGGGAAATTAGAAATGATTTTTTTGAGGTAATAGGTTTACTTTTTTCGCCGAGAAAACAAGTTGGTTTAAACTGACTTTTTTGTACATCATATTTTTCTTCAATTCAAATTGAATTTCAACCGAACATAGAGTTAATGAGTTAAACGATTTACGTTCCAGTAGCTTACTAGAATTGGGAAAATTTCAAAGAAAACTTGGTTTTAGGTCCTCGAAAACCTGGAAATGTCATGGAATTTTATTCTCAAAAATTTTTGGCCACCTTGGAGGAAATCATGCATAGGGTATTTAACAAATTATCATATTTATAATCTTCGAAAATCTGTTTAATTACATAAAACTAGAGGCTACTGAAATTATAAACAAAAGCTTTCCAGTTATCGATGTATCATTCTAAATCCTCACAAAATGGCTAAAAATCTATTAATATTAAGTTCGTTCGATTTAGTAAATTGCGTAAAAAGGCTTTTGGAATTGACGTAAAAGTTATGGTAACATATGTGTAACGGCTTTTGATACGAATTACTTTTTTTTTTATAGATTCTGTGAAAACATGTAAATCTTAGTAATTTCCGAATCGTTAAATTTAAGTACTAGCCAGTAAAAGTAAAAATCGTATCACAGTAAACCTCTTCTCAGTTCTACATGAAACTATTCGAAAAAGTTAAAAAAATCATCTCGCGTGTATTTTATTCTCTTCGACCTTTCACGCGCGCAATGCTTTTGCTTTTTCATTTACTTTTCTCCGCTCCTATTAGCCTCATTTTCCCAAGCATGATACACTGTGTATATTCGTGGCACGTCGAACTGAGACAAACACCCGGAGGCCTGTTACAGGTTCGCAAAAATTTCGCGAAATGTGTGTGAAGGTTGCGTGAGATAAAAGCGTGAGTGACGGTAGTTGAAAGCGATCCCTGAGTCAAAACGGAGACAAATCGGAAAACGGTTCGAATTCTCCATTCCATAAAATACGAAAGGTATTTTTCCCCGATACTGCGAGCCTCTCTTTCTCTCTCTCTCCCTCTCTCTCTCTCTGTCTCTGGATATGTGTTTTTTATACCACATTTTTCCTCATAACAGTCCACCGCTTTCGTTATACATATATTTACGTAACAGTATCTCTTCCTCTTTCTTGTCTCCTAACTTTTTCCCCCTGACAACGACGAAGACGATGGCGAATATCCTTCCGAATCTGTTTTAAATTTCAAATTCTCAAAACGAGTATACGCTACTTTATTACGTAATTCTGAAAGCTTCGGCCGGCTGCCGTTAGCTCGCCCATTTTCATACGTGGGCGTGTATATCAGGTTTTCCTTCTGAACCGCGTGACTGCATTTTCTTCAATTTGCAAATTGCGAGAAAAAGATAGAGAAGAAAAAATAAACAGTAGAAACAATTTTGCCGAATAAACCTGTGAATCATCATTTCGATGATATGATTTAATGAAATGTTTATTACTATCGTACCGTTTCGTTGCAAGAAACTGTTTAAATCTTAGCTTTTTTTTTTTTTTTTTTTGTCTCTTTGTTTTTTTTGTAATTTTTTCTCAACTATCGTTTCATAAAAAGACATTTTCACGATCCAGTCCTCGGATTTTGTTCCAGACGATTTTGTACTTCAATATACGATACAAACCTAGAATTCTCACACGTTATTTGAAAACGTGGTTGACAACTGGAAGAGAGAGAAAGAGAGAGGTAGAGAGAGAGAGAGAGAGCGAAAAAGAAACAGATTACATTATATATCCGGAATGGAATTTTGTCCCGTCGAAACATTCGGAAGAGACAAACTGCAACTTACTTGACTATTTATGCGAATTGGAATTTTGAAATATTTAAACACCGTTCCTCCCTAATTTTGCCACTTTTCTATCGATCTTGAAAAAAAAAAAAAGATGGACATTACGGGCTTTGAGAGATACTTTTCTTCTTTCGAGAGGGATTTCGGGGGTGCTGGGAAATCGAAACAAAGTGGGTCTCTCCCGCAGCCATTTCACTCGTCCGTAAAAAATCGAAGGCGACGTTATATTCTCATCTATCCTACCCCCGAAACTCTTTTCTGGCTCGCAGCGGGCAGTCGGCGGCCTTAATGCGAGGCGCTACGTCATGCCGTTTCAATTTAAATCCCCGGTTCCGGTCGTGCAAGAAATTACTCGATATGATATTTTTTTTGGCGAGCCCCTGAAACCCGGGGACGCGTAAACTGCTCAAGGCAACAGAGAAAAACGCAACCGCATCCCTTATAACGAGAGTATCGTTCCCCGTAAATGCGGGGATTTTTCACCACCGTGTTTATCAAGTTTACTGCTCTATCTAATTGACTGATCCGATTTATCCTACTCTCATTCCTCGCCACTATGTCCGCGTGGATAGACTAAACGGTTTCTCTCGATACACGGATTATTGGTGCGCGGTTTAACTGCACCGAGAAACGGTTCGGTTCTCAGGGCCGTGGTGGTTGAAATTCCGAATTTAAGAGAAAATGAGAAAATTTCATAATTTCAAGCATAGTAATTTCAAATGGTCGAAGATATTCGGAACTGTGAATTTCTGGCTCGGTGTAATTTCACCAGTTTCATCTTTCTTTGTTTTGGATTTTCGATATTCCTACGTTCATTCCGATTTTCGGTTTACGATCATTTATTACACCCACTCGTTGAGTAAACTACGCCGTGTGAGTATATTTTATTTTTCGGAATTTTGCTCTATTGTAACTTGAATTTTACGGAATCTAGCATTTCGGAACTTTGAGCCGTCGAGCTTACGACAATGTTTGATTTCTTTGCTTCAAATTTCACCGCCAAATAATTCGCAATTATGCGCTTTCGCAACTTTTCAAATTCGGAACTTCAACCCCGTCCCGTTTCTCATAGTTACTAGAGAAAATTTCAGTCTGGAATGGCTACAATAACGGTTGAAATAATTTTGTAATTGCATCCTCATCGAATTTTCCCAATAGATGCAAGAAAATAAAAATGACGAATGAGTGTAATAAAAAAAGATACGCTGGATGACACGTGTACTAGATTTTCATGTTACAGCGAGGAGGCTCGTTTTAATTCCATACCAATAACTAGAAATTTTTATTTTTATCCATAACTTATGCGATTTTTATTGAAAAATAATGAGAAATTGATATCTGCACGCGGACTTTAAAATCACTTGAATAATCTTAACGCGTCGAGGGAAATTTCAATTTCCATGATCGGTACACGTTAATCGTGCAGTGTTATTCCTCCGTTTCGTTTCATTGAATTTTTTCCTTTATTCTTTCTCCGCATTCTCCTCTTCTCGCTCTCTGCAATACTATTTTTCAATTTCCCACGGTGAAATTGAATCACTTGAGCTCCATGGCCTCGAACCTTATTCAAAACCAACCCTGCACTACGCGTGCAGCTCTGGGATTGGAAATATAGTCATTTTACCCTCCCTGCGGTCGGAGAGCTTATTGTAAGCAGAGATTTAACAAAGCTGATTAACGCGAGTCTGCCGACTAGAACTGTAATGCAGCATTTTCACCTCGCTGGAAAGACTGATAAGGGATAATTTCAATATGCACTTTGACGACAAAGTGATTCTCAGAAATATGTGGGTGTAATTAAATTTGCAAGCTGCGAAGATCGCTTTAGAAATACAAAAATAGGAAGTACCGAAAGGATGAAGAAAAGGTTAGACATCGATTTTTCGCATAATCAAATCGATTCGAAAATGCGTTAAAAATCTACTTTACAAAAATCCAGGCTTATTTTATTCTATTTATATGTATGAGGGTGGTTCGATAGTAAAAAAAAAAAAAAGCCGCTTTTTTTTTCACTCACACCCTTTCAAATGTCAGTGTTTGACAGAAAAAAATCCTCCCAAAAGATGAGCTCTCTAGGTCAAGTCTGACACGTCGCTATTTTAATATTAATTTACTCGTAAACTGTTCAATATTTGTTCAAATTCGCTTACAAATCCTTGAAGCTCATTGTTCAAGCTTTCCAAATATCTGTAACAAAGCATAGTTATTATCGTCATTAGAACACGAATTAAAATCATGTGAAAAACTTTTTCGAACCACCCTAATACGAATACTTGTAGACCTTTTCCGCGTTTTTAAACGATTTGAAACGGACCGTCGATATCTGTAAGCGTTCTTTCATCTCGATGCCGGTATTTTCAACTTATGCACAACTTGTCATTTTTCAATTACTCAACTTACGATCGTCTCGTAAGAAGATTGCTAAAAATTGTTCCGTTTTTCTTTTCAACCACCCTTCCGAACTCGTTGTTTCACCCCTTTCCTTCCGCGTTCAATCAAATCGAGCATCGACGTTAATCCGCCCCTCAAATTTCGACTCTCCTCTTTCAGGTCGGCAGAGGAGATCCTAACCATGCTCCTCGAGGCGAGCGAGGAGGGGGCCGGGGGCAGCAGAGACGGGGGTCGAGTTGTCTGGAGCGTGCGATACGAGCTCGAGGGAGAAGATGAGGACGGATCCCCGTCTGGGTCAAGCCAGCACCACCATAATATCGATCGAAGGAAACTCCAGGCTCGTCTCGAAATCCAGAAGGACGATATCCAGGCGGTTTTGCCAATATCTAAGGTAAGGTAATCGATCACGCCTCACATCTGCCTATCCAAATTATCAGTAATCGTATCGATCTAAATTGAAATCTAAAATTATCGATCATCGAAATTTTTTCCGCAAAATTCGCACTCTTTTAACAAAATTAATGGAGTTTATAAAAAGTTGCACTTTTCAACGAAATTCTTAGAATAATACGAGGAAAATAAATTCGTGTTGTCCGGCATCGAAATTGCCGTTATTTTTCATAGAAAATTTTGGACTTTCGTAATTTTTGTAGAAACCGGTATTATTTTTTTTTTTTTCTGTCATGCCAAGAAAAAAAAATCTGTTTTACCCGTTATCGAAAATAATAATTATATTTTATAGATAATTTTAGATTGTTATAATTTTTCGTAGAAATTCGTAACTTTCTTAGAAAAATACTACGATCTTCAACGATTTTCGTATATTGCCTAGAATTTTCAACGAACGGAATTTTTTTTATTGTAACTTGGCGTAGTAATTATTTTCACCAAGGGTTGTACGAAATTTTGTAACATCTCGCAATTCTGCGCGATGATAAGAAGAAAAATAAGGGCGAAGGGATGGACTACAATAGGGTAACTCGTTTCAGCATCAGTTAACCGCGCCTTCACCTCAATAACGAGACCCGTAATAACTCGTCCACGTATATTTACGATTTCTGTATAATGACTTCATCGTGGCAGCGGCTGAAAGCTCACTGTAAGCTCAGTGGCTGCGGTTGGTCCTGCAATCTCTCGTCGCTGTTCTCCGATATTTATTGAGCGGAAATTTATTGAGAAAATAAAACGAGTCAAGTGCAGACCTGGAGGGTAAGAATTTGAAACTTCAAACTTTGAGAAAAACGCGACACATTCGCATCGAGGTTCATTGGAATTGCTCGTTTATCAAAATGGCGCAAGCTGTGAGGCGGAATCTAATTGAACTGAAAATATACTTACGGTACGCTTCAGAACAAATAACAGGTAACATGAATTCTTACCAAAATTTTGTACACGCGAAACAATCTTATTACAAGATTGAAACTACACTCGTTAGATTTTAATCGAGAACGTTGGAAGATGTTCGCAGTTATCGAACAAAAACCTTCGTATTTTTACTTAGGTACAATTAAAGCATAATTTTTTTTCTCTCCAATACCAAATCGTTTCGAAGAGATCGACTTTTGCGCAGCGTGCGTGACTAAAAATACAAGAACAGCATATACATATATACGGTAATCGACAAACGAAACTCGGGTGAAAATCGAAGACAAACTCTCGGGGGAGGGGGGGGGGGGGGATTTCACCCCATTTAAAGGTACAATTGGCGAATCGAACAAAAGCGAGGAGATAATAAAAAGAGCTGAATACGCGTTGCGAAAATCCTGAATCTACCGTTCGCTTATCCGGAAGCCGGTGTTTATCGAGCGTCTGTGCAGATTTCACTCCCTTTGCGGCGAGAAATAAATAAATAAATGAATTTTCAAAAAAACAAGACGATCAAAAAAAAAAAAAAAAAAAAAAAAAAAACCACCCAAAGAAAGAGGGGGAAAAAAAAGTTTAAAAAAAAACAAAAAATGAAAGCAAGAGCGAAGAAAGGTCAAAAAATTTCTCCCACATCGATGACAAGAGGGGGGGGGGCTTGGGTTGCGGGATGGGAACCCGCAAGATCCTGCAGGCTCAACTGAAACGAGTTTCCGAATACCCAAGGGGAACTTAGTCAGGCTTTGGCTGCTGCACTATCTCGAACTTCGATCTTATTCCTACATAATATATACGTATATTGTATACATGTATGCATGTATATATACGAAGCTTTTTCGGGCCGGGGGAGGGATCGAAGCTCTTCTCCCCCCTTACAGATGATTTGACATCCATTTTTATAGGTCCCAACATCTAACCGCTGTTTCGCAGTCGATATAGTATTATATGGGTGAGTATGTGTGCGTATCGGGGTGGCCCAAAAAAAATAAATAAATAAACAATGAAATATCCTCTTGTTTTCCCCTTTGCGTGGTTGAAGAAAAAGTTGATCGCGTCCGCGAAGCCCCGAAATTCTGTCTGCTAATACGGATTTCAGAAATTCCAAACTCGGAGCAGAAGACTGATATTATAATAATAATAACAACAGCAACAACAACAACAACAACAATGATGATGATGATGATGATGATGATGATGGTAATAACTGTGAAAAAGTCCTTCCGCTCTTCTTTGTTGTTTCGTTGCTTTTCGAGTTCCTACACGGAAAGAAAAATATTTCAGATCTTACATCTCATGTGGTGAATGTATGAACAGCGGCACTTTTTTGGAGCTCAATCTACAGCAATTGTGGCAAGATTTACATAACCGATAACAAGAGTTACAAAACGAGTAGTAAGATCTACCACAATTGATGTTGATTTGACTCGAAAAAAGTGCTATCCGCGTATTCGCCACAATAGACGTTAAATCTGCATTACATTTTTTTCCCCCTATACTCGGTAGTTTTTCTTTAAAAATTTAATAATATTTCTTGATAGCAATAATAAACATTTGTACCGTTATACAGTTGGACGAATTCTTATATCGAATTTCGAACGATATCTTAGATATTTCTCCTTCTTCGCGTTCAACGTTAATAGATCGGTTTTTTGTTTCACCAATACGACTCGTTAACCGCAATACACATTACGACAAAAGTATTTGTTACCGGATAATCTACTTTGCTGTACCTAAAATATGTTTTGCTTCTAATCAATTGAATTTCTTGTTAATATTCCTTTTTTTTTTTTTCATCGAAAAATGTTGTTCCTTGCACTTTGGCGAGAAGACGAGCAAAACTTTGCTCACCTTAAACACATTTTCTCTTCAGATTGAACAACCAACTGTTTTTTCTATATAATAAATAATGGTTCATCAGCCGCCTTTTACGAATGGCGGAAAGCTTATTCGCCAACCGTATGCGACAGTTTTGCCTAGGATTTTCGTTTTTTTTTTTTTTTTTGACACTCCAAAGAATCGTTCGTCGGGTTGTTAACGTCCCAATAAAAAAAAAAAAAAACCCCAAGGTATAAGATTTATACATACATCAGCCCTCGTTCGTGCAGGGCGTGAAACGTAGCAGACGAAAAAAGTTTTTTTTTTTTTTTCTCTTCCTTGCCGCAAGGATATGGGATTGAGGGAGGGAGATTGTAGAAGGTGGAAAAAGAGGAACGGACTTCAGATTTATTCTAGCGGACCGACACCCACCGCTCCAGGACCTTTTGCGTGATGCCTCAGCTTCTGTTCACCTGCTTTGGCTCACCGAACGCGGGGTTTCAAATAATTCTTCTTCGCCCTGCGCGCGTCGTACGGTTGACATAAAAAAAAAAAAAAAACGGAAGGTGAGACGAAAGGGGGATGAAGAATAAAAAAAAAATTCCCCCTCCCCCCGCCCAAAAAAAAAAGAAAAGAAAAAAGAAAAAAAAAAACATTTCCCAGTACGTATAACACCCTTGGGCTTTACATGATCGATACTGCGACGCTGCTGCGGGAGGATTTGTTGTTAGTCCCGAGGAATTAGGACCTGTGTGAACCTGGACAACGACATTGAAAAAATTTATTTATTTATTTTTCCCGATAACTCTCCCGATGTTTCTGCTCCGTTTATAGCTATTTTTGAAATTTTTGTTCTCGTTCGTAAACCTGAAGGTTTACAAGTTACGGGGGGGGATATGGACAGCGATGTGTTTCGAAAAATAAGGATTTTGACCACGCCACTTGATTTTACTTCGATATATATATGTATTGAATTTATTTCTACATTAGGGTGCTTCACGTAAAAAAAAATTTCAATTCTTCTACGAGTGAATGCAAAAGATACATTCTTCTGATCGATAAATAAGCCTTAAAAATACTGAGCACTGCAGCACCAGTTTTCGGGTGGGCAAAAACGATCTTTCTAAAAGAGTGAAAAATCTATATTAGCCCCCCTTTAACGTGTATTATCTCTTTTATGTTTTAAAAAAACATTCCTTACGGCTGAAAACGATGATCTAAAGCGTATTACATAGAAATGCTAATACAAAAGGATCGCAAAAAATGAGATAATGCATTTCTTTGTGAAATATAAAAGAGGTAATATTGTAAATATGAAAATGTAAAGTCTTTGTTGTGATCCTTCTGCATCAGCATTTCTTTGTAATGCGTTTTGAATAATCTATCTGGGCCATGATGCTTTTTTTTTTTTTTTTTTCTTTTTTTTTTTTTTTTTTGCAAAATGATTTTTCACTTTTTTTTCCTGTATGTTCAATCTTTTTTTGAGGCTTCTTTTTAGACCAGAGCCAAGCAGTTTTTTCATTCCGCCGGTCGAAAAATCGAACTTTTTTTTTTATAATAGATATATCGCAATCCAGACAAGTTGGACATTGACTTTTGAAATACCGACGTCCTGGCGAAGTTGAAGAGTGATAGAAAGAAAAGGACAGAAAAATGGATAAAAATTGTGCCAACACTCTGCTCGAGTATGTTTATAGAGATGGAGAGAATTTTGGGTGCGGATGCTGACGAAGCCAGCGAAGCATCCAGCCGGTTCGTAAAAAGCCCGAGCCCGAGTCCAAAGCCCATCACGAACGTCATTCCGCATCGTTTAATCCGCGAGTGGAATTAACGATCGTAGAAAACTGCGAGCTGGTAAACGCGGTCCGTTCAATGATGCCTCTGCAGCATCCGACCAACTCGGACCTGGGTGTTCACTTTTGTTTCGACTTTTTCTACGGGATTTCAATCCTTTTGTCGAAGCATTGATCGGATCGCGGAATCACACCACTGAACCGAAAATTCTACCGGCTCGAATGGAAATCAATTATATTTTCCATGTTTTTTTAACGTTATTCTCGGTATCCAATTAAAACAAGCCGGAAAAACTGTTTTTTCGCGATACTTTTCATCACAGTGAAAAGGGTCTGTCCGACAAACTTTCGCGATGATCTCGAAAGCGGCCGAGTGACAAATCTGAAATTGATGCGACTTAGGAGCCAAATGAAGAAGTTTTGATAGGAAAATAGGAAAAAACGAATTCTGAAAAACAAAAATATTTATACATTTTTTTTTTTTCTAAATAAATATACTACCTAGGAAAAATATAATCGTTTATTTAGAAGAAAGTATACGTTTGACGGTAAAACATTGAAAATCAATTTATTTCCGGTGGAACCGTAAGTTCAAATTAAACGAGACGTGGTAATCTTTCTTGCTCATCATTTTCATACCAGCCCTCTACGAGATCATCGTGGAAGTTTGTCGAATGAATTGACTGACTGTCTTCTTCTTTTTTTTTTTTTTCATATTGATCGAAAATTGCACCGAATTCTCCCATTGACGAAATCTCTATCAAAAATCGCAGGTAATCCAATTGTCGAAAATTTTTGTAATAATATTGAAATTCAGTTGCAAACTTTCAACTTCATTCACTTCATTCGCGGCTTTGAAATCTGATTGTTTTACTTTATTTTTTCATTGTTTCATCCCGTTTTATTTTTCCACAGACTACTCGACATCCTTATTCACAATATATAAGTAAAAATCAGTTTGCCTACTGCTCCGAAAGCAGCAGCGAAACAATTCGACTTGAATCAACTATCGTAACCTCATTTTCACGATACTTTCATCATTTTTACCACAGGACTCTGTCGTCTTTCGAATGAGGGTAAAAATATAAAAAGTTGAAATAATCGAAAGGCCACAATATCGAATTTAAAAAAAAGCGAAAACCCAACGTATAGAATTTAGAAATACTGAAAGTCGTTGCATGGAAAAGTAAAGGATTAAAAAGGTGAGAACATAGAATGCAAAACTGAAGAATCATCAGAATTTCTTTCGGTAATATAAAATTGTATACTGATTCTTGATTTTGCAGTTCCACGTTTTGACCCTTCTATTATTTTATCTTTCTATATTTTCAATTTTCCGTGCTTGAACCTTCCGCAATTTTAAATTCTACTGATACAATTTTCGAGTTTACGAAAATTCGATATTCTAGTCCTCTCATCAATTGGCAATTCTAATTTCTCGCCCCTACGCCGTCTTTCCTCATCGCCGGTTCAAAGAAAGTATATATTTTCCCCACAGAGAGCGGTGTCCTTTCTTCAAAAGTAAAAAAAAAAAAAACAATATCCCCCATTCAGAAGGTGAATTTTGATATCGTATACGTATACGGTTCTATCCGAACCGATATAATAATAAAATCCTCGTTTCGTTCGCGTACAATATGTGTACTCACTGCACCGTCAACTCGTACATCTGATCGGTCAGAGTTTCAAAACGATATTGATACAGACTTGACCAAAAAAAAAAAAAAAAGAAAAAATAAAAACATTTATGCAACGATGTCTGTATTCCTCCTTTTTCTTCTCTCTTTCCCTTCCGCTTCATCCCTCGATCACCGAGTTGTTCTCGGTTTTCGGTTTTCACTTCTAAAACCGAAATATACGCAAAGATAAAGCAGCACACCTACATCGGGACGATTTATGACCGACGATGTACACGTGACTGTGGTGTTTGCGTTTTTCCCAGACAGAAATGGCGTGTATATACAACAGGGGTTGGTACGCAGGGTTTTCCACTATGGCAAGAGGCACGCGCTGGGAGAATTCAGCTCACGCGTTTCATAAAGCATTTTCCAATAATCCGACCCTTCCTTCTCGTCTTGTGCCGCGCGGATTCCAAAAGTAACCGCTCGTAAACCAATCAATACTTTGAGGGCGATACCTACACTCTGCGTGGGGAGGTTCGCGGTTTTTGTTTTTAGTTTTCTCTTTTTTTTTTTTTTCTTTTGCCCTCCCCCCGTACCTTTTTCCTCAACTTTCCCTTTTTCGCATTAGTCCGGCGGTGGTTGGACGTCAGAAAGTTAATTAGACGAGTCATCTTGCTGTCGTCTGCAAGCTAAATTAAAGGATGCTCTCCTTTGCGTCGCGGTTCGCCACGGAGGCGTCGGGTTAATTAATGAAATTAAGCATCCAGTCGCGGTGGTGCCTCTTTCAAAGTGATCGCGCTGAGGCGAAACGGACTCTCCCGTTTCCTCGATTCGAAGACTGTCTCTTAGATGTCCTTCTAGGCGGCTCCAGCTGGACACTCAATCGCCGGGTTTTACGCGTTTGAGAAACTAATCGCTAGATGGACGCAGTAAACTCGCATTTCGATTTAACGTTCCGTTGAATGATGCGTTATACGCAATTGATGAGACTTGTTTCACAGTCTATATGGTCCCGTGACGATCACGTCGTATAAGCAGTCGCAGCGGCGTCGTGTGGAATCAAATTTGAAAGTTGTCGGACCGGTTGAACGAAAATACGGGATGAAACATCTTGATCTATTTATTCTCATTCCCCAATTCCCAGGTACGTGTGTGTTTGTTCGTTTTATTTTATTTATCTTCCTTTTATTTTTCCTCTCTTTTTCTTCCTGTATCCATCTTCCCCGCGCCCCTTACATTCCTTCGCGTTCAATATTTTTGTCAACAATTTGTTTTTCAAACACAGTCGACAATTTCACTTCAAGTGGCCGCCGCGCCACTCGGTTAACGATTATCGGAAAAATATATTACGTACCTACCTACGCGAATTTTATCAGCAATATGTACTCTCGAACTGTTCCCGGAGCTCCCCTAATTTTGAAACATTGTTTTTACCGTGTGAAATTTTTTGTAGCAAACGTAGGTACAAAAATTAGAAACAGTTATTATCGAAACTGTATGTAAAATTATCGGTATATTTTCCCACCCCTTTTATGTACAAGAGCTTTTATTATAATCATCCCAGGTTCTTAAGTTGAAAGGTGTAAAACCTCTCTCGCGTGTATACAGAGTGCGTAGCCAACTGTCGAACGATCCAGCGCGCATGCGCTGAAATTCTAGAGCAAATGCAGATGTTTTGTCAGGTTGACCAACCGTCTTAAGTTCAGATGACAGGTCACCGCGATGTATGTAACCTCAAAAATGTTGGCCGTCCTGACAAAACAACTGCTCAGCGCATGCGCGTTGGACCATTCGACGGTTAGCTATTCACGATGTATATTCAGTCGATATATATGTTTTTTCTTTTTTTTCTACCCAGCGTTCAGACACTCGCGAAGTTGAGTGTTTTGAGAAGCTCCTCAATTTTCGTGGCATAACCAATTCCCGCGAATGAAACCTACAAGAAAAATATATGGAAAAATATATAACCAAACGTCAGAACTGCGGAAAACCCTCGTTCTGCAAACAAGATCTTTATTCGTTCCGTCTGTTTACACATTTTTCTCTCCTTTATTTTTATTATTATTATTCCTTTTATTTTTTATCACTTTTTTTTCTGGTAAAAATACATCTCTGGTTTACGATATTCGTAATTATATAAATAATCCATGTTCTTGGACTGGTTCAGCAGTACCATCGAAATTCTGCAACGAGGTTTGCGAAACGCGCTTGCAAATGTCGGAGCTTGCTGAACTAATGCATCTCTGTTGCCGAAGTACTCTCGTTATACTGCAGGTGGTGCGGTGTGCAGAGAAGTTTTTGGTTAAACTGCACGACGCCGAATTTACAGACTGTTGCAATTCACGCTCCGTAGTGACGAACCACGTAAATAACCGAGCATGTATACCGCCATGCTACGCTGCACGATGTTTACTCGGGACTTGGAAACGATCCCAGCAGACGACGAGCTTCCAATTGCAAGATGAAAGCTGCGGCAGCACCAGCAGCAATAGCGTGGACTGACTTGAGAAGCTAATCAAACCGCCGTGGAAGCTGTAGCTTGGGAAAAATTATAACGAAAGTTTTGTTTGATAAAAAAAAACGGACAGCAACAAAAAAAAAAAAAACGTTGCTGTGCAATCATCACAATTTTTTAATAAATTAGGCGCTAATGAAACTCGCGATACAATATTTAGAGAGCCTGGAAAAATTGCGCTCGGTAGTTGATCGATTCCTTGGAGCATCGACACATATTATATATGCTAGGTAGGCATTTTTGAGATGAGGGGACGAAGCTCTGCGGGTAATGTACGTCTCGGATTGTTATCGTATACCTACGTTGAGGGAGGTAGGATCCGTCTGTAAGGACTGTAAGTATCCTATACCTATACTAGGTATAATATTTCAACTTCTGACTGGAGAAAGCTATAAGGCTGCGATAAAGTATAGATGAGGAAATGCATATTTTCTATTTCTTCGGATATCGAGAATTCCTCTCTCTCTTTCTCTCTCTCTCTCTCTCTCTCTCTCTTTCCTCATCGGTTACGTCACGTATAACATAAATATGACTATACCTACTTGAGAGATATCTCTGCGCATCAATTCACCCTGCAGGCACTTGCGTCTTTCGCTTCACCCACGTTCCTTACACGTTCCGCGTCTTGTTTCACTAAACTTCATTTTTTGCTTCTTTTTTTCTTGATTTTCACTTCGCACGTCGACTACGACATGTCTTCTTTGATGATCACGCAATAAGATTCATTCGACAAAGATATGGATGAAATCCGTTAAAAATTTATGAAACATAATATATATATGTGTGTATATATATATATATTACCTACGTATCGTTTTCACCTCTGCCGCTGGGTCGAAGCCTGGAGTCAAAGGCATTTTGACTTTTCTCGGAGAGAGGTATGAAATTATTTGTAAGCATTTTCTCTCTTATTTTTTATTATTATTATATCCACCCCCGTTGCTTTGAAGCCAATCTCTGTTTTCGAAACCCTCATACTTTTTCCTCTTCGTTTTTCATTCGCATTACAATTCGACGAAGTAACAAGAAAGTGTCCCGCGATCGCGCACGAAAACCTTCTACCTTAGTTAATAGAAATCTCCGTCGATCGGTCGCACCCTCAATTTACCTACAACCTATTTTCCCACAGTCCAATTCGAACTCTCGAAGCAATTGACTTCCTTCGTTCATTATCAGCTTCTTCTTCGACGGTATTGCGGAATAGCGGAATCGGGGTACCGCATCCTTTAAAGAGAAAGGGTCAACGGTGTTTTTCTCACGGAATACGCCGCTGTTTCGACCATTCGACAGGGATGAAATTACCGGGAAAACGAATCGGTTTATTTCCCACGTAGCCACTTTATCTCCTATCCCGCTTCTCCTCAATCCCGATATTCCACACTCTCGATTACCGCAGCGAACACGTGGGGGTGCACAGGAAAAAAGGCAGCGGATTTTCCCACTCAACACCCCGCACTGCCCGTCGCTTTTCGGCCGTTTTTTCTGCCTCTCCACCCTCTGCAAGATCCTCCCCCGTTTTGCCCCGTGGTGCAATAAAACCCTCGCTATTCTTTAACTTAACTGCTCCCGCGTCTCGCACCCTTTGTCTACGGTGAGTGAGGAGAAGGAGGAGGGATTAGAACGAAATGAAACTCCGTCTCTCACCCCCAAAAACAACCGGCTAATGAAGAACGTTTTCCCCTAACGCTACGGCGCCGGAGGAAAAAGATGAGCGAATGAACGCTTCTAAAAAAATTCGCCGTAAGATTATCGACCCTGTGATTGACGAAGTTCGGGCAAAAATTAGAAAGATAAAACATTCTGTTTGTTCGATTACACATCTTATTCAGAATTGCAGACGTGGTTTATTTTTTCAAATTTTTCATCTACACAATAGATTGGAGTCGGCAAATATTTTTGGTGATAGTATTTTTGTATCAATCAGTTATTCATCATTAACTTAATTATAGTTGAACAGATTTTTTTCCACTTATGAATCTTTACTCATCGATCTGCAACAGCTTCCATACGACTGATTAGATTGACGTCTTCAGATTTTCATCACGACACTTGATTACACGAACAAGAATTTCTTCAACGCCTGAACGAACCTATTGTTTTTTTTTTTCTTTTTTTTTCTAACTTTTACTGCGAAATCGGAATCCGCGAATATCCGATGATTATCGTAGAGCAGGGAACTCAAAGCATATCCAACGGCATGCATAACGCATACCGATTTTACCCTCTTATACGTGGGCGTTTCACTACATTGGATCTCGGAGCATTAGAGATAATGAATTTTTCATGAAGTAAAGGCTCGAATCACTTCGAATTCGTGAAAATTCTTATCAGCTTTTATATTTCGTTATAATATATAAGGTGAACATAGCGTAACGCGTTTGCCTGTGAAGTAAAGCAAGGTGTTTTTAACGGAAAGATGAAGCTTATCGTGTCTGAAGGTGAAATTTCAGCTTGTTCCAAATATCTTCGCGTATATATAAAAAGAAAATAGCAATTGATATTGTAAATATGACGAGCACAGGATACACTCGATCTTTCAAACGACTTCCGAAGTCGTTGGCAAATCTGGAATGTAACGGAAATATTTTGCTCACTAACCGCTAATTCATTCTATTGAAAAATTCTCCAAACGACTACAGTTAACGGCTATTCCGGGCCGATGACCCAGATTGGTCCCCCAGCTTTAACGTCATCGGTAAAAAGCTGATCCTTAGCTCAAGGAATTGACGCAAAACTCGTTCCTGTGCACGAGTTCTTTTCGCAGGATTATTTTATCTTCAATCTTTCCCCCGGACGTGAAGAAAAAGGAAAACGGAAGCTGCTCGTCTGCGCGTATGTTGTGTATTTCCGAAAATACCGACGAGGATTCAGCGACCAATTTGGGGGTCTTAGGCAGTGGTCAGGATAATCTCCGGATGCTGGATACACGTCGAAAAATTCACGTGTTGTGCCCCGAAAAAATCAATACAGTATTATTTCCGAGTCGATGATGATGGATTGACATGATATATGTATATAAAAAACTCTCAACCAATATCCCACGGCAGAGAGGAAAGGTGAGAAAAAAAAAACATTTAGAAAATTTCACGCTGAATTGAATCCTGCGTAGGAAATGGATATATTGAATCGTTTCACTTGCTCGATAAATCAAACTTCGTATCATATACTGAGTGCAGATGTATGATTTCGGCTGGATATCGGGAAGATGCCGTATCTGTATTATTATATTCCAGCTTGCGAGATAAATGCGAGCTGTCGGAAAAAGAGCGATGCCATAGATATCGAGAAAGCGAGAGGAAGAAAGAGGGAGACAGAGAGAGCTGTCAAGGTGTCATTTCCCATATTATTTCAGCCTGGATCTGGCCATATTATATACGATGTATACTCGTGCGAAAGCGAGGCAACCGGAGAGAAAGAATGGACCCAATGTGCTCTCGGAGAGCCTTGGTAGTAGCAGGCGTACGAAAAGCCTGTAGCAAAGCGCTCGACCTTACTCCCAAGAAATCCTTTGAGAAGAGTCTAATTTGTCTGAAAGCTGCTACACGAACGTATCGTGTTATAAAGGACCTTCAACAACACGCGATCATACGCAGAGTATACACCGTATGAGTTACGGTATTATTATACACTTATCAAATATTTGGAGAAACTCTAATTGCAGAGGTACAGACTTATATTGTAGAGGTTGAAACTTTGGAAAGATCGGTGAATATTTTAACGACGAACGATCGACAAGATCTGACTGTTTAGAAAAATTCATGCCTGATGTTTACCGTATGAACATCAAAAACTACATTTTACGTAAATATACAAGTAGTATAGCTATGAGAGTTCTGGATACAGATTCCTACTACCGACGTCTACCCCAGACTCAAACCCTTCTGCGCGGTGACGTCATCGCGGAGGAGGGTTTGAGTCAGGGAATGATGTCGGTAAGTGTGTTGGTAGCAGGAATCTGTATCCAGAACTCTCAAAGTTGAATAATTTGACGTCATCGCAGAGAAAGGTTTGAGTCTGGGAAAGATGACGGTAAGTGGGTCGGTAGTAGGAATCTGTATCCAGAACTCCCACAGCTATACTACTGATAAAAGCCTATTTTTCAGCAAGCTCTGCCGGTTGTCGTAAGGTTGAAGATACACTGTCAGTCCAATTTGACTTCACTGTTCTTTCCAATAAAAAAATGCCTTTTCCGCTTGAGCATGGGTGTCTGCGAAAAAAATGCGATACAGAAAATGTCAGCTTTTACTAGACTTTGATGAAGATTGAGCAGCGATATACATGATTATTTTATACGTAACTCAGCAAAGAATGGATAGTCATAAATTTCCCGCACTGGGGTGGAAAATGCATATCTTTTGGAAAGAAGAGTGCCTTACTGAATCAAATTTGTCTACCGGCGTACCTTCAACTCGACTGACGAGAGTTTTGTCCGAAGACACAGAGTCCACTCATCATTCTACGGTAACTGCCAAAGCTATTACCCTACCATTTTATTTTTTAATTTTTCTTTGTTTTTTTTTCCCTCAAACCACGAGGCCACCTGCTTGCTTCTATAGTTTAAATTTCTCAGAGGATTGTGAAACAGCAGGAAGAATGGGAGGGGGGTAGCGGGGATTTCCCACTAATTTTCTTTAATCCTTACGGAAGCTATACTTGTCCGGCAATCGCTCCCGATGAATAATAGTGGGTTTAAAACCCTTCGGTCGGTCGGGTGGGTAGCAGCCAGAATCCCGGGAGAGATAAAGACGAGGTATGTACGTAGGTTCTGTTAAACACGGAGTTGAATTCTCATTGGATTTCGAGAGACAATAGCTCAGTTAGTGCCGTTCCTAAACTTCCAATTACCGCCTACCGTTAATGTTGCCGAGCACTCGGAATTACCCAGAAGTTCCGACACCGCGCGACGCTGAGCAGTTACAGAGAGTGACATTAATTTCGGAAATGGTCTCGATTATCATTGCATTGTTATTATCACACCGAGTCACATTTTCAGAGCCCCATCAAGCACCGAGCTTCCGCCTTTAAAACACCGTCGAAACGGCGAATCAGACGAGATGCACAAATGGAAAAGTTCCCATTCCGCAATATGATACCGTACTCAGTCACCGCAAAACCGTCTAACAAGATAAGTTGCCATTTGTTAGTCGAAAGTCTATTCTCACAGTGGAGCTTGCAATAGCCAGCTCCGAGAGTGCAGAGAGAAAGAGAAATGGAGAAAAGTTGACGGGAAATGAAACGACGTGTGCACGTTGAGTTCCCGCAAGCTTCCGATACTTGATGCTATCCATTCTCCTGTAACTTTGAAGAAGGATAGTTACAAACGAAGAAGATGAGATCAAAACTGTGTTCTCGTTAGTCACGCAACGACATATTATATCGCGTTATAACCTCTACAAATCCTCTCTACCGACTGATGAGATAATATTGAACGAGCACTACGTCTACCTGGAAGCTCGCAACTCAGTGGTTAGGAAATTTGTTTGTCGGATAAGGAGCTGTGCACCCTGGCGCACCACAGCCACTTAGGGTAATCGTAATATCCTTAATTAATTGTCATATCTCACTCGTGCGTGTATCCACGGTCGATCAGTGCGGGAAAAGCGTTCGGCAAGTCCGGATGTCGCCTAGCTTCTATGCCGCGATAACAACCCATTTGCTCTTCATCTCCATCTTCTACTTCTTCTCTTTCACCTTCTCCTGTATTATATTTGCACGTAGCTGGAGCTGGGATGAGGGTGAGGCGAGGATTCGAAGAAGCTATCTAGGAACTATCCCCTCCTGAAACTTGAGACCGGGACGAGGAACGCCTCGGCTATGAGGAGAACCCTCGAACAGTCTAGTGTCTAGTGTCTAGTCTGCCCCGTAGGCACTTACTCATATCGAACTTTGAAACTTCACTTATGCCCTGTCTCTTCTCTGCATCCTACACCGCACTGCTCTGTAATATGCGACGCCACGTTTTCAGCCCTATTTTATGAGCGGAATTAGATTTCGCTACAGTTTACATGCTTTTATCACTAATTATACGCGTTATTAGAATTTATGTACGTAGTAGGTATGCAGGCTTGTAGAATCTGATCATAGTTTCAGAGTTCCTTTATTTCTGCAAAGGATCGCGCAGAATCTTTCGAGAAATTGGCTCCCGGTCGATGGTACATGTACACCTGATCAAAAGTTCTCATGGATACAAGTCCCAAAATCAGTAGTTCCGAGATACAGACTTCGGAAGGAAGGTGTCCAGATTTTTTTATAGCCATGGGTTTCGCGATTTTCATAAATTATAAAGCTTCAAGCAGACTTGAAATCAAATAAATCATTCAAAAAACTGCACGGTTGATTTTCAAAGATAACCAAGCAGCTGTGATTCGTTTCATCAGTGCATTGATTCCATCCATGAACTCGCTGGTTTACCGGAAGAAGGTGCAACGTCAGATTTCGCGTGAAGAACGAGACCCTCCGACTCTCACAATAATCGACTTGTCTTGTTTTGCAGGCGTGTGCGGAATCTCTTAGAATTTACCGTGCAGTTTTTGAGTGATATATTTAATTTCAAGTCCCCCTGAAAGCTTCGTAATTCGTAAAAATCGCGTGTTCCATAAGTACCAAAAAATCCATACACCCCCCCTTCCGAAGCTCATATCTCGAAAACTACTGATCTTTGGGATTTGAGTCCATGAGAACTTTTGATCGGGAGGTTATTTACTGTGACATATCTACTGAAAATCCAGCCAATTCAACCGAGACCGAATTTCTATAAGGATTCTGCGGGGTCCTTTCGTGTCTTAAATTCTTTGCGAAATTTTTCACGTCTCTACGGTATCTTTTTCAGTCACTTCAAGTAACCGCTTGGTGTAATTTTCGATAGTTTGTACTGTTCAAGTCAAGTCAGACTACGAGCACGTCCAGCTTACTCGAAGTCATTGTTTCATTTATTTATTCGCATCGAAAGTACAAAACCATTATTACACCTTGTACTAAATAAATACATAAGACTTGGAATAACAGAGAAAGTACGATTTCGTGATCGCTGCATGTATAAATACCACGTTCAATCTTTCCCGGAGGTTTTACGCGGGTGAATTTAAGGCGAATGAGAACAATGGCAGGTTTTGGGACTGCGATTTAGGGAAGGTTGAATGGGCATATCACCCAGTCATTTTCTAGTTATCTCATGCCGCAGGGTTGTCGACGTTGGCGTCGAACGTCGGATGCGGGACGTCGTGTGCCTGCTCGAAGCCGAGGGTGTGCAACACACGCGTGCGACAGAATAACGCAACACACGGAAGCAAGTTGCTTGGACTATTACTCAGACCGTAACCCAACTTGTAATTAGTTTAATTCCATATCAAGCCGAGGGTCGGCGCTACGGCGAAGGTAGCTGAAGAGAAAAGCTCAACCGGCTGCGCAAGGTCCGCTGCCTATTGTCCTTGTAAACCCGGTTAACGATAAGCACCTTAAGGGTCGGTGGGTATAGATACGTGCAATAAGAATTGAATGCCACCCACTTTAGCACCGACGCGATATCGGCTCGAGGGTGACTCTACGGTCAAAAAACTTTGGACGCATGGAACTGTAAGAATACCCGATCATTATGCAGCCGCATAAACGATCTTGGAGATATCACCGGCTGTTATTTCAATTTTTTCAAGTAAACTGTAGAAATAATTTTCTTGCACAAAATTTTATATGGTGTCATATTTTCGTGCTTCTGTTCGTTTCTTCGACGAACGATGACATGGATACGTCCTCAAGGTCATGTAGTAGTCCTACTTTTACCGACCGAGCTAAATCATCCTTTGTCTTTTTATATTAAATAAACAAACGACCAAAAAGCGTTCAAATTTCGACGGTGCATTTTTTTTTTTTTTGTAGCAGAATTCAGGAAAGGTACCAATATTCCAAAAATCGTCAAAGAAAAAGGGTAAGTTTGCTCGGTCGGTAAACATAGGAGTAGTACATGACCTTAATTAGATGCGAGTTGAATTGGGGTAGGTAACTAAATGAACATTGCCTCGATGAATTAGTGGGATACTCGTATACGACGAACGCGAAAAAGGACCGTCAATCCTATGGGAGGTGGTTCTTCGACCCTCTAGCGCGCCTTTTTCTTCTCATCCTCGTTGAGGAACGGTTATGGCGGACAGCTAATAAAAGTAAAAACAGCGCTGGGTCAGAGACACAGACTCGGAGGGAAACATCACACTACGGACACCTAAATAGGGGGTTGCAAAGGCGGCGCCCCCAATTCGGCACCACCGTTTTCAAGAGGGTAGTCATCAGCAAAGCACACTTTCTTTCCAACGCTCAAATACCGCCGCCCCCATGGATTTACGATCCGTTACATCCTGCGCCCCGAATCAATATCGCAAAATTATGCCCTGCAGGCTGGAGCCTTGAAACGGGTTGGAAACTTTTCTTTCCACCATCAAATTTCCACTTCTGAACATCATATTTTATTCTCGCTCGCTTTTCAAACTCTTCTACGAACGGTATAAAACAAAAATAGATCAAATAATTTTTGTGTCAAAATTTAGTGTAATCGTGGTGGCGCGCCGAGAGAAATTTCTACTTGTAATCGCTGATTTTTATTTTTCAACTAATATAACTAAGCAAAATGTAAAAATTTATTTCGTAACTCTAACCAGGCGATCTACCGAGTGTTATTATTCTTATTAATTATGCAATAATAAATTGATGTTGAGTACTTGATTAGCTGAAAAAATATGGGAAACTAGTAAACAGATTCAATGTTCGCATTAACCAGAAGATTTACTATTGACAACAATAGTCACACTAAGTAGTTACTGTAACAAGACTGTCTTGTAACGCCAAGATAATTTAAACCGCTATTGTAATGATAACTATTCTTTTAGAATTTTTTAATATTACCTTAACAAATTAGATTTTTCTTACATCATTCGATTAATCATTTACCAATGCTATAGACGATCATTTATAAGTTTTACCCTGAAACTGGTCCGAAGTTACGCTTAAGAATCGACAAAGTTTCGAAAGCTCAGGCTAAACTCAACACGGCTGGATTTAATTAGAATAATATCTCATTCGTTTATCCACAAACAATACTACTAATATAGTTAAAACTTTAAGAACGAAACAGTAATGCGACCTTCCTTGGGTTACTGAAAACTGAACCTTCTTTATAATTGAATTTACAGCGCGATTTGTTATACAATACATTTTTCCATGTTGGATAAAATTTTTTTCAATTTATTCAATTTAATTACACATTCTTGTATCACTCTTTCCACCCTTAAGTTTATAATATTTTTTAGTTAAACTATTATTACGCGCATCTGACGTATCATAAAATTTAGCGAGAAAGTCGTGAAAAGAGAAGGTTAGCGACATCTAAATATTGCGGAAAATTCGGAACGTGAAAAATTGCAGGCATAACCTTCGCTGGGGTTTCATGAAAAAGTAACCGGTGAACTACGTCGAAAAGTTTTCTAATTGCGTCGATGTTATTTGTGAAGGGAACAAAAAAATGGGCGGCAGAGGTGGCGAAGAGGCGGAGAGAAGGTTTCTCCTTAATCTTGGTTCAGCGGCGACAAATCGCGCGTCGTCGTTTTCCTCGTTTTCCTCGTTTTCGTCGATCGAGAAAAGAGATTCGAAAATTCTTCGCGGCTTACTTTCCCAGATTTATCCGCGACGGTGTTTTTCCCCCGTCGTCCGATGCTAAATGAAAATACCAAGGTGACGGAGAACAGTTTTATATCAACCCAAGCTTGCGAACAATCTCGGCATTCCTCTTCCATCCCACAAACTTCTCGGGAAGTTTACGTGTAACGGGAATTTAGTTACGACGTGTTCGACTTCTTCTTGTAAATCGTATTTGAGAAGAAAGAAAAAAATAAGAAAGAAAAAAACCAGAGAAGGATTCGAGAGGCAAATAATCGAATACGTATTCACGTCAAACCCGAGAAGTATTTTTAATTTATCAGAGCAGTGAAAGAACGTATAACTATTATTTCTCGGCATCGATCCAGGCGATTCCCTGACCGCCCATTTTCCACAAAGCTCGACGTCGAGCCGACGCCGCGACGCTGCGGCGTATTTGTGGATTTCTACTTATCAGTAGTAGAATCCAGGCCAAGTCAGACGTGAGTCAGGCAATAAACCTCTACTGAACATTTTTCACCGAAATTTACCGCGCGCTATATTTACACCGAAATTCCAACCCGGTGCAGTCTCGAGTTCTCGCTCATCTCAAAAAGATTCCTTGCCCAAAAATCAAAGCCTTTTATTAATTTTATTGTAATATAGTAGTGTATTAAATATTTATCGCATTATTGTATTTACAAGCTGTGAATATCGCTTTAGAAATACCACGAAAAGGAGAAATACTCCAATTATACTTGAAAGTTTATTAGAACTATCGATCTTTCCTTTCAAATCGCTTTGAAATTGCTGAAAATATTTATCAAATTCGTTCGATTTCGTTCTACGATGGCTCGTTTTATTTTTCAGAAAACTATGCACTACAAAATGACTGAAACGGATCTTTTCTTTTTGCAGCCGTCAACTCGATACTGTCATTTGTTGTTTATCATCAACACTCGCGTAATGCTGCATTCTTAGTTATTTGCATTTAAACGTAAATTTATTTTGAAAAACCTTGACATGTATTAAGATCTCTGAAGATCCTTAAGGAGTTTCAACAACATTGTCATAAATAATTTTAAACGTTCTGTCGAACAAGTTCAACAAAATTTTACACAACTAGTCTGATAATTTCGTTGAAAAAGTAAAAAAAAATCATGAATTTTACTGTAAATTCAACTTTAATCTTAAATAACTTTTGAAAGAGTAGATTTGGCGTAAAATGATGACAGACTTTTTTTGTAGAACGTTCAATTCCCTAGAAAAATACGTTTCGGTGTTATCAGTACACTAAGTCATGGACGAGTTATCAAATTCGAAAGTTTATCAAAAAAATTTCCCATGTTCTTTAAATGAGAAATAGAAAATCGGAATGATGCACCTCTTAATATTAATATTAAAAGCTCAAACTTTGACGTCGTTCTTTCTCGTCATTTGGAACAATCGTTTCGACTTGAATTTTGATAGAAAAAAAAAAAACAGTCAATTTTTTTGATTCAGTCTAATACAATATATGTAAAAATTGTAACTTATACTTTGCTTTTACCGAAATTTTTTTTCGATAGATCCAATCGTACCTTCTCGCTGCTCGTACAGAATTTTTTCTAACCATTTATCGGATGCGCGGAAACCTTGAAAGAGAAAAAATCGATTTTTCCCACTCTCTCGTCTCAAAATTAATGTCGGATAAAGTCAATGGAAAGTAGAAAGAAGAGAGACAACAGTGTCCGCGGTTATTCAACCGTTGAAACGCAACGTCAGAGGATATTGCACTTGGATAGTTTCCCTTATTGCTTCGTGTAGGTAAGCACCTTATACACGTATACCTAGGAGGAAAGCCTGAAAGAGGCTTTCCCTTGTAGCAATTTTTTCTTTTCCATCTCTTCTTCTTATTTTCGCTTTCGCGTTATTGGCATTCGGGCGAATAACGCGGGACGTTTTCTGCGCTTCTGCCCGTTCATTGGTGCACTACGTGTACTCTAATTTGAGAAGTACGCTTGCACATAGGTGCCTGCATACCGTAAAGAACGAGCGTGCAGCAGCGGCAGAAATTTGCCGAGTGAGCGACGTCTTATAGAAGCGGGCGAACGCGCGTGTTCTCTTTGCGCTCGATTCGCCGAACGGAAGATCAAAAGATTCTACGGATATTGCAGCAGCTGGAGATTTAAATTCCTGGCAGCAAGGCTCCTATTGCTGTTTCTTCTTCTCCTTAAGCTGCCTGCGCAAAACCGACGCCATTCGCATCTCGTCGGGAAAAATGTTTGCAGGTACCTACGCCAGGTGCGCACGGTTCTTTCGAGCTTATTTCCCCTCGGCAAACAGGCGATATAAATTTATCTTAAACTTGAATATTATTCAACTTTCGGGAGCGCCCCATCCCTCCTCTTTTACGCTTCGAGGTGGTTATAAAACATCCCCCTTTGCCACCTGAACTCCTCGAGCTCCGCAAGTTAAGGATACCTGCGCGGATACGCCAAGTGAATCGCGAAGCAGCAACACTTGCAAATATTTCCTCGGATAATATCCTTCCTGACCTCTTTCTACAGCTTATTCCCCACCCCGGCAATTGTCTTTTACTTTACTTCGCACTCATTTATACAAGCTGAATAATATCTGTGTGTACACCCGGTATAACTTTTCGGTCCGGCAAACTCGGTGAGAACCGCGTGGTTGTTGTTGAATGTTTGATATTTGAAGAATTTCATCATAATCTTTGCTCTTCAAATACCTGAACTGGTACAAGTTTTTGTTGATATCGCGTTTATTCGTCCGTTTCTTTTTTGTTTACTTTTACGAGTGACGGATCAGCGGCGTTCGAAACGCCTATAAAAACGTCCCAAGTATGAGAGTGGAATGCGTTAAATGAAAGCGCTAACCGTTTAATAATAGTCCTGTAGTAACGATAATAATCTGACGAGAGGATGAAATATTACCCGACATATCAACTTGGAATTCTCAACAAGCCGGGTGAACTTTCTCTGCAGTGTTTTTAATCAAATGAAACCGAGTTGTTCAACTTTTATTCCACTTTATCCTTTCGCGGTGAATGCCAGACCAAGCTTTACATTTAAATTCATTTCTTGGCCCGCCTTAGACTTATTCTGGCGTAGAAGGGAAGAAAATGATTGGTGAAACCGTTTCACTTTGCACACGTCAAATTTTTCGTTATGCACATTTGTTCCTCGAGCAAACGGGATATTTTTATACGGTACATTACCCTTGAATATAACCTCGGCATTAATCGACGCTAATCAAAGTAGACACACACCGCCGCTTAACGACCCTGTACATGTACAAAATGATTATAATCACCGGCTAATCTGCCTACGCTGAACCGTAGTTTGTACTACACCAATACACGTGTCTGTCTACGGCTAATTCGAATCCCCTACAAACGCCCGACTATAAATATACACACCCTGATACGAAAAGGGATAATTACACGGGGTGTCTTGTCGTCATATGCGTGATTATACACACCCTTGTATATTTGTTCTCCCGGCATTCGCGTCATTGAATTAATTACAACGAGGCTATAAACCGAAATTGACGGATAAACAATTCGAGCCTTCGTTAATTATTTACCGAATTAACCGAAACATTTTCCGCGGCGTAAAAACACCGTTATTCTATTTACCTCCTTGACTAAAAAAATATCTTTATATATTCTCAGATGTGACTCAATTTTTCTACCATAAAAAACGTGCGTTATTACTAGGTTAAAAAAAAGCAATATTGTATAATGCACCTAGATTTAGGTGTATCCCTTGAATGTCGCGCGATAGCAAAATTTCACCCCAATTATAAACAAATATTATAATATAACCTATAAATTATAATACCGCAATTATTTCCACGAGGTATGGAAGTGGTAAGAGCAGATTGTGAATTGGCAAGGAGGATGTGTGCAGTTACGGAAGTGGTCGGAAGAGGAAGAGGAGTCGTACCGTGTACCGAACTTCTGCATGTTTGTCGGCAGGATTTTGTTGGCTACGGTATAACTAGGAAGTCTGTTGCGCGAACCGGATGTTAAGTGCAAACCTAGTTACACTCCGGTACAGTTTGGTTTTTTCGAGACGGGAAGACGAGTTCGTTACGTAACGCTTTGCCTCATTAGCAATTCCCAAGCCAAACTCGCACACGGTTACCACACAGCATAGCATTAAGTATTAATTTACATATAACCGGAATTTCTAAATCGTCCGGCGAAATTCACGTTTCGGAAGCTCGAATTTCATCTTTGATTTTCTCTCATCCAATCTAATTTGAAACAAATAAATAAACGAAGAAACCATAACGGGAATTACAGGAAGAAAACGTGTAAAGTACGTGTGTATAACTCCGGAAGTAATTATTTTATCATTCATTTTTTCATCCTCTTTACCACTCGTAAGAATCCAATACCTGCTCGATTTTTCCCAATCGTAAATATTATAGCCAGGCGTTACGCGTCGCCCGGCTTCTATCTTCACCCCCTCGTAACTCGCCCTATAAAATGAAAAACGAACCGGAAAAACGCTTTTTTTGCCATACTTTTCATCATCGTGAAAAGGGAAGAGTCCGTCGGTCTGTCCGACAAACTTTTGCAACGATCTCGAAAGCAGGGGAGTGAAAAATCTGAAACTGATAAAACTCGGCGGCCAAATATTTCTCGGTAAAACATTGTAAATCTATTTATTTCCGGTAGAACCGGAAATTCAAAAATTAAACTGGACGTGGGAATATTTGACGCCCATCATTTGGTTGTAAAATCATGTAGGTAGGTTGAAAAATTTTTCATCCAGCCGTTTTTGGGATCATCTTGGGAGTTTGAAGTTGAAAAAAGTGATTTTCGACCGAAACCAATAACTTTCAGATTTTATCATCAAAGGCAATAAAAAGTAAAACGGCGGGACAAAAAGGAGGGTGTGACCTTGTACTTTCACCGTGTCGCGGATTCAGTGTAATAATTTTTGAATCAAGGTACGCGTCAGTTTCAAGACCTGCAACCATTCGACTGTGTCAAGCGATGACAGGAGGGGTGGAATTGAGATAAGCGTCAGGATCGAGGCAACGTTGATCCGAGGCTTATCAGCGAGGCTCTTGGAGCCCGGTGAAACGAGGAACACGCTAGGAAGAATTTTTACTTTCGAACAACGAAAATTCAGTATTCACCAAACAAATTTGGTGAAATTTGAGACGTACTTTGGTCGAATCCACCAAAGGTAGCTTTGTTACTTTGTAATCAAACTGTAAAAAATTGACGATGTTTTAACGTAAAGTGGCCGGTGTGGTCACTACCATAAAACAATGTTCGTGGTGAATTAAGATATTAAACATGAAATAGCGTCGGATTTCCACCAAAAAATATTCTACAAAAATCCACACCGCATATATTTTTACACTGCAAAATTTAAAAATTTCCCCCTAACCGATGATGTTTCCTAATTTTTTATTTTCAGAACTGGGAGGTGATGAACACCGCGGTTTTGACGGGTCGCCAGGTCTCCCAAGCGATGAAGGTCTTCATAGTCAGCCAGGCAGGAAAGGTGGCCGACGTTACTCTGCAGTCGTCCTGCCACTCGGAGGACGAGAGTGTCCTGAAGGTAGGCTGCACGATCGTCGAGTGCCTATTTTAATCGCGAGACATTTTCAATTTAAAAGTTGGCCAAAGGAAAGGGGGTGGAAGTTTCCCCGGCGCATTGCGCGGCTGTTTCTTATCCTTTTCTCTTCCCTTCTCCTCACTTTACTTCGACTTCTATACGTGTACAGATGTACAATCGCTGCGTACTTTCTCTCCCTCTCTATCTCTCTCTCTCTCTTTTCTTACTTTGCGAACAGTTTGTTTGAACCCGGAATACCGCAACGAATCTTCTCAACTTCAGTGTTTCCTTTTTGTTCCCTTTCTCCTTGATTACGCGTTATCTATTTTTCTTGTCTCTTTCTCTCCTAATTAGAATTTCATACGTTGCCCTGCCGAATAGTTATACGATTTCTAATCACACTGAGTCAAATGAGACGATTTCAATATTGTACTCTCTAAATTTCCTTGTAGTGAAAACCGCACAACTCGCAATATGGAGCGGATATTCACTCTTTAAGAGTAAACTTTTACACTCCAAACGCTTGGAGTGAACAAATTCACTCTAGATTTCACTCGATTTAGAGTTGCGCAGTTTTCACTATCGCTTAGTGAATTTTTCACTTCAAGACATTGAAGTAGGACGAAATATATTTTAATTAGATATCGAGGTGAAAAATGTTTCACAGATTCGTAACAATGCACAATGCAACTTTTCACGTGAAACGGTGAGCAACAGTGGCTGAAAAATTGAATTTTTATCGATATTCCTGATCGCCCGGAAGCCGAGAAATGGCGCAATATAGCTTGAAAGAGATGTTCAAAGTATTTCATTAAAGTTTCACTGCGCGTCTCGACAGTTTGAACACGTTTTCTCAACTCTGCACTGTATTCAATAACCGATCAAAGATCGAAATTTCCAGTGGTGATGTTTTATTCGGTGAGTTTGAACCAATTCGTCGCAGCAAAAAGTCATTTTGAACCAATTAACGTGAGAAGAGGTGACTCACGTACCAATTGCGATAAACCTTAAGTATGCCTACTTGTGGATTTCCCAGTTTGCTTTTTAACCGTGCTCAGCAATTAACACTAAGGAACGAATCACTTCGCGCGTTTTGCTCGAAAATGTGTATATGAGGCATTCCACCCCAAACCGACCTACGTCAGACCCTCACCTGCCATCGGCCATTTTATTTATTTTTAAGTATGGTGTAGAGTGCACAAAAATTTCTTCCCTCTTTGAGTTTGAGATTTTTCGGACCACGGGTTTGATTTTCACCCTTACGGAAAAACAACTTGGATTTAAACTTGCCCTCTCAATTATTTTCTTATAAGAATTTAGCATTATCTACAGGGTGTTCCATTTTTTTAAATATGCTCAAATATATCGAAAACTAAGCATTCAATTGAAAAATATCTCGGACAAAAGTTGTTGTATATGAAAGGGGGCATCGGACGAGCATTCCAGTTTTTGGGTCCGGCTCCTCTGCCAAGTCCATTGAGGCCCAGCTTTTGTTTTCCGAATAGAAGCTCCTAGCATTTTCTCAGTTCTCATTGGAAAGTGAGTCATTTTTATTGCGAGTCATTTTTTGGTTTTTGTCTCCGACTAGTCCCAAAACGTTATTCCAAGTTTTCTCGTGAAAAGAGTCACGATACGTAAATCCTTGCGAAGAGTTTAAAAATGAGAACGAGTTCTACGATGAACAGAATTGTTCAGCATTGAAAAGTGCTTAGGCGCTTGCTTGCGTTGTTTTTTATAAATTGTATATAAATTTCGAAAATAAAAATTTATATTCCATTGGTTATTTCTCACTTTTCAGTTACTTGTTTCGCCTGTGGTTTCTAAGCCAAAAGCTATTCTCAAAATTTTCATTCTCTCAACAAAGAATTCCCGAGAAAAATTGAACCCCGATCAATTAAGGCTATTCATCCGAAAATTTGGTTTTTATATTTTTGAGAGTGGTAAAAACCGAAACCGTTATCCAAAAAATCTAAAACCCGATGAAAAATGGTATTCTATTTTATATACACTACATCATATTTAAAAATGAATAAAATAGCAGGTGGTGAGGGTTATACGTGGGTCCGTTTACGGTGGAATGCCTCATACACAAAAGTCGGAGTTGAAATAAAAACAAACGGCGTACGTATTCACACGGTATCTTGAACCGTTTAGCGAAGTAATAACCGGGTGAAGATTCCTTTGATAATAATTCCATGGTGGCTAGGAGAGGTCCTGCGGGTGAAATGCAAACCGGTATTATAACCGAAACCTTCTTCTCCTCAGGAAGGAAAATACGCTTTTCTGGGACACCGGCCGGGGACGGGAAAATATATTACCGTCTGAAAAACGTGCCGAGGTCACGCTAGACGGTATTAAAGTCGAAAGTTGAAACTGTAGAGAAGTTGAAACTTTGGGGTCGCGGTTTTGCGGCGGTCGCGTGACAAAGTACCTTTTGAATTTACTCTTTCTTCGCCTCTGCCACGTCGCGGTGGCTCATTGTCAGCACGCTGGACCCGCTCTCTCTCTCTCTCTCTCTCTACCCCCCCCCCCCCCCCCCCCCTCCTATTTTTTACGCTCCTAGACAACCAGAGACACGGGTCGGGCAGAATTTCCTATCCAACGAGCACTTAGGCCAGTGGATTTTCGGTTGGCACTCCATCCGCGACGGGAAGAGCTTGCCCGGAATTAATGGGTATCCATCCAGCTACCCTCAGATATCTTGAGACTGTTCACCTCGCATCACCTCATCCGCTACATTCTGTTCCAGATTCGCGAAACGGGGCTTGTTTGCACTAACTGAGAGTGATCTTAGTCGATTCAAGATTCACCCGCGTGAATCTGAGACCCCGGCTCGTTCTTGAAATTTAATCGGGAACACCGCGGAGATGCGGGCAAAGGAAACAGCGCTTCGTACGAAATCTCGATGTAACGCGATACCTGTTTTGCAGAATGATTGTGATTTTGACGATGTTGTTTTCTCTTTGAGGATGTACCCTGTAACCCCTCCTCCTACCAATCTCTCATGTTAATTCCGTAGAAACGAAAATTACCAGCCGGCTTAATTACTCGTGTACTCTCTGTCTACCCTGGCGACGTTCAAAAACACCCTCCTTCGAGTCCATGGATGAATAAATCGGAAAATGAAAACGCCGCTCGCTATTCCCGGTCGACGTTTCATCCTGCGCATTATAAGCGCCAATCTCACTCAATTTCTCCCCGTCTCGCTTCGCCGGCCAAATATTCCAAGCTTTTTGTTCTCGGTCGTTTGTTTTAATGAATTCTATCCGAATTTCCTATATTCCCGATACCGCGCGAACGGGAACGAAAATGTAAATTTAATGCAATTTCAGAACTGCGCGAAAGCACCTCTTCTTTTTACGAAATTATAACGGAAAGGAAACATACATTCTTTCATGATCGTTGACCTCTTAGTGATCGCAATTAATCACGCCCTTTGCTGTACGATATATGGTAGAAAATTAAGCGTAAAAAAAAAAAAAAGACAAAAGAAAACGTTACTTGAGCTTGATTCTTGTTATTTATAATCACTTGCGCCCGATTACCGATTGACCGTCGAGAGTTCTTCCGTAGTTTGAATCCCTCGTTACTGCAGCAAGAAATTCTGAAAGCTTCGTTAGCTGTACGAGTTCAAACTGCCGAGTAATCGTCTGGAGCAATTGACCCCCTATGATATCCATGCACTTTTTCGTTATACTGAAAAAACCCTGAACCCGGCAAGTTTTCTCGATTTGATTTCGGTTAAAATACGTCAGGACTCTCAGGCTGTGCAAATGGATGTTAAAACGGAAAATTGTATGTCACAAACGTGAGACAGAAAGACGGCACCCGTCATCCACCCATAACTCTACGGTCGAGACGTACTTGGAAAAATTTAAAAGTTGAAATGAAGTTCGTGGCGGCGGCAAAAGCCTGACTGTCTGTCTCCGAAGAAATACAATCGAATCCTCCCGGGAGCCGTACGAATTTTATCACTATATACGCGTATATGTATATATATATATACACGATTTTTTCTACAGTGTGAAATGGAATTTTCGATCCGAAACAGGGGAAGTTAACTCTTGACAGTCGTGCCAGGTGAACGAAACGAAACGTAGCTTTGGGGGGGGGGTAAGGGTTTCAGCGTAAAAAAAAACACTTTTTTCGTGATTTTTTTTTTAAAGTATGGATTGAGCAAAGTTATTGAAACCTTTTGTACATTATTAAGTATACTTTTAACAATATTCTGTAATTTTTTCATGCGAAAATGTTGAAAAACAAGCCGGTGACAGAGCTTGCCCCAGAACGTCTTAGAAAAAAAACAATTTGCGGTGTTCACTATATCTCGGTCGGAAATTATCTGAAATCAAAAACCATTAAAATTTAGTTAAAGTATCATCAAATCCTCCCCCCAGCGTTCTATGATTATTTTTTCATTCATTTAAAAATTTTTGGTGGCCATCTAAAGTGTAAACTGCTATTTTCCGTGAAAAATTCCGCCATTTTGTGGGTAGGAAACCCCCTTAATGTAAAAAAAAAATTTTAACTAAACGTTGGGGGGAGGTATTTTATATGTAGAAAATGTGTACCAAGTCTGAAATGAATCGGTCGAGTAGTTTTTAAATGGCAGTGAACACGGACTTTGAAAAAGTAGTTTTGAGAAAAAATCACAAGCGCACGATCCAACGTACAACGACAAACTGACGCTCGTCTCTCGTTTTAAAATGTTGTACAGTGTATAGTATATGCATACAAATATAAAATATGTCTTCATGGCTTTACTTACCTGTCTTTACTAAATAAAATATTCTCGAAACAGGATAATGGACCAGAACGATAGAAGTGAATAAGCTTTATACCTGCTGTCAGAGCTATAGTGTTAAAGGGCAGGAGACTAACTAGACAATAACTTCAAGAGTTTTGCTCAGATCGGCTTAAAATTTTGGGAATATATTCTTGAAATGTTTAACAATAAGATAAGGCCAAAAAAAATTCGATTTTTCGAAAGTGCAAATCCTTCCCCCCCCTCCCCCCTGAATGTTTGTTGAAAAATTTGAATTTCCAAAGTAACTTAGTTCGTAAATTCTTTACGTCATCGCTACTCCCTCTGGGAAATCATTTCGCTATTATAATTGAACCGTAAGAAATTTTACTGTTATTATCAACGCATCGGCAGGCTGCAAGATGATGGCAGAAATTTTGCGATGTGCATTTTCAATATCTTCTTTTTTTTTTTTTTGCAAATATCATTTCATTTTTAATCCGCCCTGTCATCCGCACCCTTCTAACAAGCATTCGAGGGTGGATAGGCCGTAGATCCCTGCAAACCATTACGGCGACTGATCGATGACCGTGCAGTGCAAACCTTTCCGTCAATAACATTTCATAGTCGTAAAGTTTCGTCCCACGAACTCGATGGATCACTCTCGCAGCACTTTATACCTGTACTCTTTGTCCTAGGAAACTGTAAAAATTGGGACGGCGGAAATGAACTGCCATTTATTTTAAGTTTGGAAAATATTTATTCACACACCGAACTGAGTATGTTTGAATCGTGAACAGTGCACGAATTATTCTCCATGTGTCATGGTGACAGGCAGTGAATCCCCGTCCCTTATGATCTCTGCGCCCTTGTACGCCTCGGGTTATTTTCCCAAACTCCTTGTCACACCTCGTGTTATCATCCTTGCCAAAAGGAATCTTATGTCAGAGAGACTTGGAACTAAAATGAAATTCCCCCATTTCAATTTGCGAACAGACAATTCCAAGGTTCCGATGATGCAAGATCTGGTGGTACGGATTCGCGAAATTTCAACTCATACCAATTGCACTCTGAACACCACGAGTTTTGCTCATCCGTGTACACTCAACTTTCCTTGTCTGAAAAAAAAAGATTTTTACATACCAGCTTCTTGACGGAAGTCCAAAAAGATGTTGATCAAGACCGTTGTAGTTACAGGGTCATCCCACCCTGTCGTAAGAAACATTTTTCCAAATTACGGGTTAACCCAAAATCACCGCGAACCTTTTGTCCAGGTGTCGTCGTCCTGCAGTAGTGTGTACGTCGATGGTTCGGAGATCCGAGGATCTAGCAATGCCTCCGTTCTGGTCAAGTACGGAACGTACACGGGTCTGGCTCGGTTCACGGTCTGGATGCCGGAGTTTCCATTGGAGGTAACTGTGACTGACAGCCGTCTGAGCCAGGTGAAGGGATGGAAGGTGCCGGACGAGCTCTCCTCTTCGAAGAACAAGCGGAGCTTGAACGACACGGAGGACGAGGAGCTGGAACGGTCGAAGAGGAGTCCGTCCGCCGACGAGAGGTTCCGAGGCGATAGGTGGTCGGATTCCGGTACCGGTGCAGAAGACCGGACGGCCAGCTGCAGGTTGCGTTTCCAGCAGAGTCCGGTCGAGGTCCACGCCAGGTTCCTGGCGGCCGATCACGACTCGGGCCGGGTCTCGTACTTCGTCAACCGGCGGACCTGGCTCCGGGTTACGGACCTCGTCGTCGGGCTGCTCCGCGTCTCGGATCATCGTTTCGCCACCCTCCAAGGAAGGATTGTCCAAGGTCGGAGCTTCGGCAGGACCGAGGTCCAGGTCGTCTCTCCAATCACTGGCCGCGTCATCGGCGCCAAGGAGGTCAAGGTCGTCAGCGACCGCGTCTCGGTCGCACACCTGTCGGTCCGCGTCGTCTCAGGACTGCAGCTCACCATCTCACCGGACACTGCGATCGAGAATGGCTACATCGCCGAGACCTCAGTCACCCGGAGACTAACCGCTCAGTATCAGGTAACGAAACTTCGTCGAATTTCTTTGATTTGGTTATTATACTATTGTCGGTTTGAGTAATGTTTTGTTCATCTCTAAAATATAATGGTTTCGTGATACAATGCCATGGAGAAAAGGGTGTACTATAGTTATAAGAGTTCTCGAGATACAGATTCCTACTACCGACATACTTACCGACATTTTACCCAGATTGAAACTCTTCTCTAACGGGTATACTAAAAATTCACCCAACTGTGGTACGGTAATAATCTGACATCCCGCAACAGTATTAGGATTAATTTTATAATACTAGGTATATGAAGTATGAGACGTACTTCAGGTGTGATAAGAATTGGGATGGAAGATCGGAATAGTGTGACTACCACAACGGCAAATCCATCTGTTACCATACCGTATGCAAATTTTTAGTCTACCATTTTCTCCGTGTGCTTATATTCATCCGATAGAGGTGGGCTCGAAATTTACCAATATTGGGCGATGTAGACTATTATAGAACAATTGCTCTGGTCAATTAAAAAATTCGACATCTCACAGTGTTAATAGGATGGTGTAGGATAGTTTAGTGCAGTGTTTCCCCAGATTATAGTACAGCAAACATTTTTCTAGTCATTATTAACTGTGAAACATTGCCGTATACCTTCATCAGTAAAGATCCAAGCTGTACCAACATCATGTCTGCACTTGCAAATTTTCTCATTCGTTATCTATCTCTCACAACGATGCACGAAGATCCGTTTCGATATTCCAGGAGGGCCTGCTGGACATAGACATCGAGTTTTCGGACGGATCCCATACGCCGCTGAGGGAGGTGACGGTAAACGACTATCACCTGCTTGTCGAGAGTTTGGACCCAGAGGTTGTGGCGTTTGCTCCAATGGTGGCGTCGCATCACCCCAGGGTTATAGCCGTCGGTGAAGGTCGGGGTCACCTTTTGCGTGTCACTCTTCAGCTGGCCGATGTCTGTCGGCTGCCAAATCGGCGCTCGAAAAATTCACCAAGACCACCGGTGGCACCTCTGGCCACGGCCGCCGCCCATGTCGAGGTCGACTTTGCGTCCAGCGATCTACCCAACCGGCCAGAATTTGTCCAGAACGACGGTGGTGGGATGGTCGGCTCTCACAGAGAGAGAAAGAACGGGAAGGAGATGGCGCCCGACCTCCACGACATTTTAATCGGTAATTGTTTGGCTCAAGTTTTTTATACCAGTCGTTAAGTAAGCCTGAGAGTTTGTACTCTGACGGTGCGCTTCAAGAGTGTTATTGGTACTATCGAAACTGTAAGTTCAAAGATTTTTTTACCGATTGCTGGCGAACAGTCAGGAGGTTCGGTAGAGACTCGCGTCTTATTACGGGTGCATTTTTGTATCCCCGAAAGCTGCCAATCATTAATTAGGAACAACCTTAGCTTAGCTTTGTTACGAAATTACAGAAAACGAGATTATCACATCCAAATTCGGTCTAGTGGAGATCGGAAGAAAAATGATAAAGACGTAATTTGAAATCGATAAATTTTGCGTCCAGCAGCTGGTTGTACGGTGCAACGCATCCGAAGAAACACTCTTGAATCCCACCAAAAATGCGCATTTGAAAGCTTGAGCCGTTGGTACTGTTGTGCAGTAGTGGGTTGTTCGTAATAGCTTGCAGTGTAACATTGTTGAATCGGAAGTAAAGAAAGTATGTAAAACAGAAAAGAATCGTGGCGCGGATGATGGGGTCCCTCGCACTGTTGTCTTTTGCTTTTTTTTTTTGTATTTTTTTTTCATGTTTTATTTTGGGTCGTCGTGCAGCCGAGGATTTCCGCCTAGTTTTTATTGGCCAGACTGTTTTTCTTGTGCGAAGGGGTACCAATGAAAGACGAGAACAACCACGAGCCCACGGTGCAGGCGCATCAGGCGCGTCAGGCGCAGCAGCACCACACGGCTATAGCTAATGGCATGTCTTCAGGGGGAATGGGTGGCGTTGGGATCCGTCATCACGGCGGTCCGCACATGACGCCTCTAGAGATCGGCATGTACGTTCTGTTGGCCGCGTTCTGTTTCGCGATCGTCGTATTCGTCGTCTCCTGTGTCGTTTACGCCAGCAAATTCAAGCCCCAGCCTCCCGACTACCCCCTGCCCACCATCCCGGTTCTCGGTGCCGCCAGGGCCGCTGCCAGTCAACTGGCCCCGAATCGCCGCCCCCGGGAATCGACGACCAACGCTCACGACTGGGTCTGGCTGGGACGAGCGACCCTCGAGAGGGCCGCATGTGCCCCTCAGCAGGTACGTCGAGCCGTCTGCGCAAAATGGGACTGAAGAACGCTTACAAGAAAGGTATCCCAGATCGATTTCTCCGATTTCATTCCATTTCTGATATGTTGTAGTAGAGTAAAAACTAAGCGACATACATTTTGTTTCATCTGCCATTAAACACTTTAAGGGGGTAAGACCACCCTCCAAAGTAAGGCATGTCGAGGGGCGAATCAGCAGTTTTTTTTTTTCCAATTGATTTTCCAGTTGGATTGGTGAAAAAATATTATATTCTTGTGGATGAAACTGCCAAGTCGTCCCTTGACGTGCCTTACTTTGGAGCGTGGTTTGACCCCCTGAAAGTGTTTAATGGCAGATATAAAAAAAAAGTACGTGTCACTTAGTTTTTAGTCTACTATAACACAATACAAAACAAAATCAAATCGGAGAGATCGACCTGGGATACCTTCCTTGTAAGACAACTTGCATTCGTGTGGTTACTGAAAAACTCTGGTGAGATACGTTCATCGTTACAATAACGAATCGATATCGTCTGAAAAATTTAAAGTAAATCGGTTGATCAGCCTTTGAGATATTGTGGATACCGCAAAATATATCACCGAGAAAAATCGTTGCAGTTATTATCAAGAACAATGCTTCCTATTCATTGATTCTAATTTCAAGAAAAAATTGAAATAAAAAAAAAAAATACGAACGAAACTCGATTTCTATATTTTTCACTGAGTCAAACCCTAAACGTATTGAATAATCGATTGTCAAGTCACCCACTTCGTTAGCCGACCTAAATATTTTGTTATTGATACCTCTTTAAGAACTGTTCAATAACCACATGTGAACATTTTTCTCATCGAAAAAGCCTGGCTTGTGATAAATTCGCGTTGAGATTAATGGTGGTTTTCACTGTTCGCCAGGTTCGCGTCACCAGTAATCCACTGGCTGCCGAACCTGAAGAAGAATCTGGGGAGCTCGGAACCAGCTTCGATAACCCAAATCACATCGAGCTCCCGTCTGTGCGGCCGTCGGCGCCGGTTCCGATCGACACGACGACCTACTGCAAGAAGGACAAGACGCCACGTCACTCGAGCAACAAGTCGAGCATGCAGCCGAAAACCTCGTCGACGCAGATCGAGTGAGTTTCGCCCTTGAACAAGGGGCTTCCCCGTTTTTCCGCAACCGCGTCTTCTTCGGGCTTTGCCGGGCGAACCATTCAAGCGCTAACCGGTTTTCACCTTCCAGCAACAACGACCTTCCACCGCCGCTGCCGCCTCACGGTATTCCGCCGACGGTATCGAGCGACAACGCGAACGGGAACAACGACGACTACAAACCCCCGGTTCCGCCGCACCGGAACACCGGAGTTATAGCGCGGTTCCCCGACACCCCGAAGAAGCACCATCACAGGGCGTCGAGTGGCAGCCATGGGAACCATCGGCACAGCAAGCATCACAGTAAATCGCACAAGCAGCACCAGGAGCAAAACGGCAAGACAGGGGATAACGAAACGCGGGAAAACAACGCCGAGGAGGAGTTCGTTGAGCTGAGGAACCACGAGGACAAGCGTGGCGTCAAGGACAAACTGAAGGAGGTGAAGAGGGCCACCATAGTCGGGAACCCGATGTACTCCTCTCAGGAACAAGAGGAAATGGCGCTGGACGACCTGAACCTGGGCATGGACTATGATCAGATTATGCAGTACTTTGACAATTTGAAGGAGTCTAATGCCTAGGTAAGGGCCTCGGATATTAATTTAAGGATCAGGCAGCCGCCCGATTGCGTTTGAAAATGTTACTATGAGATTTGTTGTGTCGCAGGAATCAGGGCTCGGTTTGACTCTATGGTTTTTCCGAGACAGGGATGAAGAGAGAAAGTTTTCGAGCCTGTGTATACGTAACTTATATCACTTCTCGCCGATTAGCGGATTACTTTTTTCTATTACCGTAGTAAGGGAAGCACTAAAAACGGCTTCCGTGCTGGCTCAGATTAAACTTTCCAATCCAACGATCTTATGCCTAAATTATCAAAATGAAATTGGCATTTCCCTGATTCCAAACATCTGTTTCGTTTTCACTTTATACGCTGTGAACGATACGATTCTTACGCAACAGGTGCAAAGCTGTCCGTTAGGCTATATTCTAGTCAGCTTCCTAGCAGCACATCCAATTACACATCGTAATGATAACTTTATATACATACATAAATATATATATATTTATACGTATGTATGTATAGGTATGTGTGTATACATATATACAGTAAATCAGTGACGGTTGGTGATTGCATAATCGCATATTGATTCTTACGTTCGAAAAATAAAATTTAATGGAGTGAAACGCTGCAACGCGCCTATATCCAGAAAGGAAGTAAACAAAATAGGTCTCAAAATTTAAAACATACATATATATGTTTATAAGTATATATATATATATATATATATATATTGTATGCTGTGTGACATTTATATCAGATCAAATATTGAATTGTCTGTTCAAAACACCAAACAAAAGCGTAGATCGAGAGAGGAAAAATTTGAAAAACAAAGAACAAATAACTGGCGATTAATTCGTTTGGTTGCACAGTACGATACATACATGGTTGAGATTTTAAACTTACAGTTCAATGAATATAAGGATATATATGAAGGAAAAATAGTTAGATTTGTTAGTTATATATAAATAAGCGGTTCAAGTATAAATATATATATATTATATAAGTATAATATGTATATATATATTGCATTGTGATAAGCGAAAAAATGTTTGTTAACACCGCCGCCACTGTCTAAACTATATTATTACCACCTATCACTTATCAGCAGCTGGGCACCATATCATACCCCAATCCTAATCTCGTATTTTCCCTAAAACTTCTCATTATACCGACGTGCCCAAATCTGCCATTTGTTGAACCTGTACAACTCATTTTTCCCCTCCTATCATCCCTTGTTTTTCACGATCATCGTCATCGTGAACACCTTTCACGCGAGTAAAGGGGGAAAAACGAGACGACAAAGTAAAAAAAAGAAAACAAATAATAAAAAATACTAGCTTAGCTATCATTTATTGACGTGTATTATAAAGCATCATATTCATCCAAATCTGTACAGCTCGTGTTACTACTTGATTACGTGTTTTTTATTTTTATTTTTTTACATGATACATATACATAAACTTACATACGAACATAATACGATTACTACTCGACCGAGTCACAAAACGCTAATGGTATAAATATCTGATTAGATTATTAGATAATTAACTAATGTAATATTATTATTAATAACAATAATAATAATAATAATAATAACAATAACAATAAAATAGTAACCGATCACTGATCGCTTACAATTAAGCGTTTGTTCCTCCGGCCGAGGGCAGAAAAGTCTACCTGTGTTCCATTTTACGTTCAAGTAAAAGAGAAGGAAAAATACGAAAGGAAAAGAAAAATATTTATTCAATTAACTGTGTCGTATATTTGTAAATTTTGCGTTGTAAGATTTTGTACATATAATATATATTAATAATAATAATGTCGCAGATTACTCTTAGGGTCTGAATATAACCATAGTAAAGCCTTGTGTCGTTGTGTCATTCGCTAAGAAAAGAAAATGAAGAGAAAAACCTTTGAATATAATTATTATAAATTATAATGTTACTCGATCATATTCGCTTTGTATTTTACTATGATTGGATTTCAATTTCAGGGATTGAATCCTTTCGCGTGTTCTTCTATTTTGTTTTATTTATTTTTTTTTTTTTTCTATCCTCCTGTCTTGCAATAAAGAAATTAAAAACGAAGGTAATCGCATGAAAAGTTTTATAACCAACGTTAAGGCGTATGCGAGTGATAAATGAAATGAAAAATAAAAATGATAGAAAATGATATCCCTATTTCAAATCCAATCATATTATTTGTTATGATTTTTAAAAATTAAAGCATGATTTGACTCTCAGCGAGGAGTCACTTTTCGAAATGGCATGGTAACGTGTATCCTTTAAATCACTAACGCTAATAGTATTTTCAAAATCGTAAGAGTCTAGAGATTAATATTAAAAATCGTTTGATTATCAATTAAATTATAAGGGCTATATGTATAAGTATATAAGTTATGCGTATACATATATATATATATACACACACACAGACACACACATACTGTGTTTAGTATATGGTACATACATATGAAATATCGAATGTGTCGATGGTATGTGACGATTACCAACAGTGAGTACGGATAACAATAATATGAAGTTTTCGCCCTTCTGCATTCTAGTCTAATCGCCACTCGTTGCGACTCGCTTCGATGTTGTCGCCTGCCACTGAAATTCTTTTATTTAACCTTAGCTTCAGGAAACTCGTACGTACATATGTAGTTGAGAAATAAGCTTAACTATAGGACATATACCTGATCAATTCTGTTATATACGTGATACAGATAACACGCCTCGTACTTTGACTGAAATATTGTTCGCACGAGGACTAATCTTCATAATTCACAAACGTTCATCTCATCCACATATATAAAATTCATACCACGAATAAATTATTGTTATTATTATTAATAATCTTGAGAATATAATGAAAAAACAGTACATTCATTCACGAATAAGACTAACTCTTGCATATTGTATAAAAATACATACCCAGCCAAATACGCGTTCCGTTTGATCGGTAAATATATAAGTGTCAATATATATATATATATAATATATATATATATATATATATATATATATTGTATATTTTCAGTCAATGTAAGTGTAGATGTTGATATTTGTTTGATTTTTTTCACTGTGATTCTATTCCATAAGATTTAGTTTTTCACACGGAAGAAACTCTTTATGTAACAGTAATTATTCCGTAAATACGATAACTCGATAATTTACTACCGTTCTGCTACATACAACGACGCGTACGAATGTAATGACTGATTGCTTCAATGACTCACGGAACTCCGCTGGAAGGAAAAATATGTTTTACTCTTCGTCTTGTCTGGTTTATTATTTGTGATTACGAATAATTTCCACACCATTTCAACGTTCTATCCAACGGCGTATTCCTGATTAAATATTTGTAATCGAACGAGACAAGATAATAATAAATAATTACACTTCGACGGATACGTACGCGTAAGACGAAATGTATTTTATAATATGTAAAAGGCGTGTAAAACAGCGTGGCGTCTATCGTACGGCATAATAATTATGTTAATCTATAAAATAAGCTGATTATTTATAAATCTATGTAAACAAATTATATATACATATATAATATTATTATAAATGAAACACATAACTGATATATGCATGGACGTTGAATACCTATATGTGCATATATAGAGGGTGACGCAGAACTATCGCCTCATAGGCTGCCAATCTGTTCCGCGCGAAAATCCGCGACTGAAACATGTTTTACTTTTGATTGGAAATTTGGAAGTTTGCAAATTACACCATTTTGAAATTGGCCAATCCGGTAGCACCTGATAACTCAAATAAAGACAAATTTTCTATGAGAAATAAAAAACGTTTCAGTCGCAGATCTTCGCGAGGAATATGCTGGTAGCCTATGGAGTTATAGTTCTGGGTCACCCCGTATATTATATATATATAACGTCTATGTAACGTATGAACACTAAAAGAAAAGCAGATATGTTATAGGACCTGCTACGTAATAATTAGACTGTGTGTGAGGATGTTTTGAATAGGATACGATACTTAACTTTTGTAAGCTAAGTGGGGGGGGACTATTCATCTGTTGATATTTAAGGTACTAAAATTTTTGCCATCCCTAAACGCAGTCTGAGAGAAAATTTGCGAACGAAAAATCACCTAGCAATGACACTGAAGGGTATTACGATTAGTTATCGAAGATAATTTGTGTGCGCAAGTTGGAAGAAATAAACTTATAATCTTTATACCATCTTACAGAATACTTATAATAAAAAAACAAACTAGAGCTAAACGTACGTTTAGTAAAAATCGTAAATATTGCGCTAGTTTAGCCCATCTTCCTACGCAATAAATTTTATTTTTTAGCCGCAATTTTAATGAGATTGGAAAAAGACTTGCGTTACATTTATACAGACATTTGAAATTTGATTTTTCAATAAATGCAGGCATATCTTACGTGACAAGACAGTCTCTAACTGACTGTAGAGAAATTTCGTCAAGGCGCAATGAGATCGCTAATTGTGATCAATTGCTAATTACTTCACGATGTTGCAGCAAATTGCTGCGGTAAAAATAGATACTTTGTTGTTATGGCTATCTCCGAATTAGTTTCAAGTTCTTAGTGACGAAATATTATTACGTTTTGTCAGGATCATCATCCTCCCCCCTCCCCCCCCCCCCCCCCCCCAATTCCTTCCCCGCTGAATGTCTAGCCAGTGTGTTATTGAAACCCTAAACCATATATTTTGAGGCGTACTATAATATAAGTGAATAAACAAAAATCATTCCTCCATTACGATATATTGTAATAAAGCTGAAAAAAAAATAATATATTATATATTATCGTATGCGGCGACGATAACGATTACTATTGTATTATTATTATTTTCATTATTGTGGAATAATATCATTAATGCTATTATCATTATTATTATTATTATTATTGACATATTAAATATTAAGATATGATTATTATATTGCCTACTCAATGTACAATATGTAGTATTTACCTGTTGTTACCACCAAACCGTCATCAAAGATATAAAATATTGTAATTGTATATGTGTAATGCATTGACACTTATGAGCAAACCCATCACCTCTATAAATTACAATTTTTAAATATTTATTTGTATAATTGTAATATTTAATGCTGATACAAAAGTTCGCATAATAGGTTTTGCAAGCATGTTGAAATAAACGCGAAAACCGGCACTAAAACACGTTCAACATTTTGGAATAGAGGGTAAGACAGTATACAACAGAATTTAGATTAGCTGTTCGGTTTATTCAAAAAAAATTATCTACAAGTTACAGCACGACATGTTTGTTTCTTGATTAACGATGTTTACCAAACCACCTTCTATCGACAGGAGATATCCATTGATGGCATCCTCCCATGTTATTTTTTATTATATACTCGAACGACCAATCGTTCATGTTGAGTTGTTTCCCCTTTTCTTCTCTCATTTTCATTTTATCCATCAATTCCTGGCTGGTCGCTTCGGCCGCAAAAGGCATTTTTACGACAACTTTATCAATGATGGGTTTCACCTCGACAAACTCGCATTGTCCTCCTATCTCGAATACCACTCGACCTGCTTTTATCGGGGTGACGTAGTGGTCGATTGCTCCTTTTCCACCACCCATTCTCTGTCCTTGACCCTGTCGATGAAAAGATGAGCGTTGCAATTGATAATAACTTCATAATTCTAGAAGGGTTCACATGATTTGATGAGAAATTTCTTTATTCGTTTGACGAAGTAAACGGATAACTACTTTCTTGGTGACCGGTTGCCAAGGCGGATCTACTCTCCAAATAGCAAACATTCGGTCCGTATCGATCATTCGATTGACCATCAGTCGTATCACTTCGAAGTGTTCCCACCTCAATCTACCGCCTCTGGTGGCCTGTGAGGATTTAGGAATAATATTGTTATTACCAAGTGATGATTTCTTGGAATGGATGCAGGTAAGAAAAAGTAACTCACAACCATCGCGTATTGCTTGTGCAAGAGTGTGTTATGCACAACTTCAGGTCCGCGCATGTATCGCAATCTCTTCTGCATTTTTGGTGCTCTTATATTGGGAGGAAACTGCGGCATTTTATCTATAGGCTTCAATTTTCGACGTTCAGGGAACTCGATTTCTATTAAAAAAAAACGTAAAATATGATCTTTGGCTAATAGATGATCGTTTCGGGTTCAATTACGGGTAAGCTTGAGGAAGACAGTGGGTTTGATTCACCTCCAATTCACGATTCAGTGCAATTTTAACATACCTCCGTACTGTTTCGGTAATGGAAAATGCTTCAACCCTAAGGCTATTGGGGCTGTTAGAGGAACATCTTTCACTGCAAAGAAGACAGGTGATATAATTAGAATTATCTAATTTCAATCACTGAAACTTAACCTCAAAGTAACTCGTAGCGATGATAGTAAAATTGTAAATACCGGCTAACAACGCTCGGAAAATACATTTAGTTGTCAGCATTGTGTACTTGATGGATTGAGCTGTAGTGAATGACCAATTTTAATGCAAAACGACGAATGTGGAAGTCATTAGAAAAAAAGTATCGAAGATAGTTCCAAGAACAATCAAACGATCGACGAATTACACGCAACGTGAGGCTAGCAGAAGGCACGTAGACTCAGATCAGCAGCGGCATGCTGGCCGCTGGACGAACCTGAGAAGTCGACGCTAGGAGTCGATTCTGTCGTTTCGCTTTTCACATTTCCTCCCATCATCCAAGCGGTCTGATTGGTACGCAAAAATTTGGTCAACTAATCAGATTAGTTTTCAAAGTTTAGTTGACTAATCAGAATACTTGGATGGCGGAAAAGGTTGAAAATCGTAGTATGCACCTAGCCAACACTGCGTGGATCACGATACTATATGTATACGACATTGGTATACATGGAGTGCAAACATACGTATGCCCATCCAAACGTGGATTCCAGGAGGTTTTTTCTCTCGCTATATACATTAAAGGGAACCAAGTACTGTTATTTGAGCTAGAGATCTTGTATCCGCGAATCGATTAGTGAGACCCTTTCCTGACTAATTGGAACCCCAGGAACTCAGAAAACGCAGCGAAAATAGCGTAGAACCAACAGGAGAGAAATGGCGTATAGAATTCATCGTTTTTCGGTTGTCACTTTTCACAGAAGGATCGCAGCTCATTAGAAATGCGCCTAATCAATTTCTCTCGCAAAAATACGTACGAATAGTGCCGCAAAGAATTTATTCCAGCACTTTTCAGAATCGCGAAAATTTTTGCCAAAAATGCAAAGAGGTTACCTTGCTTTTTTTCCGTTTTTCGACCAAAAAATTTTTGACTCAGATTCGTTTGTTATGAGCCTTTCCTGACTAATTGGACCGCCAGAATCTCAGAAAACACAGCGAAAGTACCCTGGGATCAACAGCAAAGAAGTTACGATGGAAAAAGCACCAGCTGAAAAATGTCGAAAACACAGGTTCTCGTTTTTCGGCTGTAACTTTTCATTCGTTGCTCGCAGCGTATTGGGACTGCGCTTAATCGTTTTCTCCGGCAAAATTACGTCGGAATGGTGCCCGATAGAATTTATTCCAGCACTTTTCAAAATCGCGAAAATTTTCGCCAAAAATGCAAAGGGGTTAGCCTTACTTTTTTTTTGGGCAAAAAACTTTTGGTCTCAGATTCGATTTCAATGACCCTTACCTGACTAATTGGACACCCAGAAACTCAGAAAACGCAGCGAATAGTGCGTGGGATCACCAGGAGAGAAGTTACGAAAGAAAAAGCACCTGCTGAAAAATGTCGAAAACACAGGTTCTCGTTTTTCGGCTGTAACTTTTCATTCGTTGGTCGCAGCGTATTGGGACTGCGCTCAATCGTTTTCTCCGGCAAAATTACGTCGAATTAGTGCCAGATAGAATTTATTTCAGCACTTTTCAAAATCTCGAAAATTTTCGCCAAAAATGCAAAGGGGTTAGCCTTACTTTTTTTTTGGGCAAAAAACTTTTGGTCTCAGATTCGATTCAAAAGACCCTTACGTGACTAATTGGACACTCAGGAACTCAGAAAACGCAGCGAAAAGGGCGTGCGATCACCAGGAGAGAAGTTACGGAGGAAAAAGCACCTGCTGAAAAATGTCGAAAACACAGGTTCTCGTTTTTTGGCTGTAACTTTTCATTCGTTGCTCGCAGCGTATTAGGACTGCGCTCAATCGTTTTCTCCGGCAAAATTACGTCGAATTAGTGCCAGATAGAATTCATTCCAGCACTTTTCAAAATCTCGAAAATTTTCGCCAAAAATGCAAAGGGGTTAGCCTTACTTTTTTTTTGGGCAAAAAACTTTTGGTCTCAGATTCGATTCAAAAGACCCTTACCTAACTAATTGGACACTCAGGAACTCAGAAAACGCAGCGAAAAGGGCGTGGGATCACCAGGAGAGAAGATACGGAGGAAAAAGCACCTGCTGAAAAATGTCGAAAACACAGGTTCTCGTTTTTCGGCTGTAACTTTTCATTCGTTGCTCGCAGCGTATTGGGACTGCGCTCAATCGTTTTCTCCGGCAAAATTACGTCGAATTAGCGCCAGATAGAATTTATTCCAGCACTTTTCAGAATCGCGAAAATTTTCGCCAAAAATGCAAAGGGGTTAGCCTTACTTTTTTTTTGGGCAAAAAACTTTTGGTCTCAGATTCGATTCAAAAGTCCCTAACCTGACTAATTGGACACTCAGGAACTCAGAAAACGCAGCGAAAAGGGCGTGCGATCACCAGGAGAGAAGTTACGGAGGAAAAAGCACCTGCTGAAAAATGTCGAAAACACAGGTTCTCGTTTTTTGGCTGTAACTTTTCATTCGTTGCTCGCAGCGTATTAGGACTGCGCTCAATCGTTTTCTCCGGCAAAATTACGTCGAATTAGTGCCAGATAGAATTCATTCCAGCACTTTTCAAAATCTCGAAAATTTTCGCCAAAAATGCAAAGGGGTTAGCCTTACTTTTTTTTTGGGCAAAAAACTTTTGGTCTCAGATTCGATTCAAAAGACCCTTACCTGACTAATTGGACACTCAGGAACTCAGAAAACGCAACGAAAAGGGCGTGGGATCACCAGGAGAGAAGATACGGAGGAAAAAGCACCTGCTAAAAAATGTCGAAAACACAGGTTCTCGTTTTTCGGCTGTAACTTTTCATTCGTTGCTCGCAGCGTATTGGGACTGCGCTCAATCGTTTTCTCTGGCAAATTTACGTCGAAATAGTGCCAGATAGAATTTATTCCAGCACTTTTCAAAATCGCGAAAATTTTCGCCAAAAATGCAAAGGGGTTAGCCTTACTTTTTTTTTGGGCAAAAAACTTTTGGTCTCAGATTCGATTCAAAAGACCCTTGCCTGACTAATTGGACACTCAGGAACTCAGAAAACGCAGCGAAAAGGGCGTGGGATCACCAGGAGAAAAGTTACAAAGGAAAAAGCACCTGCTGAAAAATGTCGAAAACACAGGTTCTCGTTTTTCGGCTGTAACTTTTCATTCGTTGCTTGCAGCGTATTGGGACTGCGCTCAATCGTTTTCTCTGGCAAATTTACGTCGAAATAGTGCCAGATAGAATTTATTCCAGCACTTTTCAAAATCTCGAAAATTTTCGCCAAAAATGCAAAGGGGTTAGCCTTACTTTTTTTTTGGGCAAAAAACTTTTGGTCTCAGATTCGATTCAAAAGACCCTTACCTGACTAATTGGACACTCAGGAACTCAGAAAACGCAGCGAAAAGGGCGTGGGATCACCAGGAGAGAAGTTACGAAGGAAAAAGCACCTGCTGAAAAATGTCGAAAACACAGGTTCTTGTTTTTCGGCTGTAACTTTTCATTCGTTGCTCGCAGCGTATTGGGACTGCGCTCAATCGTTTTCTCCGGCAAAATTACGTCGAATTAGTGCCAGATAGAATTTATTTCAGCACTTTTCAAAATCTCGAAAATTTTCGCTAAAAATGCAAAGGGGTTAGCCTTACTTTTTTTTTGGGCGAAAAACTTTTGGTCTCAGATTCGATTCAAAAGACGCTTACCTGACTAATTGGACACTCAGGAACTCAGAAAACGCAGCGAAAAGGGCGTGGGATCACCAGGAGAGAAGTTACGGAGGAAAAAGCACCTGCTGAAAAATGTCGAAAACACAGGTTCTCGTTTTTCGGCTGTAACTTTTCAATCGTTGCTCGCAGCGTATCGGGATTGCGCTCAATCGTTTTCCCCGGCAAAATTACGTCGAATTAGTGCCAGATAGAATTTATTTCAGCACTTTTCAAAATCTCGAAAATTTTCGCCAAAAATGCAAAGGGGTTAGCCTTACTTTTTTTTTGGGCAAAAAACTTTTGGTCTCAGATTCGATTCAAAAGACCCTTACCTTACTAATTGGACACTCAGGAACTCAGAAAACGCAGCGAAAAGGGCGTGGGATCACCAGGAGAGAAGTTACGAAGGAAAAAGCACCTGCTGAAAATTGTCGAAAACACAGGTTCTTGTTTTTCGGCTGTAACTTTCATTCGTCGCTCGCAGCGTATTGGGACTGCGCTCAATCGTTTTCTCCGGCAAAATTACGTCGAATTAGTGCCAGATAGAATTTATTCCAGCACTTTTTAAAATCGCGAAAATTTTCGACAAAAATGCAAAGGGGTTAGCCTTACTTTTCCTTTGGGCAAAAAACTTTTGGTCTCAGATTGGATTCAAAAGACCTTTACCTGACTAATTGGAAACTCAGGAACTCAGAAAACGCAGCGAAAAGGGCGTGGAATCACCAGGAGAGAAGTTACGGAGGAAAAAGCACCTGCTGAAAAATGTCGAAAACACAGGTTCTCGTTTTTCGGCTGTAACTTTTCATTCGTTGCTTGCAGCGTATTGGGACTGCGCTCAATCGTTTTCTCTGGCAAATTTACGTCGAAATAGTGCCAGATTGAATTTATTCCAGCACTTTTCAAAATCGCGAAAATTTTCGCCAAAAATGCAAAGGGGTTAGCCTTACTTTTTTTTTGGGCAAAAAACTTTTGGTCTCAGATTCGATTCAAAAGTCCCTTACCTGACTAATTGGACACTCAGGAACTCAGAAAACGCAGCGAAAAGGGCGTGCGATCACCAGGAGAAAAGTTACGGAGAAAAAAGCACCTGCTGAAAAATGTCGAAAACACAGGTTCTCGTTTTTTGGCTGTAACTTTTCATTCGTTGCTCGCAGCGTATTAGGACTGCGCTCAATCGTTTTCTCCGGCAAAATTACGTCGAATTAGTGCCAGATAGAATTTATTCCAGCACTTTTTAAAATCGCGAAAATTTTCGCCAAAAATGCAAAGGGGTTAGCCTTACTTTTCCTTTGGGCAAAAAACTTTTGGTCTCAGATTGGATTCAAAAGACCTTTACCTGACTAATTGGAAACTCAGGAACTCAGAAAACGCAGCGAAAAGGGCGTGGGATCACCAGGAGAGAAGTTACGGAGGAAAAAGCACCTGCTGAAAAATGTCGAAAACACAGGTTCTCGTTTTTCGGTTGTAACTTTTCATTCGTTGCTCGCAGCGTATTAGGACTGCGCTCGATCGTTTTCTCCGGCAAAATTACGTCGAATTAGTGCCAGATAGAATTTATTCCAGCACTTTTTAAAATCGCGAAAATTTTCGCCAAAAATGCAAAGGGGTTAGCCTTACTTTTCCTTTGGGCAAAAAACTTTTGGTCTCAGATTGGATTCAAAAGACCTTTACCTGACTAATTGGAAACTCAGGAACTCAGAAAACGCAGCGAAAAGGGCGTGGGATCACCAGGAGAGAAGTTACGGAGGAAAAAGCACCTGCTGAAAAATGTCGAAAACACAGGTTCTCGTTTTTCGGTTGTAACTTTTCATTCGTTGCTCGCAGCGTATTGGGACTGCGCTAAATCGTTTTCTCCAGCAAAATTACGTCGAATTAGTGCCAGATAGAATTCATCCCAGCACTTTTCAAAATCGCGAAAATTTTCGCCTAAAATGCAAAGGGGTTAGCCTTAATTTTTTTTTGGGCAAAAAACTTTTGGTCTCAGATTCGATTCAAAAGACCCTTACCTGACTAATTGGACACTCAGGAACTCAGAAAACGCAGCGAAAAGGGCGTGGGATCACCAGGAGAGAAGATACGGAGGAAAAAGCACCTGCTGAAAAATGTCGAAAACACAGGTTCTCGTTTTTCGGCTGTAACTTTTCATTCGTTGCTCGCAGCGTATTGGGACTGCGCTCAATCGTTTTCTCCGGCAAAATTACGTCGAATTAGTGCCAGATAGAATTTATTCCAGCACTTTTCAAAATCGCGAAAATTTACGCCAAAAATGCAAAGGGGTTAGCCTTACTTTTTTTTTGGGCAAAAAACTTTTGGTCTCAGATTCGATTCAAAAGTCCTTAACCTGACTAATTGGACGCTCAGGAACTCAGAAAACGCAGCGAAAAGGGCGTGGGATCACCAGGAGAGAAGTTACGGAGGAAAAAGCACCTGCTAAAAAATGTCGAAAACACAGGTTCTCGTTTTTCGGCTGTAACTTTTCATTCGTTGCTCGCAGCGTATTGGGACTGCGCTCAATCGTTTTCTCCGGCAAAATTACGTCGAATTAGCGCCAGATGGAATTTATTCCAGCACTTTTCAAAATCGCGAAAATTTTCGCCAAAAATGCAAAGGGGTTAGCCTTACTTTTCCTTTGGGCAAAAAACTTTTGGTCTCAGATTGGATTCAAAAGACCTTTACCTGACTAATTGGAAACTCAGGAACTCAGAAAACGCAGCGAAAAGAGCGTGGGATCACCAGGAGAGGAGTTACGGAGGAAAAAGCACCTGCTGAAAAATGTCGAAAACACAGGTTCTCGTTTTTCGGTTGTAACTTTTCATTCGTTGCTCGCAGCGTATTGGGACTGCGCTAAATCGTTTTCTCCAGCAAAATTACGTCGAATTAGTGCCAGATAGAATTCATCCCAGCACTTTTCAAAATCGCGAAAATTTTCGCCAAAAATGCAAAGGGGTTAGCCTTACTTTTTTTTTGGGCAAAAAACTTTTGGTCTCAGATTCGATTCAAAAGACCCTTACCTGACTAATTGGACACTCAGGAACTCAGAAAACGCAACGAAAAGGGCGTGGGATCACCAGGAGAGAAGATACGGAGGAAAAAGCACCTGCTAAAAAATGTCGAAAACACAGGTTCTCGTTTTTCGGCTGTAACTTTTCATTCGTTGCTCGCAGCGTATTGGGACTGCGCTCAATCGTTTTCTCTGGCAAATTTACGTCGAAATAGTGCCAGATAGAATTTATTCCAGCACTTTTCAAAATCGCGAAAATTTTTGCCAAAAATGCAAAGGGGTTAGCCTTACTTTTTTTTTGGGCAAAAAACTTTTGGTCTCAGATTCGATTCAAAAGTCCCTTACCTGACTAATTGGACACTCAGGAACTCAGAAAACGCAGCGAAAAGGGCGTGCGATCACCAGGAGAAAAGTTACGGAGAAAAAAGCACCTGCTGAAAAATGTCGAACACACATGTTCTCGTTTTTTGGCTGTAACTTTTCATTCGTTGCTCGCAGCGTATTAGGACTGCGCTCAATCGTTTTCTCCGGCAAAATCACGTCGAATTAGTGCCAGATAGAATTCATTCCAGCACTTTTCAAAATCGCGAAAATTTTCGCCAAAAATGCAAAGGGGTTAGCCTTACTTTTTTTTTGGGCAAAAAACTTTTGGTCTCAGATTCCATTCAAAAGACCCTGACCTGACTAATTGGACACTCAGGAACTCAGAAAACGCAGCGAAAAGGGCGTGGGATCACCAGGAGAGAAGTTACAAAGGAAAAAGCACCTGCTGAAAAATGTCGAAAACACAGGTTCTCGTTTTTCGGCTGTAACTTTTCATTCGTTGCTCGCAGCGTATTGGGACTGCGCTAAATCGTTTTCTCCAGCAAAATTACGTCGAATTAGTGCCAGATAGAATTCATCCCAGCACTTTTCAAAATCTCGAAAATTTTCGCCAAAAATGCAAAGGGGTTAGCCTTACTTTTTTTTTGGGCAAAAAACTTTTGGTCTCAGATTCGATTCAAAAGACCCTTACCTTACTAATTGGACACTCAGGAACTCAGAAAACGCAGCGAAAAGGGCGTGGGATCACCAGGAGAGAAGTTACGAAGGAAAAAGCACCTGCTGAAAATTGTCGAAAACACAGGTTCTTGTTTTTCGGCTGTAACTTTTCATTCGTCGCTCGCAGCGTATTGGGACTGCGCTCGATCGTTTTCTCCGGCAAAATTACGTCGAATTAGTGCCAGATAGAATTTATTCCAGCACTTTTTAAAATCGCGAAAATTTTCGACAAAAATGCAAAGGGGTTAGCCTTACTTTTCCTTTGGGCAAAAAACTTTTGGTCTCAGATTGGATTCAAAAGACCTTTACCTGACTAATTGGAAACTCAGGAACTCAGAAAACGCAGCGAAAAAGGGCGTGGGATCACCAGGAGAGAAGTTACGGAGGAAAAAGCACCTGCTGAAAAATGTCGAAAACACAGGTTCTCGTTTTTCGGCTGTAACTTTTCATTCGTTGCTTGCAGCGTATTGGGACTGCGCTCAATCGTTTTCTCTGGCAAATTTACGTCGAAATAGTGCCAGATTGAATTTATTCCAGCACTTTTCAAAATCGCGAAAATTTTCGCCAAAAATGCAAAGGGGTTAGCCTTACTTTTTTTTTGGGCAAAAAACTTTTGGTCTCAGATTCGATTCAAAAGTCCCTTACCTGACTAATTGGACACTCAGGAACTCAGAAAACGCAGCGAAAAGGGCGTGCGATCACCAGGAGAAAAGTTACGGAGAAAAAAGCACCTGCTGAAAAATGTCGAAAACACAGGTTCTCGTTTTTTGGCTGTAACTTTTCATTCGTTGCTCGCAGCGTATTAGGACTGCGCTCAATCGTTTTCTCCGGCAAAATCACGTCGAATTAGTGCCAGATAGAATTCATTCCAGCACTTTTCAAAATCGCGAAAATTTTCGCCAAAAATGCAAAGGGGTTAGCCTTACTTTTTTTTTGGGCAAAAAACTTTTGGTCTCAGATTCGATTCAAAAGACCCTTACCTTACTAATTGGACACTCAGGAACTCAGAAAACGCAGCGAAAAGGGCGTGGGATCACCAGGAGAGAAGTTACGAAGGAAAAAGCACCTGCTGAAAATTGTCGAAAACACAGGTTCTTGTTTTTCGGCTGTAACTTTTCATTCGTCGCTCGCAGCGTAATGGGACTGCGCTCAATCGTTTTCTCCGGCAAAATTACGTCGAATTAGTGCCAGATAGAATTTATTCCAGCACTTTTTAAAATCGCGAAAATTTTCGCCAAAAATGCAAAGGGGTTAGCCTTACTTTTCCTTTGGGCAAAAACCTTTTGTCTCAGATTGGATTCAAAAGACCTTTACCTGACTAATTGGAAACTCAGGAACTCAGAAAACGCAGCGAAAAGGGCGTGGGATCACCAGGAGAGAAGTTACGGAGGAAAAAGCACCTGCTGAAAAATGTCGAAAACACAGGTTCTCGTTTTTCGGCTGTAACTTTTCATTCGTTGCTTGCAGCGTATTGGGACTGCGCTCAATCGTTTTCTCTGGCAAATTTACGTCGAAATAGTGCCAGATAGAATTTATTCCAGCACTTTTCAAAATCGCGAAAATTTTCGCCAAAAATGCAAAGGGGTTAGCCTTACTTTTTTTTTGGGCAAAAAACTTTTGGTCTCAGATTCGATTCAAAAGTCCCTTACCTGACTAATTGGACACTCAGGAACTCAGAAAACGCAGCGAAAAGGGCGTGCGATCACCAGGAGAAAAGTTACGGAGAAAAAAGCACCTGCTGAAAAATGTCGAAAACACAGGTTCTCGTTTTTCGGCTGTAACTTTTCATTCGTTGCTCGCAGCGTATTGGGACTGCGCTCAATCGTTTTCTCTGGCAAATTTACGTCGAAATAGTGCCAGATAGAATTTATTCCAGCACTTTTCAAAATCGCGAAAATTTTCGCCAAAAATGCAAAGGGGTTAGCCTTACTTTTTTTTTGGGCAAAAAACTTTTGGTTTCAGATTCGATTCAAAAGTCCCTTACCTGACTAATTGGACACTCAGGAACTCAGAAAACGCAGCGAAAAGGGCGTGCGATCACCAGGAGAAAAGTTACGGAGAAAAAAGCACCTGCTGAAAAATGTCGAAAACACAGGTTCTCGTTTTTCGGCTGTAACTTTTCATTCGTTGCTCGCAGCGTATTGGGACTGCGCTCAATCGTTTTCTCTGGCAAATTTACGTCGAAATAGTGCCAGATAGAATTTATTCCAGCACTTTTCAAAATCGCGAAAATTTTTGCGAAAAATGCAAAGGGGTTAGCCTGACTTTTTTTTTGGGCAAAAAACTTTTGGTCTCAGATTCGATTCAAAAGACCCTTACCTTACTAATTGGACACTCAGGAACTCAGAAAACGCAGCGAAAAGGGCGTGGGATCACCAGGAGAGAAGTTACAAAGGAAAAAGCACCTGCTGAAAAATGTCGAAAACACAGGTTCTCGTTTTTCGGCTGTAACTTTTCATTCGTTGCTCGCAGCGTATTGGGACTGCGCTCAATCGTTTTCTCCGGCAAAATTACGTCGAATTAGTGCCAGATAGAATTTATTTCAGCACTTTTCAAAATCTCGAAAATTTTCGCCAAAAATGCAAAGGGGTTAGCCTTACTTTTTTTTTGGGCAAAAAACTTTAGGTCTCAGATTCGATTCAAAAGTCCCTCACCTGACTAATTGGACACTCAGGAACTCAGAAAACGCAGCGAAAAGGGCGTGGGATCACCAGGAGAGAAGATACGGAGGAAAAAGCACCTGCTGAAAAATGTCGAAAACACAGGTTCTCGTTTTTCGGCTGTAACTTTTCATTCGTTGCTCGCAGCGTATTGGGACTGCGCTCAATCGTTTCCTCCGGCAAATTTACGTCGAAATAGTGCCAGATAGAATTTATTCCAGCACTTTTCAAAATCGCGAAAATTTTCGCCAAAAATGCAAAGGGGTTAGCCTTACTTTTTTTTTGGGCAAAAAACTTTTGGTCTCAGATTCGATTCAAAAGTCCCTTACCTGACTAATTGGACACTCAGGAACTTAGAAAACGCAGCGAAAAGGGCGTGCGATCACCAGGAGAAAAGTTACGGAGAAAAAAGCACCTGCTGAAAAATGTCGAAAACACAGGTTCTCGTTTTTTGGCTGTAACTTTTCATTCGTTGCTCGCAGCGTATTAGGACTGCGCTCAATCGATTTCTCCGGCAAAATCACGTCGAATTAGTGCCAGATAGAATTCATTCCAGCACTTTTCAAAATCGCGAAAATTTTCGCCAAAAATGCAAAGGGGTTAGCCTTACTTTTTTTTTGGGCAAAAAACTTTTGGTCTCAGATTCGATTCAAAAGACCCTTACCTGACTAATTGGACACTCAGGAACTCAGAAAACGCAGCGAAAAGGGCGTGGGATCACCAGGAGAGAAGTTACAAAGGAAAAAGCACCTGCTGAAAAATGTCGAAAACACAGGTTCTCGTTTTTCGGCTGTAACTTTTCATTCGTTGCTTGCAGCGTATTGGGACTGCGCTCAATCGTTTTCTCTGGCAAATTTACGTCGAAATAGTGCCAGATAGAATTTAATCCAGCACTTTTCAAAATTGCGAAAATTTACGCCAAAAATGCAAAGGGGTTAGCCTTACTTTTTTTTTGGGCAAAAAACTTTTGGTCTCAGATTCGATTCAAAAGTCCCTTACCTGACTAATTGGACACTCAGGAACTCGGAAAACGCAGCGAAAAGGGCGTGCGATCACCAGAAGAGAAGTTACGGAGGAAAAAGCACCTGCTGAAAAATGTCGAAAACACGGGTTCTCGTTTTTTGGCTGTAACTTTTCATTCGTTGCTCGCAGCGTATTAGGACTGCGCTCAATCGTTTTCTCCGGCAAAATTACGTCGAATTAGTGCCAGATAGAATTCATTCCAGCACTTTTCAAAATCGCGAAAATTTTCGCCAAAAATGCAAAGGGGTTAGCCTTACTTTTTTTTTGGGCAAAAAACTTTTGGTCTCAGATTCGATTTCAATGACCCTTACCTGACTAATTGGACACCCAGGACCTCAGAAAGCGCAGCGAAAAGGGCGTGGGATCACCAGGAGAGAAGTTACGAAGGAAAAAGCACCTGCTGAAAAATGTCGAAAACACAGGTTCTCCTTTTTTGGCTGTAACTTTTCATTCGTTGCTCGCAGCGTATTAGGACTGCGCTCAATCGTTTTCTCCGGCAAAATTACGTCGAATTAGTGCCAGATAGAATTCATTCCAGCACTTTTCAAAATCGCGAAAATTTTCGCCAAAAATGCAAAGGGGTTAGCCTTACTTTTTTTTTGGGCAAAAAACTTTTGGTCTCAGATTTGATTCAAAAGACCCTTACCTGACTAATTGGACACTCAGGAACTCAGAAAACGCAGCGAAAAGGGCGTGGGATCACCAGGAGAGAAGATACGGAGGAAAAAGCACCTGCTGAAAAATGTCGAAAACACAGGTTCTCGTTTTTCGGCTGTAACTTTTCATTCGTTGCTCGCAGCGTATTGGGACTGCGCTCAATCGTTTTCTCCGGCAAAATTACGTCGAATTAGTGCCAGATAGAATTTATTTCAGCACTTTTCAAAATCTCGAAAATTTTCGCCAAAAATGCAAAGGGGTTAGCCTTACTTTTTTTTTGGGCAAAAAACTTTTGGTCTCAGATTCGATTCAAAAGACGCTTACCTGACTAATTGGACACTCAGGAACTCAGAAAACGCAGCGAAAAGGGCGTGGGATCACCAGGAGAGAAGTTACGGAGGAAAAAGCACCTGCTGAAAAATGTCGAAAACACAGGTTCTCGTTTTTCGGCTGTAATTTTTCATTCGTTGCTCGCAGCGTATCGGGACTGCGCTCAATCGTTTTCCCCGGCAAAATTACGTCGAATTAGTGCCAGATAGAATTTATTTCAGCACTTTTCAAAATCTCGAAAATTTTCGCCAAAAATGCAAAGGGGTTAGCCTTACTTTTTTTTTGGGCAAAAAACTTTTGGTCTCAGATTCGATTCAAAAGACCCTTACCTTACTAATTGGACACTCAGGAACTCAGAAAACGCAGCGAAAAGGGCGTGGGATCACCAGGAGAGAAGTTACGGAGGAAAAAGCACCTGCTAAAAAATGTCGAAAACACAGGTTCTCGTTTTTCGGCTGTAACTTTTCATTCGTTGCTCGCAGCGTATTGGGACTGCGCTCAATCGTTTTCTCCGGCAAAATTACGTCGAATTGGCGCCAGATGGAATTTATTCCAGCACTTTTCAAAATCGTGAAAATTTTCGCCAAAAATGCAAAGGGGTTAGCCTTACTTTTTTTTTGGGCAAAAAACTTTTGGTCTCAGATTCGATTTCAATGACCCTTACCTGACTAATTGGACACCCAGGACCTCAGAAAGCGCAGCGAAAAGGGCGTGGGATCACCAGGAGAGAAGTTACGAAGGAAAAAGCACCTGCTGAAAAATGTCGAAAACACAGGTTCTTGTTTTTCGGCTGTAACTTTTCATTCGTCGCTCGCAGCGTATTGGGACTGCGCTCAATCGTTTTCTCCGGCCAAATTACGTCGAATTAGTGCCAGATAGAATTTATTCCAGCACTTTTTAAAATCGCGAAAATTTTCGCCAAAAATGCAAAGGGGTTAGCCTTACTTTTTGTTTGGGCAAAAAACTTTTGGTCTCAGATTTGATTCAAAAGACCCTTACCTGACTCATTGGAAACTCAGGAACTCAGAAAACGCAGCGAAAAGGGCGTGGGATCACCAGGAGAGAAGTTACAAAGGAAAAAGCACCTGCTGAAAAATGTCGAAAACACAGGTTCTCGTTTTTCAGCTGTAACTTTTCATTCGTTGCTTGCAGCGTATTGGGACTGCGCTCAATCGTTTTCTCCGGCAAAATTACGTCGAATTAGTGCCAGATAGAATTTATTTCAGCACTTTTCAAAATCTCGAAAATTTTCGCCAAAAATGCAAAGGGGTTAGCCTTACTTTTTTTTTGGGCAAAAAACTTTTGGTCTCAGATTCGATTCAAAAGACGCTTACCTGACTAATTGGACACTCAGGAACTCAGAAAACGCAGCGAAAAGGGCGTGGGATCACCAGGAGAGAAGTTACGGAGGAAAAAGCACCTGCTGAAAAATGTCGAAAACACAGGTTCTCGTTTTTCGGCTGTAACTTTTCATTCGTTGCTCGCAGCGTATCGGGACTGCGCTCAATCGTTTTCCCCGGCAAAATTACGTCGAATTAGTGCCAGATAGAATTTATTTCAGCACTTTTCAAAATCTCGAAAATTTTCGCCAAAAATGCAAAGGGGTTAGCCTTACTTTTTTTTTGGGCAAAAAACTTTTGGTCTCAGATTCGATTCAAAAGACCCTTACCTTACTAATTGGACACTCAGGAACTCAGAAAACGCAGCGAAAAGGGCGTGGGATCACCAGGAGAGAAGTTACGGAGGAAAAAGCACCTGCTAAAAAATGTCGAAAACACAGGTTCTCGTTTTTCGGCTGTAACTTTTCATTCGTTGCTCGCAGCGTATTGGGACTGCGCTCAATCGTTTTCTCCGGCAAAATTACGTCGAATTAGCGCCAGATGGAATTTATTCCAGCACTTTTCAAAATCGCGAAAATTTTCGCCAAAAATGCAAAGGGGTTAGCCTTACTTTTTTTTTGGGCAAAAAACTTTTGGTCTCAGATTCGATTTCAATGACCCTTACCTGACTAATTGGACACCCAGGACCTCAGAAAGCGCAGCGAAAAGGGCGTGGGATCACCAGGAGAGAAGTTACGAAGGAAAAAGCACCTGCTGAAAAATGTCGAAAACACAGGTTCTTGTTTTTCGGCTGTAACTTTTCATTCGTCGCTCGCAGCGTATTGGGACTGCGCTCAATCGTTTTCTCCGGCCAAATTACGTCGAATTAGTGCCAGATAGAATTTATTCCAGCACTTTTCAAAATCGCGAAAATTTTCGCCAAAAATGCAAAGGGGTTAGCCTTACTTTTTTTTTGGGCAAAAAACTTTTGGCCTCAGATTCGATTTCAATGACCCTTACCTGACTAATTGGACACTCAGGAACTCAGAAAACGCAGCGAAAAGGGCGTGGGATCACCAGGAGAGAAGTTACGGAGGAAAAAGCACCTGCTGAAAAATGTCGAAAACACAGGTTCTCGTTTTTCGGCTGTAACTTTTCATTCGTTGCTTGCAGCGTATTGGGACTGCGCTCAATCGTTTTTTCTGGCAAATTTACGTCGAAATAGTGCCAGATAGAATTTATTCCAGCACTTTTCAAAATCGCGAAAATTTTCGCCAAAAATGCAAAGGGGTTAGCCTTACTTTTTTTTTGGGCAAGAAACTTTTGGTCTCAGATTTGATTCAAAAGACCCTTACTTGACTAATTGGACACTCAGGAACTCAGAAAACGCAGCGAAAAGGGCGTGGGATCACCAGGAGAGAAGTTACGGCGGAAAAAGCACCTGCTGAAAAATGTCGAATACACAGGTTCTCGTTTTTCGGCTGTAACTTTTCAATCGTTGCTCGCAGCGTATTGGGACTGCGGTCAATCGTTTTCTCCGGCAAAATTACGTCGAATTAGTGCCAGATAGAATTCATTCCAGCACTTTTCAAAATCGCGAAAATTTTCGCCAAAAATGCAAAGGGGTTAGCCTTACTTTTTTTTTGGGCAAAAAACTTTTGGTCTCAGATTCGATTTCAATGACCCTTACCTGACTAATTGGACACCCAGGAACTCAGATAATGCAGCGAAAAGGGCGTGGGATCACCAGGAGAGAAGTTACGAAGGAAAATGCACCTGCTGAAAAATGTCGAAAACACAGGTTCTCGTTTTTCGGCCGTAATTTTTCATTTGTTGTCCGCAGCGTATTGGGACTACGCTTAATCGTTTTCCCCGGCAAAATTGCGTCGCAACAGTGCCAGATAGAATTTATTCCAGCACTTTTCAAAATCGCGAAAATTTTCGCCAAAAATGCAAAGGGGTTAGCCTTACTTTTTTTTAAGGCAAAAAACTTTTGGTTTCAGATTCGATTTGAATGACCCTTACCTGACTAATTGGACACCCAGGAACTCAGAAAACGCAGCGAAAAGGGCGCGGGATCACCAGGAGAGAAGTTACCAAGGAAAAAGCACCTGCTGAAAAATTTCGAAAACACCGGTTCTCGTTTTTTGGCTGTAACTTTTCATTCGTTGCTCGCAGCGTATTGGGACTGCGCTCAATCGTTTTCTCTGGCAAATGTACGTCGAAATAGTGCCAGATAGAATTTATTCCAGCACTTCTCAAAATCGCGAAAATTATCGCCAAAAATGCAAAGGGGTTAGCCTTACTTTTTTTTTTGGGCAAAAAACTTTTGGTCTCAGATTCGATTTAAATGACCCTCACCTGACTAATTGGACACCCAGGAACTCAGTTAATGCAGCGAAAAGGGCGTGGGATCAACAGGAGAGAAGTTACAAAGGAAAAACCAGCTGCTGAAAAATGTCGAAAACACAGGTTCTCGTTTTCTGGCCGTAACTTTTCATTCGTTGTTCGCAGCGTATTGGGACTACGCTCAATCGTTTTCCCCGGCAAAATTACGTCGCAATAGTGCCAGATAGAATTTATTCCAGCACTTTTCAAAATCGCGAAAATTTTTGCCAAAAATGCAAAGGGGTTAGCCTTACTTTTTTTTTGGGCAAAAAACTTTTGGTCTCGTATTCGATTTGAATGACCCTTACCTGACTAATTGGACCCCCAGGAACTCATAAAACATAGCGAAAGTAGCCCGGGATCAACAGCAAAGAAGTTACGATGGAAAAAGCACCAGCTGAAAAATGCCGAAAATTCAGGTTCTCGTTTTTCGCCTCCAACTCTTTGTACGTTGCTTGCAGCGTATTGGTACTGCGCTTAATCGTTTTTTCTCTCAAAATTACGTCGGAACAGCGCACCAAAGAATTTATTCCCGCACTTTTCAAAATAGCGAAAATTTCCGCCAAAAATGCAAAGGGGTTAGCCTTACTTTTTTGCCAAATGTTTCACTGAAAATGTGTGATTTTAGCTTCGATTTGTACGACTCTTTCCAGACTCATTGTGCCACCAGGAACTCAGAAAACACAGCGATCAGATTGTAGGACCAACAGCAGCGAAATAGCGTAAAAAATCCCTCGCTTTTTGGCTGTATTTCTCGATCCGTTGGCCGTAGTGCATACTGACCGCGGTCAATCTGTCCCTCTTGTACAATCAGGTTCGTATGGTTCATTCTCAAATCATCCTTGCATAGTTCGATGCAGTCAGAAGTTTCACCAAAAACCTCACCATGCCAGCCCTACTCTTTTCAGCACACAATCATTATTTTAGAATCGGTCGACATGATCTGTCACAGACTCACTACGCCCTTCCGAGTGCTAGGAAGAGATTCAACAGAGCATGCGACCCACAGTTGAGGAAATTCAAAAAGAAAATTTTTCTGAATATTCATTCTTTATTTATGTCTGTACATGTCTTCCCCTAATAGCGTTAATACACGACAGGCATATTCAAGACGCATCGTAGCTCGTAGAGGTGTTCTAATCCTGTACGCAAGCCGAAATTCCGGCTTTTCTTACTGGACTATGTGTGTAACTATACGAAAAATTATTGATCTTATCGTGCTCAAAACGTTGTATACCTACTTCACATCTATCTTCACTACTAGTATATAATTACCTAGACTTTTTATTAAATGCTCAACCGAATATCTGTACCCTTTGCCATCCACTCTTATGTTATTTCGTAATTTGTCAAATTACTGCACACTCACACTCAAACACTTGGCCTATAATCGAGTTATATCGTCAAAAATAAAACTGCCGAATTGTAAATTTGTGATTATTTTCCACCTCCTCAAGAATCTGTCCCAAATTTTATGTATTTCAGCCGTACTCTTTGATTATCTAATCGCAGCGTATTCAGACTGAGTGCAATCGATCCTTTTCGCAAAATGATGTCGATACAGAGCATCGGAAATTTTATTCCATCATCTCTCAAAGTCATCGAAATATTGAAAATAATCCAAAGGGGTTCGTCTCTCTTGCTATGTAATTTTGATGCCAATATTTCTTCTGTTCAATATCAAAGCTCAGAGTGTTTGTACTCATCCAATCATGGCACCTCACTCAAGTGAGTTACTAGTTTATGGATGGAGAACTGGGATATTCGAATCGAAGGATTGGTGCGGCTGGGTGTGATCGTTCCAATGTCTCACGTCTTTCATTATTCTGGCTTCATTTTTCTCACATAAGTGAACTGTACCCATAATGGTCCTTGCCATTTCAATTTCTCAGCAATCGCGGTCTTCGCAAACTACACAATAAATTCAACAGGCGGCAGTTTTTCCGGATCACCATACAACTTAAATCCTTTCTACTTTGTATTCGGCCTGATATGCCCATAGTTATGGTAGGATTAAACAAAAATTACGTCGATCCGATCGTCACTTTATTTCATTATATCAAGCTTAATGCAATACACTTTCAATCGCTCCAGTTATATCAATTAATACATAATTTTTATAAATTGCACAAGACAGATTTATTCATTGGTAGCTGTTTTTGCTCGTTTCCGATCAGACCTCAGAGAAAAAAGGGCTATTTCATTTTGTCAACTTCAATCGTCTCCCCATTTCTATGTACTCGTCTATAGGAACGTGTAGAAATTGACATGGTATTTGGAGCACTCAGCCAGGCTCTGACATAAGGATCTTCATTGTTCCGCATGCAACAATCAAACGTTTTTATTTTACAATTAGTCTGAAGAAATTTCCTGCTTCATTTTATTTCTCGATGTACACAACGTGAAATTTTTGTAATTCTGGAAACGATTCTCATTCCATTCTACCATCTTCCAAAGTTAAAATTCAACAGAAGTAATTACTTTAATACCCTCGATTGCAGTGCGAACTGCCAATGTAAATTTCATGGCTAAAGAAAATAGAAAAAAAAATTCCCCTTGACCCCGACGTGATTTGAACACGCAACCTTCTGATCTGGAGTCAGACGCGCTACCGTTGCGCCACGGAGTCTCTTGTGAGGACTGATGTACGTTGATCAAATGAACAAAAGGATTTATTTCAACGGATCGCACATCTGTCCATTTGTTTCAAAATTTGACTATTATCACAGAAATCACGATGCTTCATTGTAATTGATACTGGTCACAGCTACTAAATTTTAATTTTCAACAACGCTGAATGGCTTAACTAATCGAAGCTTCTCGAGAAGATAACGGCCGTTGGACGTTGGCTGATCCTCTGTAGATTGCGGAGTGTCACCGTAGGTAAGATTATTCAACCGACGAAAGCTAGAGAATTGGGCGACATCAGCTGTAAATGAAAAAATAATAATTTAAACCAAAAATATATCGTTTTCATTTTGAAATGAACTCCTCAGCATGAATTTAATGACGGCGTTTCTGTCGTATCTCAGTAACATAATATATGTACCTATACCCCCTATTTATGGTTTTTCCAACAATTACTGCCGTAAGAGCGAACAAATTTTGACATTTCATGTTTATTCTAGCTGGATTACTTGCGGGAACAATTGAATCAACGATATTCATTGAAATTCTGATAGACGTCAATCAATCAATCAATCAATACATGAAATGCGGCGACTCATATCTTTCAGTTTTTTTAATTTTACTAATGATTTGGATTTGTGAACATATTTCATTATAATTAACTCCAAAATTCACTCGGTGCAATTGTTTTCGATTTATTTGAAAGACCGTAATACAGTCTCGGTTACGGACGGTGCGTTACGTTACAGAGAAATATTTGTTCAAAATGGCCACTCTAGACGAAAATGGCCTCTTTTATGAGCAAAGTGGTCCCCTTCACCAAAGCGTGGAAGCACGTGTTACAAGCATAGCCTTCCGTTGCCTAGCAACGCGACGCCATTGGCCAAGATGCCTTGATAGGGATTCAGTTGGTTGTCTAAAACGTTGCTTAACTGTAAGTCCGTTATCGTTGATAACTGACTCGCCGAACAAAGTTTTACAACGCATGGAACTATCTGGCTTCTTCTAAGCTGAAATTGAATTATCATCGAAGAAGATGAAGCCAATCAGCCACTAGGGTTATCCTGCGGTAGCGATAAATCGCAGTAAATCACAAGACAACAAAATTCCAATCACATGCTTCGGCTTAGTACCTTAATTACTGCTCGTATTAAGTCAGCGATACGACCGATCGGCTTAAGGTACTTGTACGGTGTTAATCATGATCCTGGTGTATTCTACGTGAAGCTACACCCAAATGGTATACCTTAGTTTTCAACTAACGAGTGTTCGATTACTGCATTACCAGTTCTCATCTCCAATTAATCATGTTGGTCAGTTGTTTTTTCTTATCAATAAATAACGTACTGCTCACATCACCTTGGATTATAATTTTGTTGGCAGCTACTCGGCACTCAATTCAAATAATCATTCATTAAAAACTCATAACAAAGTATTGCCGACATCAGTAGCTTTCAGCTCAATTTATTTATTCTACTTCATCAGATCGTGCGGTACTTCTTTACAAACAAAATGATCGGGTATTGGACATGTATGCCGTAGAAGTACCAAAAAAACACGAGGGAAAAGGATTGGGAAGGCTATTGGCAGAGGTAATGAAAGATTACCGTGATTACATTCACGAACGATTGAAACGTAATCGCACGACGAACTAAACACGTGAATTAATCATCTTGTTCTTATCTGATTTAATCCTGATTTTGTCCAACGTTTCAGACAGCGTTCATTTACGTAATTGTTCGCAATTATCGCATGCACCTAACTTGTACGTACCTGCAACGCTATTACGAAACAATCAAGACGCAACAACTCAGTGCATATGTGGTTGGACCTCCGCACCTTTTAACTGGTCCTCATCCAGTGGCAATGTTTTCTACTGTAGAGGCCGATAGGCTTGAAGGCATGCCGGATCCTACGGACACGAAGAACAGATTCAATAAGGACTAGTGTCGAATTAAGGACTTGACATTTTTAGAGATGAAATAAGTCAAAAACTTGTTATTAGACCGTTAAAAAAAAAAAAAAAAATGGATGAGACCGAGTATAAAGCACTGATACAGTGGTACTGCCGCAAAAAATATTATAATGGCATGTTAGTCCACGCGAAACAAGCGTGCGATGCTCATCCGGCTAGCGAAAACTTGAAAATTTTACTCGCTTTGGCTTACGCACTGATAGGACAAGGCAGAGACGCTGCTAAGGAAGTTTCAGGATTAATTGGCTATGGAGATACAACGCTGGCTGCTTTATTAGTGCAAAGCTATGCTCACAGATTTGGCAATAGTATTGATAGAGGTGCATTGACTCAGCTAGACGCCCGTATCCGCGAAGATAAAAGAAAAGCTACACCTCAAGCACTAACATTGGCTGGCACCGTGCTGTTTCTACTCGGTAAAGTCGAAAAAGCTAAGGAATATGCTGACCGAGCATATAAGTTAAATCCTACGAATATGGATGCGCTATTGATCAAAGGATGGATTAGTTTGCACCTACCAAAAGAGGGGAGCGCAGGAAAATTCACAGATTACTTCGAGCAGGCTCTGAAACAAGACAGAAAACATCTTAACGCTTTACTTGGCTCTGCAAGCTACAAAGAACAGAATGGAGACCACGAAAGCGCGATATCTATACTTAACTCGATCATAGTTCGATATCCAAAACTGTCCATGCCGTTGATAGAAAAAATGTCCAACCAATTGGCCATGAAAGATTGGGAACAGGGGCTAGAAACTTCTAACAGAATACTATTACTTGATTCAAACAACACAAGCGCCGCAAAACTTAAAGCTATAGCATCGCTGTGCAGGGACGGCGACTACACCGAAGGGTTAAGATACTTGCAAACATTTTTCAGATACTTGTTGCTATCGGAGCCTAAAAATATACACCTTCTCATAGATGGAGTGCAATTATTCTCTCGAGTAACCGGACGGGATCCAGCCATATTAACAGAGCTGACAAAAATCACTGAGAAATGTGTACAGCAAAATCCTCAGAGCGGTGAACTGATGGTTGAATTAGGGAACCTGAATGTATTCATGGGAAAAATCAAGGATGCCGAACACTGGTACCGCAGTACGGTACGAATCGACGAATCTTCGCTGCCAGCATTGATGGGACTGGCGCATTGCCAGCTACTCGACACTTCTTCAGGGGCGACAGATTTGGCCAGACAGCAAATTGACTTTCTCAGAGAGATACAGGTAAATGCCACAAGTCCCAAAATTCTGTACATGTCAGCTAAATTGAGCAATCACGAGCCAAGTATAGCTGTAAATTATCTGGACATGGCAGCCATGATATTGCTGGAAGACTCTAAAGGTATTCCTTACGGATTTGAGTATCTCAAAACTTTGAATCCGGATTTTTGTTTGGAAATTGTAAAAGAGTTCTTGATATATTTACCAAGCACGTCAATTGGCAGTGCTCCGGAAGAGAAGAACTCGTCAAGCGATACGTTGAAAAAGCAGTGCTTGAATATTCTCGAAAAAGTTTGCGACGCTTGTCCTGGCTTAGCGGCAGCTCTGATGTTGTTGGGAAAAGTCAGATTGCAAAATGGGGACTTTGACGGAGCTTTGGAAGCATTGAGAAAACTACTAGATTCGGTTGATCCAACCAGCGCACCAGGTCACTTGTTAATGGCTCAAATTCTAGCTCGCCAAGGAAAGTATCAGCAGGCTTCGCAAAGTTTGGAAGTTGGATTGAGCTACAATTTTAAAGTCAGAGATGATCCCATGTACCATTTGATCATTGGACTGGTCGAGAAAGAAAATGGAGACCTGAATAGCTGTATTCATAGTTTGCGTGTTGCTATGTCGTATGCCGGTCTAATGCCTGGCGAGGGTATATCAACAACCACTTCGATACCCACCGCAGACAAGGCGACGCTTTACCTTGAGCTCATATCTGCTTATAGTAAAGTCAAAAAGTATAATGAAGCAATTTCACTTATGGCGGAGGCTACGGGGGAATTATGTGGCACTGTTGAGGAGAGTCGCATAATAATCGGAAATGCTGAACTCTGTCTGGACATGGGCGATGTAGACCAGGCCATAAGTCATTTATCAAGAGTTCATCCAGGTCAGCCTTACTACTTGCAAGCGCACACAAGACTCGCTGAAATTCACCTCAAGTGGAGAAAGGACAGGAATGCTTTTGCCAAGTGTTTCAGGTGAGATATCGTGCGAACAAAAAACTAATCCGGGGTTGAAGTCGGTAGCGTTAATTTAACGAATGACTGGAAAAAAAAAACACTTTTTTGCAACTTGAGTATTATTCTGAAGTATTCGAGTTTGATAAACATGAGTATACTAATACTGATTGTGAGAAATAATGACATTTCATCAAAATGCATCATTGGATTGGCGTTACTTGCTTCCACTATTAATTTCTCTCATTAATGATACTGTAGTCAGGACGGCTAGGTGGTCTAGTGGAGTAAGTCTCCGGTAAAGCATCTCTAGATACCAGGTTCAATTCCTGGCTTCGTCGTTAATTTTTCAACTCACCTGAAAATTTTCGAAATTGTACTCTTTCTATTATAAATAAACCAGCTTGTACGTAACCCACCATCGTTTTTGCAATCAGAGAACTAGTCGAGCACTCTCCTGGTCCGACAACATACAGCATGCTTGGGGATGCCTATATCGCCATTCAAGAACCGGACCGCGCGATAGAAGCCTATGAACAGTCCCTGAAGAAAAGTCCATCGGACAAAATACTGGCTAGCAAAATGGGAAAGGCACTGGTCAAAACACACCAATACGGAAAGGCAATAAATTACTACAAAGAAGCAACGCGCCAGGAAGGTTGCGGTGATCTGAAATTGGATATGGCAGAATTGTTCATGAAAATGAAACAGTTCGACAAAGCGGAAGCCACTCTTGCTCAAGAGTTGCAAGTTAAGTCCTTTTGACTGAAATGAGTATTGGCTATACACATCAGTTTCTCGTCCAATGCCCAAATTCTCACAGCGATTTGTGATCGTTTACAGATTGTCGCAATGCAAACGACCTACAGAGCTTAGAACTGCGAACAAAACAGCTACTGTTACTGGCCAAGGTTCGCAAAAGAGCAGGCAATACGCAGGCAGCCCTCGCAACTCTGCGTGAAGCCAGAGAAAATCAGAGTAGGGCTGTTCAGAGAGCTGCTGTCACGCCTGGTTCAACAATGCAGAAGGAGTTGCTGGCTCAAATATGCTCGAGTATGGCGGAGCATGCTTCATCTCTGAGAGATTTTGACCAGGCTATCGTCTACTACAAGGAGGCTTTGAGTCACAATTCTAGTGACACTAAGGCTCTGCTTTCGCTCGCCAAGATTTACATGCAGGTATATATGACATGTTCTACTCAAATGCAGCAAGGCTTGCAAAGAAATTTACGCCAGATCACAAGACCATATTTTTTGTAGGTAAACGACCTGGATCGTTGCGCTCAAAACTGTGCAGCCTTACTAACAATGGATCCGAGCAACGAGGCAGCACTGGTGATGATGGCTGATCTGGCCTTTCGCAAAGTGGATTTTGAAACTGCTGCGTTCCATTTTCGTCAGTTATTAATTCGTCAGCCAACTTATTGGACAGCGCTGGCAAGACTGATAGAAGTTTCTCGTCGAACAGGTAGAACAACGAGGATCCAATGTTAATTATTTTTCTGCGAGCGAAGCAAAGTTTTCATTAAATAAACGAAAGTCGTACCCTAGGCAACATGGATGACCTTCACGAGTGGATCTCTAGGGCAGAATCTAGTATGAGTGGTTCAAACCAAGAAGCTGGCTTCTCTTACTGCGCCGGTCTGTTAGATTGGAGACTTGGCAAGCTGAATTCTGCGCTTCGGTACTTTAATGCTGCTCGACGAGATCCGGAGTGGGGTCAGCAGGCCATCTACAACATGATTGATATATGCTTGGACCCTGACGATGACTCTGCGCTAACCAATGATACTTTCAATGACAGTGATTCTGAGTACCAAGATTCAAGATCACTGGCATTGAAAACAGCTCAACGCTTATTGCAGGTACCATATTATCATACATTTGAAAGAGAGTGACGTTTCAAAGAAATTCTATTACATTGGAAAGAAAAGTGCGAGTCATATTCAGGGAGGTGGGAATTAATAAACCTGTAAATATACTGAAAGTTACGGTAACTAGATAGTACCTAATAACTTTTTTAAACTTAGCAGTGTTTTACAGGATAGTGACTATCTATTAATTAGGTAATATCTAGATGAAGATACAAATATGCGTATACAAGTTGTCGATAAAAATGCTTCTAGATAATATACAAGATAGTTTTTCAGGCAATTATCTCCATAAAATGTAAGATTATCTATTTAAGATTAAACTTAAATCTAAAATCATATTTTCGGTACATGATTTGTTATGTATTTTATCTCATAATCTATACTCGCTTTGCTGCACATGATTTGTCATGTGATTTGTTATGTATTAATTCGTATCCAAATGTTAAATTACATGATAAAATACATCGGAATTTCGGTAATAACGCTGTGTGATCCATCACAAAATAATTTTCATTAGGCACATTACCTGATAAATTTCAGGCCTCCAAAAGTAAGTCGAAATAACGTTAATTCCAATAATTTTGTACCCAGGAACTGAACCCAAAGGGAGGCATCCAGGAGATGCTGACCCACCGATTGCTGGGTGATTTCTTCCTCTTGGCGACGAAGCAGAAGGGAAACATTGAGCGTGCCCTACAAGATTGTACAGCTCTGGCGAGCCAGGATGCGCTCAAGGATCACGTCGGTCCAGCGCTGGGCTTGGCTACGGCTCACATCCTGCTTAAGCAAACGCCGCGAGCACGCAACCACCTCAAGAGAGTTTGCAGGAATGTTTGGTCCTTCGAAGATGCCGAGTACTTGGAACGTTGCTGGGTCCTGCTGGCCGACATTTACGTCCAGTCGAGCAAATACGAGCTGGCCAACGAGCTGCTGAAGCGCGTTCTTCAGCACAACGCGACCTGTGTACGAGCTCACGAATTGTCCGGCTACATAGCCGAGAAGGAACAGAATTATCGCGAGGCCGCCGTCCAGTATTCCCAGGCCTGGAAGTACGGAGGAAGGTCGAAACTCTCCGTCGGCTACAAACTCGCCTATTGCCATATGAAGAGTAAGGCTTACGCTGATGCCATTGAAACTTGCAACGAAGTGTTGAAACAAAATCCGGATTATCCACGGATAAAAAAAGACATACTGGAAAAGTCTATGAACAATTTGCGAACTTAGTTTTACAAATATCATTCTACCGAAAGGCAATATTTGCATGCAAATGAGATTGTACCGGGAGAATTCCTGGAAATCGTATGATTTCAAAGACGCTTCGCCGGCAGATAGATCTCCGAAGTTACGTACGAAGTATTTTACTGCGTGTAATATGTAACTACGGCTGCCCATTTGACTCCCAATAACTGCAAAAGAATAGAATTTCTAATATGATCCATTCCGATTTCTTTATCCGAAAATTCGAATAAAAACGAATTTGAAGGAGGACGATCCGAATAGCTGCGAAACGTCCTTCGAAATGTTCGCTTTCAGGGAATCCTCCCGGTATAGTTGATTATTAAATGAATTATTCCGTCCACTGTAATCGTAAGCATTAATCGCTCATAAAACTGAGAAACAAATATTCACTGCAACGACGTTTAAACTTTCACTCCTGACAAATAAAATGCGATCCGATTGAATTTCATTCTTTTTTATTTTCACTCGTCGTTATGAAAATTTCTGCCATTACGAATTTTTATGGAAATTGAAACATTTTGTATTATTTCGTACAAAATTGTAAATATGCATAGTTTTTCGTAAAGAATTTTTAATATTTGTGTTTAAAAATTTTAGTAGCTTGTAGATTTTTTTTTTGTATAAAAATACAAATTTTCATGAAAATCTACAAGTTTTTATGAAAAACTATGCGTATTCACAATTTTGTGAGAGAACAATTTGTTGCACAAAATTGTACGAAGTGTCCCAATTTTCTGAAAAATTCGTAAAAAATCGTAGACATAATTTTCACCACGGATTATACGTCAGCATATTGATGGTTCAAATTTAATCACCACCAGCTGCTGTCACAACAAATTACATGAATCAAAATTATAAAGTATACCTATAAGATAAGGCGAATACTGTCTTGACTATAAATATTTGAGGATACATCTTGATATGACATGTACGATTACACTAGTATCCGCACGTCGGCTGGTGATGAGGAAGCGTGGATAATGCAACAAAATGTATACATGTATAACTAAACGATATATCTACTTATTGAATCGAGCTTGAAGTGTCAATTAGCTGCAAATAGATATGTGAAAGGGCTGCTGCGCAATTCGCGTGATTTTATTCGTTGGGAATTTCGGTGATTGCATTCAATTCGTTTTCCTCCAATATCTATTTACAGTTGAAATATATCAAACTGTTGAATTGCTCCGAGGCATTTTTTTCACACCATATTACCACGGGATTCTTGAAACATTGATTACGATGTTCGTTTAATTTTATTAACTCTATATGCTACTTGATTACAGTAATAAGTAATATTTACACGTTGAAAGTGACAGTTTTACATCATACCTATTACGATTATTACGTTATATTATATACAATGACAATTTTGTTTTAAATAAATCAGATAAGATTAAAATATGTATGTGTATGTATATCATAGATTTAACGCGACGATGTATTTCAATCACTTTACATACCATTATATGTATACACTATTGGCTATTTGTGCATGCTCAAATATTTTGTTTGATTCAAAATTGGTAGTTGACAACTTATTCAGCAAATAGGAGCGAGGAATATTCCCCTTGTATCAATAAAAGTAACTTTTCACTGTGGTTATTACTCTAAAATGACACGATGTAATATGAATAAATGTCCATCAGCTTGCACGAAGTTTCCTGCGCCTTCGATATTAACAAACTTAATATTTAAATCAATCGCAGCTGATGTAATGTTTCCCACATATTTTTTATTTCAATATATAACAACCGAACTTTGAAATTGTCGAAAATTAAACAGACACAAGTCGCTAAGATCGGAAACGAGTTTTTTTCCCGCTTCTGTATCATACCATGATTCAATGCGTTTTCATTTTTCGCACTCCCGAATGTATGGTGTACGTAATTTTTAACACCCAAATTCGCGAATTCGTCAGTGTTGTACGTTGCCTACATAATTTTATCAAAGATAATTATCTTCGATAAATTCACCTCACTTTTCATGTTACATAGAGATAATTTGGATCAAGTTTATCTTTAATTTTCGTTCAGATGAGCCTGCTTTTATCTCACTGATGCGTAACAATCTCCCGTCATTATCGTCATCTTTTCGAATATTCAGAGATAAAAATAAGGATAATCTTGTATCTTTCATGCCGGTTACAGAGACAATTAATTTTTATATGCATAATCTCTTCATATTTTCCTCTAGACAACGAAACTCATTATCTTGCACGACACTGGCAATTGCGTATATCCATCAACCAGTGGCTCTGTGCTCAAATTTGTCTACATAGTACGTGTGCTCTTCAGAGATCCAAGTACATAATTTGGGTAGCTGAAACGGCACCGCAAGCTGCCAGCATGCATGCCACCCATACGACTGCTGTTGTCGTTCCCGAGACGCTGACTATGGTTCCAAGACCACAGGACAGGAGGAATTGCGCCAGGAACACCATCGACGAAACGATCGCAACATCCGTACCCAGGCCTCGGACACCGCCACTTTGAACGGCAATCCCATCTAACCCAACTTCGAACTGTAGAAGATATGAAATGGTGGTTTTATTAGGTTTTTATTTTATTCATTATCTCCACCTAGAGTGGAGAGGATCGATAGAGATCACGGAGTAGTAGGAAATTAGGAAGGAGACAACACTCAGGCAGCTCTCGGCTCAAAAGTTGGTCCAGTTTCTCGGGCAACGGAGGAGGAATTGTCAAGATGCGATTTAAGCGCCTCTTGCGGTCTAAGCCCGCGTAACGCTCTCCCCTCTTCCTTCTATGATCTTACGATTCGGATCTAACGTCGGTTGAGGTTGGAAAAGCAATTGCTCGGTTTTCACTGGTTTTCTCTCACATCAAATGCGTATTTTACGAATATACGGAGTGTACTTGTAGCACGGAGGTTTATAGGTTATGATCGCCGCCCTTCATTTCTTACATTTTATAGCGAAAATTTCAAAATTTTCCGTAAGAGGCGCTTAAATCGCATTCAGACAATTCGTCTCACGTTATCTGAAAACTGGGGTAAAGTTTTAGCGCAGTGCTGTCTCCCTCCTACTACTCCGTGAGCGACGTATTTTTTCCCGATTAATCGAGTATAATCGATTATTTTTCTTCAAAATCGGTTTTTGTTTCCTACTCTCATGAACGCCGCGATACAGTATCAATTTATGTTATTGAAATATCAATTACTATCATTCTCTTATTTACCAAGTACCTATTTGATACAATAAGCGAAAGATGAATGAATATTTTCACCTGAAATTGAAAAATATTTTGAATTAAACTACAAATCATCAACAAACTTTTCCGCCATTCAGTCTACGTATTGAAATAAACGAAATTTTGGTTTTAAGTGCACCGTTTCAAAAAATTACGAAATAATCGTTTACTCGATTAATTTCTATCGATTCAATCGAGTCCTGTTGGATAATTTTTTTTGAATCGATTATTTTTATATTACCAGCCATAGTTACGAGATAGGCTACCGGGGTGAAAATATTCTTTGAAAAATTTTATAAGAATCTTGGTACAAATTTACCAATTACGTCAATCAATAAATTTTCACAATAAAATGTCCCGTATTTATTTTAAAAGTCGGAAAAGGCCTCGCCTTCGATGATAATCATCTCATCGTCAGTCCGCCAAAGAAATATCTTCATTAAATCATCTTTTGCATCTCGCTTTGCAATTCAACACGCTGTAACAGTATGGAATATTTTTTTATAAATCTGTTAACTGACATATCATGTTGAGTAACGTATAGTTCAATTTTCTCTCAAGGTTCACCGATTTCGTTCGATTTACTCCCGAATTCCTCACCGATAAACCGTCGAGCTGTATATTTTGGAGCTTGATTGTCGGAAATTGACTTCTGTTTGATTATTTATTTATTTATTTATTTTTTTTTTGCCCCTTTTTTTCTTTCAGAGAATTATTTTCACCGTAGCTGCGTCTACTGCGTGTGGGCTTATATTACCGTTGACGAAGCGTGATAATGGGCAATCAGCAGATACGGCATTGTGAAGAGTGTCGAATACATAACGCCGGCTGTCCACGAGAAGATAATTACACCCACCGGGTGTTTCGTTAGCGCCATCATCATCATTCCCGTACTGTAGAACAGCAGTCCACATATATACACTTTCTTGGCTCTGTGGATGACCCGAGGAATGAATTAATAATTCTCTTGTTATTTTTTCGAAAATTCTCCTAGAGTAGGAAGATTAGTATGCAGTTAAAAATGAGCTAATAATTTTGGTTTTATACCAATATTCTTTCCTATTCAACTTGCGAAACTCATCAAGCTTATCGGGCAGCCGATCGACTGCTTTACGCTTGACCGAACAGTGAGTTGACAAATTATTTAAAATGATGTGTTCGCTAGATGAAGATTTGGATGTAAGTTATGACACAGATTTAGCAAACGCACGGCCGTGTTTCAGAATGAAAAGCATATCTGCGCTCAATGTAAAGATTGGATTGATTGAATTTAATAACCATTAATCACCTTGTGATGTGGTAAGCGTATATTTGATTCAAACGAATTAGTGTGCCACTTTCCTCACGTCGATACAATACAAATTAGCCGTAACTTGCTGTTATACCAATTAAAACTCACAGGCGTCACACGAACATTGAGCACAGGACACGAAACAAGTAATGATTTAATGACATGGCGAATGACCTCCGTTTCACAATGACGCAGAAAATGTTGAGTACGATAGATTTTATGACTAAGACTAACTTGTAGCGTTTAATGAGTTTCTCAATGACGAGCGAGTAACAGGCACATGATAGGGAGTACATGGACATTCCCCAGCACCCAAATCGAACCCCAGATTCGTAAAGTTGTCGTTCATTAGATCCGTCAGAAGCCTGAAATGAAGATTGCAAAGAATTGGAAAGGAACGGGGTAGAATTCCGGAAACAGCGTCACAAAGCTAAAACTGCTCAAAAAGACGTTCAACGACCCATTTTTTCATCTGGGAAATATGGCTTACGATTATTGTCCAAAATATGTCTTTCGCCACCTTGAGATGCAAAAAATGGGTTATAAAACATCGTTCTGACATCATGTTTCACTCTTGAAAAAGGTAAGGAACTTTGAGTAACTTTGAGTGAAGAAATTAAACTTAGGCAAAACATCAGTTTCGAAAGGTCCGAAACCCGATGCTCAAAGTTAGTTAGGAAGTGCAAAATTTCGAAAGGGCGTAACTCCGAAAAATCAAAGTTCCAAAAGTGCGAAAATGAGAAAATTTAGAATTCCGAATGATCGAAGATTTTCAGTTCTGTGCATTTCTGACTTCGTACAAGTTCACCACTTTGATCGTTCTTCCTTTTGGATTTTCGATATTTTTACGTTCGGAGTCATGTTCATTCCGATTTTCGATTTTTCTGATTTTTTACACCCACTCATTGAATAAACTACGCTGTGTGAGTGTATTTTAATTTTCAGAATTCTACTCTATCGAAACTTAATCTCCCGCAATTTCTCTCTATCGTAACTTTACTTTTCGGAACATTGCTCTATCGTAACTTAAATTTACGAAATCTTGGATTTCGGAACTTTGAGCCGTCGGGTTTCCTGCCATTCAAAACTCTGTCGTTTCCCAAAAGTTTGATTTCTTCCAATCTACTTATTGATTTCCGATTAATCCTGACCTTAGGGTCACCACCGTAAACCGCCTCGCCAACGAAATCGGTGAAGTAGAGAGAGTAGCAGACGTGTGCCATCCAGCAGAATAGATTCGTCAAGCACAGCATCCTCATGCTGTGAGGCATGTAGAGTATCGACAGGAGATACTCTCTCAGAGTTGTTCTGGAATTGGCTTCGGCCCCGTCGTCCAATTCGTTGTTCTCAATCGCCATTGATGCCTCCGGAAGCACGTCGGGAATAATGGGAACAGCGCCAGGTCGCTTCGGACGTTCGTCGTTGGGAAGCTGCCTGAGAATGAACTCCTGAAACCGCGGATACGTTTGATTTTTATGTTTCAACTTTCTCTTTATTTCATCGTCAACTAGCCTCTGCATTGTTTCCAACGTTCGTTGGATCCTCCGTCTGCGTCAGGGTTCCGTAAGACGTGCACTCCTCGGCTGCAATCTTGTCCGACTCTTCCGACTTTCTGCTCTCAGACATCTGCGGAGAGAAGTTTGCGAACGGTTAAAATCAGCGAGAAAATCATCAACGAACAGAATATCATCATTGCGGTACTAGATACTCTTATGACGGAGAAATTATTCGTGTATATACAAATTCATCTAGATAAAATGTATTATCTCCATGATTGACATTAGATTATCCTTATTTCCATCTGTTTAGTGAAAAAAATAAAAATAAAAACGAGAAAAGTGAGAGCGAAAAGAAAGAATTTATTATCGTCGATTCGAAAAAATATTTCTTTCCGATTTGTGTAAAAAAGTATATTATTGCCGTGAATAATTTTTTGCCAAAGCAACGATAGCTCGATTCGGTTATAAGAATAAAGTAAAAACTAGCAAGAAAATGATTTTTTTCGTCAACGTCAAAAGGAAAAAAAAAATGTTTCCTAGTCTCATGGTAAAAAATCCTTTTTCTCTCGGAAAGGTTATTTCCATTCAATTAATTTATAAGAAGACAAAAGGCGAATTTACCTATGACAATAAGACACCTAATTGTTCTGGATAAATTTATCTGACAGAGAACGTATAACAGTACCGTCGGAATATCTTGATCGTTACCTTCTGATCGTGGAATCGTTGGTACTGATCCCGCTCGAGAACCTCGAGTGGAATTTCCTTGAAGCTGGTTATGGTGCAAAGTACGCATATTACGAATATTATCGTGATCAACGTGAAGGTCGCGTGAAGGTGGCCCCCCAACATGACCCCGAGGGTTGTTGCGTCCCAGTTGATGCCCCCCAGTCCGTAGCCCATGAAGCCCCCCAATCCGGCCATGATTGTGAAGGTGCTGAGTCCCCGGGCATGATCCTCTGCGTCGTGGGCACGTGTAAGGTATAATCAGGGTTTTAAAATGGTGCGAGGTTTATAATCAAGTTACAATTAAGCGGTAACTGCCCAATGGAGTTAATTAGCGAACCACCTCAATAATTAAGGGGTTGAGAGAGCAAGTGCAGGGCTGATAGCAGTCTCCTTGGTCGGAAAAAGTGAAAATGGTGACCAGGAATATTTGAAAAGTCACCATACAGTGACCAAAAACTGTTTAAAAAGTTAAGTATTTCGAAAAATTTGTAGATCTAATTTCGGATTAGTAATACTTAGGTACTGAGTAAATCACTAACTCAGTTAGTCAGTGATTAAGTGATAGGAATCTGCTAGAAAAATTCTTGAACTAGCGACTATTCGTCGCTCTCTACGAAGCAGAGCATATTTGAGATTCACCAGTTTCTTGGGAAAAAAAGCCTGAAACGAAAAATAATTATTTCTCAATTCTCTGATCCGTACAAATACTTTCTCGGTAGTTCACAAAAATGGCTCTTCTCTTATTAGAGTGAAAAAAGTATCACGTTGAACTAACCAGGAACAAATAAAAATTAGAACAACGTCCAGAACAAAAAATATTTAAAAAAATGAGCATGCTTTTATTTCTAAGTACTGGGTTATGAATGCGTTTTTCTATACGTTTCTCAATAAGATACGATGAACGAGAATAGCATGAATTTGAGTTCATTTGAAAATAATGCTCGTGCATACGTGTATAAGTGCGGAAAAAGTAAGAATTTTTGGATTCATCGGGAAAACCGAATCTTCAAAGCCTTTTCCTTTTGAGACTTTTGGGGTCCGGTAAAGAATTTTCTGTCCTTACACGCGGAGCTGAAGCTTTTAAATTTTTGAATAATTTTGCATTTCCGGTGCACCCTAATAAACAGGATATAGGCATTGAAAAAAAAATCTCGATCATCGAGATACAGTTGGAAAAAGTGACTTATCGCAGAATAGTGACAAATAAGTGTGTTTTATAAAAAAAAGTGACTAAAAGTGATGAACGTGACGCGCTACGAGCCGCACCAGTGGTGTAGGTTTAAAATTCAAGTTCAAGAAGAATATGCATAAGTAAGCATAAGTAAGAATTTGCATTTGCGATTAAACAAGGTAAAAATTTTTTTTATCCTAAAAATTTAGGCCAAACTCATTTGTACCACTTGCGTTTCCAATCCCTCAACTTCGAGTTGGGTGAAAGTAGCTGACGACGGTGCGGTGAAATTGGACTCGAAATTTGTCTTCATCGAAGAGTAAATTCGATGCCTACCTGGAACCGTGACGTCCAGAAGATAGGCTCTTGCTGGGCTTTGACAGGCGTCAGCGTCAAAGTCAAGGAGAACAGTGCCGAGTATTGTGAAGAATATCCCCCAAGAATGGGACGATGTTGGTGACGAGTGCCGGTTTTCGACGGTAGAATTTGTGCCCGAGGTCCGATGCCCCAGAGGAACGGTGTGATTGGCAAACGTCGGGGTGTCGCCGAAGGCGTATCCCATGTTTTCGCCGTTGGGGACGAGGATCAACCCTGGAAATTGAAGCCCCGAGTCTTACATCGATCGCACCTCAGGCCTCACGGATAGTTTCACTCTCTCTCCCTCTCTCTACTTCAATTTACGTATATTTTCACGTGAATTAATATTTATAATAATTATATAATGTCAATCAAGGTCGCGACCGTAATATTTTCAGGTTCTAATTGGTTCATGATTCATGCTATTCTAATTTTGTTAAATTTTGTTCAACCCCTCGAGAACATATTGGGTTATACTGACCTACACCTTTTTGCTTCTGAAACAAGTAATTCTTTTTTCAATTTGTTTATTTATTTTTTTATTCTTCCAATTTATGAATTATATTTATACTATGCTATAACACTCTAAGATAGTAAAAGTATACCGGTGAATTTTTTCAGGTAGATTGGACTAGTAGATTTGAAATGGCAACGCATGAAAAATGGAACAGGGTCATTTTGACCCAGAGTGTTCTCCATCGTCGAAAAAAATAATTCTCTTCTCGGAGGGTTGATTATATATCTATAATTTTCTTCTTCACATCACCGTTACGGTGATTTCTAGATTTTGCATTATTTTTCCTGTATTTATTTATTTATTTATTTTCATTTGCAAAAGGCTTGCCATGGTTAATAAAACTAATCAACAAATCAATCGATCGATATCTCTCTCTCTCTGTCTCACCTATGAATACACCAATGGCCAAGAGGAGGATGAACGGCCTTCTTCGTCCCTGTCGTATTCTGCAACGGTCACTCACGCTGCCGAGGAACGGGGTGACGAAAAAACCGACCAGAGGACTCAGCGCCCAGACCAAGGTCATGTGCTGGTGGTCGACACCGATCTTGAGGAGCGTCGGTGATACGAACGCGGTTTCGGCCGCGTACGAAAACTCGATTCCCATTACGGCGGCCGAGATCCGGACCAGCTCACCCCGCGTTTTTTTCCTAAATTTTTCGATGCTTGTTTCACGTTCTTGTCACACTCAATTACGGGTGCATCAAATACGAGTAAATTCCCGAAGAATTGCAGCACACTTGACAATCAATTATTCAATGCGATCGGAGTTTGTTTTAAGTGGTTAGGGCTGCTCAGAGGTGTGAAAAAATGGTTATTTTGACAAAAAAAAAAAACAAAACAATGTGTTCATTGTAGACCAAGCTATCGCCATATTTGTTGTAACCCGTCTCACAAGTAGTGCTTTCTGGTGACCATCGTAACTTTTTTTCACAGGTCCATCCAAAATCAATCAAACAAGAAAAAATCATCAGTTCAAGCAGTTAATGCAGCCCGATTAGAGCTTTTTTTTCTGCAGATAAAAAAAAAAAAAACAAAATGGCGGCCTCTGATAATTTACTTGCGAATTTTTGGGGAAAAAAGTAATTGTCTATTGCTTGTAAAAATATAAGTTGGGATTAGAAAAAAAAAATAAAAAATATCAAATTATGACACAATTCTACGATCAGGCACTATTTTTTTTTTATGCCCACAATAAACTGCATAAATTTCATTTATATCCATCGAGTGGTTTTTGAACTACAGTGGTCACCGACTTTGAAAACACAGTATTGAAAAGAAACAGGTTTAACGGAAATCGGTCGCTGAAAGCTGCCATCCAGGGTCATCTAGCCCTTCAGTTATTGCATAATATCTCGGAAACTGTTCGTTAAATTTAATTGAAATTTTCAGAGAATATTTTCGAGGCATCATACTTTAAGAAAGCGCAAAAGAAGAAATCGATATTTTTAAAATCCTAAGCTGCTCCAACTCCTTGATAAAAACTATGTTGATCGAACTTCATTCGTATTTCTTTTAATCTTATTTTTTTCATCCGCTATGATCGATAAATAGAAAGCATTATCATTGACAATATTTAACATCTACCATCTTGCGGTCCTTGTGATACCTCAAATACGGTGAAAATCGATTTATCTATTTGAAATTTTGAAATTTAGAAACGGTTTACAACTTTGTTTATCCTCTTTGCCACGACATAGTTTGTTTTGTTTTTTTTTTTTTTCTGTGAAAAAAATTACAACAGTCTCGCGTTGAATTTCGATTTTTAGTCATTAATTGACAACTTCTTCATTCAATTATCACAAGAAAATTACCTTTGCAAGAGAAGTGGGATTGTGGGATAGGGACCCTAAAACTATCCAAGTATACATTGTCTCGAAATTTGAAATAAATCGATCAAGATTGATTCACATACTTTTGAATAAAACGCGTCCTTATCGAATTGAATAATCAAATGTCGAGATGTATAAAGTCCCGAGACTCAGCCCATTCGTACATGGACTCTATCAAAGCGGTTCTAACGCACCTGTATATGTGCGAGTAGTCGTCGAGGGTCTTTTCCAGCTTCGGAGGGCCTCGGATATGGTTCAAAAAACCTTCGATTCCCTGATCCAAGGGAATACTCTGTTTCCACTCTTTCCAACCGTTCCATTTCTCACCAACTTTATCTCGGACACCGTGAATTCTACCGGCCAATCCCTCGTACTCGTGCAGTTTATCCACCATTATATCCGACTCTCCTTATACGCCCCTGAATAAAACAGTTTCAAACGTCGAGTAACAGCTCCGTATAAAAGCCGAAATTCGATTGACCCCGAGAAAAATTTAATTCAAATGGATGGACGCTGCTGCTCCGTAGTTATAACGGTTCTCATGCTTTCCGTTCACTGTCTCTTTTTCTCCTGACAGTAAAAACGATATTATTCCGTAGAATTGAAAATCTGAATTTGTGAAGCGTAAAATGATACATCGAATAAATCAAAAATGAGGAATTCGAAAACTTTTAATTGGTCGGAAATTCCTTATCTGAGGTTTCTTGGTTTGCTTTAATTGAATCCCCGATTAAAATGAATGGAAAAACTGTAGGGTATACGAATCAAAATGGCTTAACTCCCGAGAGTTTGCTAATCGGATTGAGAATAAAAACGCTCGAAAACCTATCGAAAGTGAAGAATAACATTTTTTTTAGCTTCAGGCTTCTTTGAATCGAGCAAAGTGTTTGCTAAAGTTTCAGGGTAGAAGATATAAGAAAACACTGGCTGTAACTGCGATTAGTGATTCACGTGATCATATTTTTGTGTATTTTATTCGTTTAATAACAATGAAACATTAACGCTAATTCTTTCGATCGGAATAAATTCAATCAATTTTGCTTACGCACCAGACAATCAGATTATTTTTAATCACTTATTGATCTCATTTGTGAGAAGTTAATGTGACCTGAAACACGCTATTTCTTTTACTGATTTTAACACCTAGAGGGTGATTTTCACAGTTCTGTCATATAAGAGTTGAAAATATAATAATGACAATACGCACTTGAAGTAAATAAAACATGAAAAGGTACATTGTTAAGAATATCACGACATGTGAAAGTCCAAAGTTTCCAGCCAGAGACTGATAATTATATTTACTCAACGTTTGTCTCGTCGATGTGTAAATAGCAGTAATTCTCAAAGCGAAATTAACACGGTAAAAAAAAAAACAAAAAGCATTGAAAGTGAATTGGGGCGAATACGGTATACCTGTTGATCCGGATTGCGATAATCCAACGGGATTACGCGGCAAATGAAAGTATCCGCAAGTCTGAATGGCGGGGATTGTGTGAATAAAAAGAGCAGAAGAAGAAAGGAGAAAAGAAAAATAAATAAAAAATATGCCGACAACCAGTTGCTTTTTCATTGATAGTAAGAAAAAAAAGTTTACTACAACTATAATTTTAATGAATAAGGGAGGGGGGGGGGGGGGGGAATAAATGCGCGCAACGTAAAAAATGCAACAACCAACCTGGATTATCGCTCTCTGATATCCCGTGGCTTCAATCCATTTTAAACCGCAACGTTGCAAATCAACCGGCTTCTCCCTCCCGAATATTACAAGATCGCGTCACTCTTCTTCCGCAGCTAACGTCAAGGATTACGTTCAACCCTGTCGACGGACGCTGCTCGACTACCAACCCCGAAGCTCACCCCACCCTCGAATCGAGCCGGTGTTGCGACGTCGCGACGCGCTGCAAGTTTCGCGTTATTCTAACAAGAACCGATGCCTGTGTGAGTCTCTCTACGCGCTTTCGATGTTGGAAAGAACTTGGCTCGATATTTTATACGTGCAATCGTAACACGAACCATAAAGATGGCTTACGTTTTAACAAAAGCTCGTTTGTTTCAGTAATGATGGAAAAGTTTCGTTCAAAGAATGTTTTCTTCCATGGTTCACGATGAAAGTTTGCTCAACATTTGGCAGGGAACAGTCTTCACCTGTTTTGTTCTTGTCATTTTTTACTCATTTTTTTCACTCCCTGGTCCAATGAAGATACCGTATATTAAGTATATTCTACGATAAAAAAAAAAAAAAAAAAAAAAAACAATTTATATTTTAGACAGTCGTTCCAAGCGTTCAATGTTGGACGAAACTTGGCTCGACGTTTTATACGAACGATCATAACACGGTCCATAAAGATGGCTTTCGTTTTAACGAAAGCTCGTTTGTTTCAACAACGGTGAAAAAAACTGCGTTCAAAGACTTGTTTGTTCAATGTTGCACGACTCAAGTTGGCTCAATATTCGGCAGAGATTAATTTTCACCAATTTTTTTATTTTCTTTTTTATTCTCATTCTTTCTTATTCTTTGGTCGAATGTAAATACTCTGCGTACAATACGTATATCGTACAAGAAAAAAACGAATACATGTTTCAAAGATTAAGTTAAATGTTTCCCCGGTGCAGTGAACAAAATTATTAAAAAAAAATAAACAAAAGTACAGACCTTCCTCAGCGGATGCTAGAATTGCGTGAAATTGCAGACGGAATGTCTGCGGCGAACGATTTTGTTATTTGTTTTTCGTTTCGTTAATCCCGTTTCCTCTTCTTCCTCGACTTCTCTCTGCAAATACTCGAACTGGCGGCTGCAGGTTGTGTCGATGCAACAAGTACCTGCAACGTGGACGATTCCATCCTCGGTTGACCTGCTTGCAGTTATAAAGATACCTTCATCACCTCTGAAATACGTTTGCTTTTACGTATAATTCACTCACTAACAGAAAAAAGAATTATTCCGAGTACGTCAGAAAGTATTTCCAACGAATTAGAACATGGAATTTCTTATTGTTAATCGAAATAATCAATTCAACTAATGAGTTAGAAAAAAAAAAACAATAATTCCGCGAAAAATCAATGATCAAATTTTGCAGAAAAAAATCTATGGAACTTTTATTGAAGTCATGAAATATTCTAAATACGTACAGAGTTTATTCTTATGGAGGAGGAGAATTTTTGAAACTTGATTTATCCAACGACTTGTTTTTATCAAACGATTAATTTTTTTTTGTTTTTTTTCTTATTTGAGATTTATAGCATAATTTTTACGGTGTATAAGGAACCGCGCTAAATCTTCAGCTGCGATTTAGCGATGCTGAAAAATTAATTACTGCACAAAATGCCGGCTGGATTTCTTACTTCGTAATTCTCGTTACGAACGAAGGAAGCACAAACGCGGAATGGATCGAACGAGTATTTTCAACTAATAAATGAGCCATCGAGAGTTAGATTTCCAGCAGCAGTAGTCATATACATATACGTACAATTTCCTTCATGGAAATTGCCGCAGCTTTCCTTCCAGCATTATTATTCAATGAGTGAAATTTTTTTTTTTTTCTCATTCGCAGTTTACTTCTTATCGCACGGGTAATGATCATTACAGTGGTACGTATTACGGAGATTTTTTCTGCTTTATAACGTGTAGAAAGTAAATCAATACCTATTCGATTGTCGAGTTGCAACGGTGCTAAATGGGATGATTAAAGTCGGATAAAATGTGTACCTCTCACAATCAGCCGGTGTTTCATCGCCTCAATAATTGTTCCTCTTTCCTCCAGATAGCAATCGCTGTTAAATCTCTGGTGACTTCATTGCCATTTACACTTGGAGCAAACACCTGGGACTCTCGCCCTTCGCCTCGGACTCTTTCGACGTTGTTTCGTTTTTATCCGCGATGAAACCACTGAGAGAAATTTATGTAGGTGATAAACATTCGAGTCGGATGGCAGAGAAAGAATTTATCAGAGGTAACAGGGAAGCTCGGTTTACACAAATCTTTGTTGTACGAATACTAAGAAATGATCTATTGGGTTCGTAAATTTGGATTTTGAATTTTAAAGAGATTAACTGATCCGAAATTCGTTATTTTTATTAACTTTATTATGAAATAGTAAAATTGTCGTATCTCTAAGTTGCGAAGATCTCTTTAATAATTGGAAAATCAAAAATATTGGTGGAATAATACAGAATAGCTCAGACATCGATGTTTCGTTTAAAATTCCTTCAAAATTATTCAACACATCTAGCAGCTTCGTTATATTTCATTCTACGATAGATTATTTCATTCGGAAGACTATTCTCAATAATTTCACTGAAACACTTTACTTTTAGTAATCAATTTAACAATATCGATTATGATCAACAAATCTAGGAGATTAATAATCATTTTAAAGAGTCTTGAAAAGAAACACTGATATCTATAAAACTTCGTCTTTTAATTTTTCATCCCTCACGAATACATCTGATTTGATAAATGCTCAATTCACGAATTTTCCGTGATAAAAATTGTTAAATAGTATAAATTTTTCGGAAGCCAAGTTCCTTAATCGATGAAGATTCGATGATGACGTCGACGCTACTGCAAATTAGCGTATACCTATAACGGTATACGGAAAGCACTTGGAAGAGTCTTAAATTATTAACAGTATAGCCGTCACCCAAATGAAGTCTTACAATCTGGGTCTTGCCTAGAGCAGCCTTGGCTAAGGCTCAGTGTTACATGTTGGAGGTAAGGTAACAGCTGACAGTTTTTCTTTTTCTTTTCATTCCCTGACGCATAGGAAAAATTGACGATGCGTTGTTTCACGATTCTGTACAGCTATACTGATTATTATTTATACGTTAAAATAGTTATTTATGCATGGATTTTTACCGAAAAAAAAACTATTGTGCCATTTCATTCTATCTGTTCGCTTGTTATTTATTAATTTTCCCTGGTAATAAACCGAGGCCCAAAAATTTATCCAGATTATTTATCCTCCAACATTCGACTCGATTAATTGGGTCGGATTTCATTCCGAGGACAAACCGGAGAAACAATAGAAAGAGAAATTTCTCGAAGCATGGCGCAGAAGCATCAAAGCCTAATAACGACGAGGACGACTCCATTCTACCAATCGGATTAAGTTGTATTCTGTAAAGACTGAGACGCAGCGTCGCTGATACTTTTCTCTCCAGATTCCCTCATGAGGCAAATTCCATCTTGGATTTTCCGCGGAAATAAATGAGCAGGAAAAAGGGGAAGCAATTATTTTCAAAGGGGATTGATCGCATGTAAAAAAAAAAGCAAAAACAAAAAAAGATTTTTAAACGCGGAGTAATAACTCTGCCGTAAATAATATAATATTTCGTTAGGTTGAATTTCGTCTCATCAACAAAGTGACAAAACGCTATATAGGCGTTTGAAATTAGACTAATGACTATGTAATAACTCGGAGTTTTGAGAACATCGAAAAGCGTTTCACGATAGTCAAAATTATTCACGATAATGTTAAACGAAAAATTTGTTTTTATCTCAACGAAGGGAGTCCCGGTCTATTTTTGTAATTAGTCGATCCGATGATCGATGTGTCACAGAACAAGTTCGACAATAGTTGAACACCTGCAGATCGTTAATGTATTTAAGGTCAATTTGAAGAATAGTTTTACTAAGAAAAACAACGAGAGCAAATTACTATTGTGTGAGGTGTTCGCTTTATTGTTTACAGCGAAGCTAATCGAATTTGATAGTGAAAATGACCATGGATAAGATTACGACCTCAATTGTCTTCTCCTCCGAAAATTGAGCGAACAATAGTTCGCTGGGTCTGACAAACATTTCTCTGAATAAATCAGTATAATTGTTTTGAACAAATATAATAATCGGACAGATGTACCTTCGATTAAAGTATCGGACGTACAGTCGAGTGAAACAATTTATACCAGAAACGAGGACGTGAACTGAGTTTGAAATAACGATCGTTTCTTATAAGATGTGAGAAAAAATCGAGACTCCGCGAAATCAAACGAACAAATATTGGTCTTAATAACTTGAAAAAGTTCGCATTATTCCTATTTTTTCATATTATTGCGCCAATGAAATCCGTACTACGCGCTCAATCTTATGACTCGTTTCATCACGACTCAATGTTTCTAGTTACTGTAACAAATGAAATTTTTCTCAGTGTAGACGTGTGATTTAGAAACATAAGGCATGCACCCCAAGTTTTATTCCTTCTCTTCAAGCAGCGCACACGTGAATCCGCACGAATGTCACAGTGCAAAACTATCATCGGCTTTCGCCAATCTGGGTTGCCCTCAACGATCGAAGAAGAATCGGACCGCGTCCTGATTAAGGGGTTTGCACCAACTCAAGAGGCCGAAAACAAGCGATTTTTCAAGAATTTTTCACGAAGACATATTTCAATTTATCAATATAAAAATTCATCCACACATTGGGGTAGCATTGAGCTTCATTTTGATAGTTTTTCATTTGTAAAAATAACGATTTTTAAAGTTGCTATAACCGATCTCCGGGAGCACCTAATAAAAAATAACGTTTTGCGGCGAGCAAGATATATCTGGACTGGATTTCATCCGAAATGAAAATGCAGAAAGATTCAGTTAATAGAAGGTATTATCTGGTCTTCGTTCGAAGAAATAAGTAAAATATTAATTTTTAACGAAACAGCGGCTTTTCAAAAAAAAAAAAAAAAAAATTTCAATTTTCCATAAAAATTTTCGCCTTGATTTGTATATAAAATGGAAAATATTTATCTTCGAGAAAATACCTTCTATGAAGGACTGAAAAATATATTCATAAAGCTTGCGTACAAAATTTGAGACTGATCGGTTCGGCCGTGTCCGATAAATCCTGCTCACCAGCTTTGAAAACATAGATTTTAGAAAAACGCGTTGAAAATTTCAAAAGTACTTTATACCCTACAAGGCGTCTTTGCATATATTGGCGTAACTTCGAGAATATTTGTTGGATCGACATGAAAATTTTCGTGCATGTACTTGAATGTATATACGTAAAGAAACAGAAATTAAAAAAAAGAAACTCGATTTAAAAAATTCAGACTGCATATAACCCCTTAAAAGATCCAGAGCGGATGGGTGAAAAATTTATTACTGTACATTTTTGCCAGGTGAAATTAGTAACGTGGTAATGATTTTTTTTTCTATCAGCTGGTACTTTTTACGCGAGATACAGATGCATCGATTCTGTTTTTAGCAAACCAGCCGATCAGCGTCAGCCCGAAGCCATCAATTTTCTCCAGTGATTCCAAGGCTGGGCAGCTGCTGTTACGCAGCGGGAAGAAATCCCTATTGGACGATATTGAGTCAATTTATTTGCAATTTAAAGGCTACAACCCCTGGTTCACTTTGAGCTGCTGCACGAACGATCACCCGGAATCGTAATATTATACGCAGTACGTTCGTTCCGTGTGTTTATAAATTGGATCGGGGAGACAGAAATCCCTTCATTTGTTATTGCACAACCCGTCGGCGAAAGCGTCATCCCAATCGCATCACACCCACTGGCACACTCTGTCTTCAGAAATAAGATACCGTTCGGGTCATCAATGATTTCTTAATAAGTCGTTGATGAGTTGCCGTAAAGAATCCCCTTCTAGACCTAGAGTTGATCGAAATAAATAAGGAAAGAATAATAAAAGAGGAGGAAGAGGAATTGGAAGAAAAGAGCGGTCGCAACGGAGCGCAATAGTCTTTCCATCCGAGTATCGATCGAGCTGCGGCTCGGATCATTTACTCTGATTCGGTAAGCTCCGTGCATACGCAGAGATTGCATTCGCGACTTTTATATTTACCGAGTATGCTTGAAAAAATTCATCATCGACGTTACAAGAACAACAGCGACCTGGATAAATAAAAATAAGAGAGAATAAAAAATTCAAGATAAACTGCTAGTGACGTGATTTAAACAAATACCAATTTACGACGTGTCACGTCATTATTCCAGTGAATATTGTGTGAAATTATCTGGTATAGTCAAGCGTAAGGAAACCGATCGAATGTAAATTGGGATCCTTCATGTTCTCCAGTTTTTATCAGAGAACAAAGTGTTCGACAGACTACACAAGAATAAATCTAAAGTAAGTGATTTACGCTCGTCTGAAACTTGGTCAAATGATACTTTCGTAATTATAATTATCTTAGTTTTGTGAGCGTGCATCAGCGGCGAATGATACGTAGAGTGTGAAGAAATTAACTCTCTGGTAATAATTTGTGTACGGATAACAAACTGTTTAACATGATACGGTCCATTTGACCTTTTGAAATTGACCCAAATAAAATTCAATTGTAGGTAATCATTAAAAATATTCATCTTCTTCTTCTCCTCCTTCATCCTGATCTTCTTATTCTTTTCACACGTGTATAACTACTTAAGGGCATCAACGTCTCTCGCTGCGTTATAGCTTCCTCCTTCTATTTGGATATTATTTTTCGACTGACGAGAGCGTCGGACGGAGGTGAATTCTCTTCGGCGTCGATTTTGCATCTACGTTTTTACAACGTACAATTATTAACGTTAACAAAGCTGTTATGGAAGTCGAAAATCAACAACCAACGAAAGGTCTGTAAAACAATAACGTAATTTCAGAAAACTATACACACCCTCCGAGAAATATCGGATTTCAATTTTAACGTACCATTTTAACGTAGCAAAATTTAAACTGTCGTAAAATCTGACGGGAGCCGCTTTGTGGTTTACAAAACTGACAGGTCACTCCAAATTTTTACCGACGAATCCTTTTTCGGAAAAAAATCCTCCTTTGTTACGCATTAACTTCCATCTGCTTGAAACAGCGGTCAAAATCGTGGTGTTTCAGTTTATTCTTCGGCTCCATGAATCGGGGTTTTCTTTAATTGCGAGTCGAAAATTCAAAGAGGTCGCGACATTGGTTCAGAAGGTTACAGTACTGTATAATACTGATGAGTTTTTTTTGTTTGTACAGGTGTAAAGCCGCCGTTAGAGAGTGAAGTCCAAGATGCAGTTGATCAAACAGGTAAATCGAGGAAAGGTTTGAACGTCAAACGCAGCTGTAAGCAATTGGCAGTTGGCTTATTCTTCGGCACAACAACATTCGGCGGAATGTAGACGCCAATAATTTAGTCCTCTTTGTGTTATTCAAAGACCCTCATCCGCACCTGACGGCCATTCAACCCTAAAAAGTCCAATACGATCGTTATCTTTATCACAGGTTTCGGAAAATTTCACTACAAACTCTTCGTCATCTGTTCAATGGTGTTCATGAACACCGGACTCGGAGCCAGCAGCTCGGGTTTGATCGTACCTGCGGCTTCATGCGACTTCAAAATGAGGACCGAGGACAAGGGTCGGTTGACCGCCGCACCGATGCTCGGTAATCCAACGCCCTCTCAGTTTCCTTCTTCGTCCGAATTCACCTTATCGTTGAGAAAGGTTCTTCATGGTCATATCTCTCAGTTTTTTCCCGACATTCCCACCTCCCCCGTCCCACCCCTTCCTTTTCTGTCCGCAAGTGCAACTGACGAAAAAAGCTCAACCTCATTTCGAACGACGAATTAACTGCACGGCCACTCACGTGATGCATAAAGTGCCCCGAAGCTTTGATCGATATGTCCGACACTCGGGACGGTCAAGTGTCTAATTTCCATTAGTGAGACCACGTGACAAACCGACTCACAGACGCACCGCGTGATACGGTATCACTTTTAACTAAACGATGTCGTACGACGCGTCTCCCGGTACGACGGTTATTAATTTTCAATTGATAAAAAGTCGGTGATGAAAACTGGATACGATCATCGACGTTTGCGCGCTGTGGAAACATGTTAAAAATCCATAAGCATCGGTGGAACCATTCTTCGATAATCCCAACTCACTGACATCTCGGTTGGAATCGCTATCGTCGTCGTCATTTGCTACGAGCTACACATCCGATCTATCCATTGTCTGAACAAATCACTCAACATCTTGCGGTTCATCGTTATCTTCATTTTTCAGGCATGGTCTGCGGCTCGTACTTCTGGGGATGTTTGGCGGACATTAAAGGTCGGCGAACAGCGCTGCTGGCAGCACTTTTCCTCGACGGATGTGCCGGTCTTACTTCAGCTTTCGTTCCGAATTATTGGGTCTTCGCTTTCCTCAGGTTCCTAAATGGATTCGCGTGAGTGAAACCCGCGAGCACTAGATATTGGGTGCAATTTTCAGCCTCGAAATGTAATATATATGTATATATATATACGTATAAAAGCATTCGTTTTCCAGCATCACCGGACAGAGTGCCATGATATTTCCATACCTCGGTGAATTTCAACCCAAGAGATTGAGGGAGACCATTCTCTGCTGGCTGGAGATGGCTTGGACTGCTGGGATCATCATGCTCCCTTGTACGTCCGCTAATACATATAACCCACTTCGCCATCATAATTCTTTTAAAGGATTAATAATCTTATAGTACATGATCCTTGTACTATCGATTTGAGATTTATCATCGTCAGAATATATCCGGAAGGACAAAATGTCCTTCGTAAAGATGAACGTGTGCAGCGTCTGGCTGATAAACGGTTCCTTAAGCCTCTCTCGTTTCATGCATCTGAAAAGTGACAGTGACAGACGTCAACGCACGTACCTACACGCCACTTTTGTAATTCACCGTCACAATGAATCTTCCTATCACAGTGCTGGGTTGGCTGATAATCCCAATGACGTTCCGCTACACCTCGGAGAACTTCTCCTTCGCCTCGTGGAACCTCTTCGTCCTGATCTGCTCGCTGCCGGCTCTCTCGTTCAGCGCGGTGCTCCTTTTCTTTCCAGAATCACCAAAGTACCTGTTTGAGGACAGTCAGGATCACCGAGCGATGCAGATTCTGGCTCGGATGTACGCTGAGAACTCGGGAAAGCCGGCCGAAAATTATCCCGTAAGTAGTGGCTGATGTGCTGGAGACAGTACAATTCAAGGGTAATTATTTGCCGGATGAATAATCGGCACCGATTCATAGTTGTACACTGAGAAAAATTTCATTTGTTACAGTAACTAGAAAAATTGAGTAAAACAGGTATCGTTAAAAAAACTGTTTGAATATTGTGTAACCGTAACTAAAAATTTCTCTCAGTGTAGAGTTTTATAAACGAGATTCACTCCGTTTGGGTGCAGGTGAAGTTCGTCAGGAGCGGCGGCGATCCTTTGGAAGCTAAATTGGCGGTAGTTTCAAACGACGGTCTAATTTCACCGGTGAAAATAAAGCGCCGTAAGAAGCTGCTAGGGAAAATGTTGGGCGACATCGTCAAGCACACGATGACGATACTGCGGCCACCGTACCTTACGATAACGCTTCTCACCTCGACGATACAGTTTGCAATGACCGCCGCTTATTACACCCTGATGAGCTGGTTTCCGGAACTCTTTCGAAGGTTCGCCGAGTTCGAGAAGGAAAATCCGGATAGCTCTGCCGGCATTTGTTCCCTTTCCTTCGTAATGCCAGTCGCCAACTCTACCACGGTAGGTTTCGTTTCAAGGGTAGTTAGGGCAAAACGGTACAAGAGTCCCAAAATTTGGTGCTTCGATTGAAAAAAAAAAAACCAAAAATTACTTTCCAGAGTTTTTCAAGCTCTGTAAAATAGCCCAACTCCCATTTTTATGATCAAACAATAGAATAGTATGGTAAATCAATTTTATTGACACAAATCGAGGCATGTAGCTAAGCATTTCGATGAGGCCCATTTTTTTCTTCTCAGTCGTGACATTAAGCGATTTTTCGAACTTTGAACTGACTAGGACACACGGAAGATCAAGGCTGATCGTTGAGAAAGACCGATTAAAATCTGTTTCGTAAGTTTAATATTGTAACTATGTTTTTAATCAGCATCCAAACTAGAAAAAAAAAATTAGGACGAACTGCTTTGGAAGGATTTGGGCCATTTGAAAGAGCATGAAAAAATCTAAAAAGTACTTTTTGATTTTGTGTTTTAAATTAATAAATCAAATTTTGTGACAGTTTTTTTACCTTCTGAAAAATAATAATGATGGCACTTGTACCGTTTTACCGTACCAACTTTTATGACGAATAAATCTTTGCCAGTCATGCCGATCGAGTTTCACTTGCACATTTTGTTTTATTGGAATCAATGACAATGCGAAGTATTGTTATTGACAATGTAACCTTAACGCGAGGTTAGCTGGTCGAAAATCGATGTTAAGTTTAACATTTATCAAATTGTCATTCTCATAAGCTCTGAAAATCTTTTTAATATTGAAATAATATAAAATGGTGGAATAACAAATAAAAGTTGAAATATCGATACTTCGTTTCAAAACCCTTTGAAACGTTCATAAATATAGTATATCTGTTCAGTTCTAGAAGTTCACTGAAAAATTTGCTTATTATTCTCACGATTGAAAATTTAATCTTGCAACATCGCACCGACATTGATTACGATCAGCAAATGTCGATATGGAATTGACAGCTGAAAAAAAAGTAATCTTCTTTGCTGCAAACTTTTTAAAAAACAGTCTTCCGAATAAAACGAGCCATCGTAAAGAAAAATCGGACGAATCTGCTAGATTTACAATAATTTTCAAGCGATTTTAGACGAAGCATCAACATCCAAGCTTTCGTTTTTAACTCCAGTATTTATGTATTTTTGCACAGATTTTGGCGATTTAGAAATACAATAATATGACAAACACCTCAAGCGCGGCTACATGTTAATAAAATGACTAAAAAATCATCGATTTTCACCCAACCCACGGCTCTGTTAAATCGCGCCTGACCAATTTCAATGTACAGAATTACCTTAAAACAATCTTCAGCAGGTAGACGTCGTAGATGAATTTGGGTGTGAGACCAAACTCCAGGGTTCCGTCTTCCTTTACACAATTTTTCTGGGTCTGGCCTGCATTCCCACCAGCGTCTGGCTTCCCTTATGCATCGGACGTCTGGGGTACAGATTTTTTTTGGGTAAGGCTCTCAGTTTCACAAGTATCAAAGCTAAATTGAAAATGTGCTTTTATATAACTCGTGAATTTTTTACGCGTTTTTTTCATGACGGTTGAGCGAGTCTGTGAATGGGCATGCGCGAAGTACAGAAAAGTGCTTTTTTCCGTACTGCGCGCATGCGCCGTAGCAAAAAATCTGACATTACGCGACCCTAACCTCAATTTCGGGCTTTGTGAAAAAACGCTCAACGCTGCTACGCAATATACGATTTTTACTATCACTGCTAATTTTTGCGACAGAGACTTGAAAATACAAACTCAGTTGTTAAACTATTACATTCTTACCAACTTTCATTTTTCAGTCGTCAGCACTGTGTTTCCGGGCGCTGCTGCCGTTGGTCTCTTCTTCGTAACGTCATCGACACAGAATCTGATAGTTTCTTGTATATTCGAAGCCCTGACATCGATGGGAGTTAGTGTGGTTTACTGTGTGCTGGTCACTTTTTATCCCACACATTTGAGGTAATACGATCGATATCTGTACGTTTCATTTTCCCCAAGGAGCAGTTCACTTTTCGAACCTTCGTAATTGCTTCGAATAACTTCGGAAGTATCTCTGTAACAATACAATTATCCAGTAATTTTTTTTACGATCAATTAAAACAATATCACAATTCATCAGAATTTGATTTTTCTCTGTACATCGTCTAAAGAAAAAAAAAAAAAAAAAATTAATCGGAAACACTAGTTATCTCGTCGTTATGTCTTCTGCAAATTTTAACGAATCATTTCGTCCCAATTACCTTAAATTTTCACCTTCCTTAACTTGGAATTTGTTTTTCGAAAAGTTTTCACTCCGCACTGAAGAAAATCCCCGGAAATTCGAAGATTTAAAATAAATTAGGAGAAAAATGGAAAAGGATCAAGAATATTTGGCTGATAAATATATTCGAAAACAAAGTTTACACTCGCGTGTTGTTTTCAGGGTAATCGCAGCGTCCTTTTCTGCATTGTGCGGTCGTTCCGGTGCGCTAATTGGGAACCTGATGTTCGGCTACCTGTTGGACCTTCATTGCATTGTTCCGATTGCGGTGGTCGCTGGCCTACTGTTCTGTGAGTTTCATTCTAAATATATCCCAACCTTCCGCTTTCCTATTCTCGACGTAAATTAGGGGTCCAATAATAGCACGCACTGTACATACATCTCTGTATACTAAGGTGGTCGTTAATTTTCAACGGATACTTTTCGTTCCTGGAATCGATAGATAACGACGAACAAACCGTGAGTGAATTATTTCAGATTTTTAGCTTCATTGGGATAGGTGGCGAAATCTATTTGAAATTTGTAAAAAAAAAGAAAAAAAAAAAAAAAAACGAACACACATTTTCGAGTAAAATGAAAGTAACCTGTTCTTTGATTCATTTTATACGATCGGAAGAGAGGAAAAAATCGAAAATTACAAGAAAGAAAAAAAAAAAATATAAAAACCAAATAATTTCGACAGAAAAATGTATTTGACGGTGTTTTTATCACATTGCAACGTTGTCCGGACTATATTTATTTAACATAAAACACCCATCTACGGTATAAACGTTAAAACATATCATACATCGTTCATAGGTTTGAATATATGGTCATGGTAAAATAAATAAATAAATATATAAAAATGCAGCTGCGGTCGGCTTTGAAATGCTTTTCATTTGTGAAATTTATTTCGACACCTTTTTCAATTTCGTGACTCGAGAATTTCTTCTTTTCTCCCAAGTTTCGAGCAACAAAGAGAAAAATGAAGTGAGAAATAGTTTTCTACTTTTTGTGCTTGAAGAATGACATCTTTTTCCACTTGAAAAAATTTACAAATCAAATAAAACGAACTGTTCGATGGTTTTTTTTTTTATTCTTTTCTTTTCAACTCGAATACTGAGATTCTTGTTTTGTTTATTTTTTTTCTATCCTTTAATTTCAAACCGATACCGGCACTCCTTCCAATCGAGCTAGAAATCTGAAAGAATTCACACACTATCATTTCGTCATTATCTGTCGATTCCAGGGTGAGAAGTATATACGTTGAAGATTAAAAAAACACTCTGGCGTATAAGTTATATACACGTACAGACTTATCAGCCAGCATTTGGTAATTAATAAAGTTGATAGGTCAAGATCTTAGAACAACAATTATCCCTATTATTAGCGTGATTTCCGTTTCAAAATACGACCAACCGAAGCTTTATATTCTTCTCAAAATAACCGTAGCCTATTCACATAACATCAGACCTTACACCAATTCACTCACGTAATGTAATTAATTACACTGCACAGTTGGCGCAGCTCTGACCTTCTTTTTGCCAAGGAAAGCTAAACTTGAGAAAACCGATTCTACGCCTGTGATGAACTAGAACACGATGCCAACATGTTCCGTTAAAGTAGGTATTAGAAAAAGTAGAATAAAAAAAAAAAAAACACAAATAAACAATCATGTCTCACACGTTTTCCATCTCTTTCGTAAATTTTCATACTTTTTAGAATCAATAATCGTTGTAAAATAATAACCATCCTCATGTTGTGAATAAATAATGCGTCAAAATTGTTTGCACCCTTCTTCGCGCACATCGAAATATCAGCTTGTACAGAAAGCAAACGACAATATTGACAATAATAACGAAATAAGGACGCAACGTTTCGCGATGGAATTACACAGGTGTACAAACATTCTTTTCAACAATTGGACAAACTTGTGTTTTTCATCGCTTAAAAGTTAACGAGACTGGAAAAATACCGCAATTATCACAGCTTAATAATTAATATATCGCAAAATGGACGATCTCATTAACTTCGAATGAGGAAAAAGTGTGTCAAAATTTATCGAACGCCTGGCAGCGAATATAAAATATTTTGATTTCAAAATTTAATTTGATGCCTTAATGCCTTAATTTGATATTCATTGTCAGTTATTTACCTATTAATTTATTCCGGCAGACGCTGACCATCTTCGCCTTGCAAGGAATCGCATTTCTGCTCTACGTTGCGACGAAATTTCCTGGGATCGCATGGACGGTGAATTTTGGTAAATGGAAAAGCGCGCAAGAATCATACTGCGACATAATTAATCATTCGCAGTAACTGTAATATCGCATTATACCTACTTTGCGCAAGTGAGCCATGACGTACCAATAATTATTACCTTCTATAGATAAATAAATAAACGTATAGTTAAAACAAATGCGTGCGTGACCGCTTACGCCGCGTGTGCGTGTGTATTTTTATGTCAACTTACAATATCGATAAATATGTAAAAATAATTTTCACATCGTGCGGACGTGTGTATATTGCAATAAAAATTCACACTCTTCAATTTCACCGCGTACCTAATTACATTATTTCTCCAAATGAAAATACAGGAATAAATCATTCGTGTGATCGTTTAACTTTTGCTTTGTTTATTTTTTATTTTTTTTTATTCGTTTCACCTACGGAGGAAAGATATCCAATGCAATAGACACGATTCCAGGTATAATGAGCGGCGTATCTAGTTCAACAAAATTGATATCAGTGGCCGATGATGATCGGAACCCAACCTCAAGGCAAGTATATGGTCTAAACGAGCAAATCTATTTCCGTACACGGATCCATTAATCTAATCTTCGAATGGATCGATATAGAAGTCTTCCGACAATTACTGCCTCCCTGTTATTATTACATTCCACGGTATAATGACGTGGTTTTTTTTTTCTTTTTTTTTTTTCTTTTTTTTTAAATTTTTTCTACGTCACAACTCGTACAAATCTCCGACGATGCTGGTAGAAATTCAAACGGTTTGTTATTAAAAAATAACCGGAAATTAACGATCAGCTACTGAATCACACCTGCTATCGGAAAATACCTGGTATAATCGCGTATGCGTCTAAAAGACTTGTTGTCAACTATTCCCAAGTACTAAAAATGTGTCACCTTGTTTTCACGTTGATCTCTTCTCTCTCTATCTCTCTCTCTCTCTCTCTCTCTCTCTCTCTCTCTCTCTCTGTTCGTCTATCTTTTTTTTTTCTTCTTATTCTTTTGCTCTAGGTATAAATTTTTGTTTACTTCACACCGATTTCTCGTCACTGTTTCAGTAGTCTATCGAAGCCATGCGAGAGATAAGATCGTGAAATCACCATTCGTAGAAAATGGATTAGAAAAAGAAAAAAAATAAAAAAAAAAGAAATTAAAATTAACAAATAAAAAACGTTATCAGATCTTACCGCGACGCGGCGTTATCTACAGCTATAATATAACGCGGTACTTCAGGAAGCGCTTTAATAAGATTCGATATCGCGATATCAAAAACCTGCTACTACAACGACAGGGGATAAAATAACATATATATATTATATATATGTGTATATACATATATATATATATAAATATATATATATATATATATAGAGGTCGGTCACTCGATCGTCGTAATCAATTTTATGAATTGAACACCGTTATTATTTGAATCAATGAAAACAGTGTCACGTGTATGAATGAACAGCTCGCGTTTTAGAATCTTGGTTAAGATCGTGTTTGAGCTGGTGATAAAAAAAAAAAAAAAAAAAAAAAAAAACAACTACACCGTCAATTATTATCAATTATTATGGTACCAAGAAAATGCATACACTTTTGAAATTTATGCCTGAGTTACAATAAAAAATAATATTTAATTATTGAGCTTTGAATATTTCATAGAATTTTCGTGAAGACGAATTTTTCACATTGCGAATTTCCTGCGTGTAAAAATCGTCCCTCGAATGATCGCGTTTTATTAAAGATCCATTATACGGAGCGTGTCATACTCGCGTGTTTTTTACCCAACTATGACAGTCACATATATAAACGTCTTCAACTGTGTAAATAAACGATTTCTAATAACAAGATGCGAGTATAATCGAAGGAAAATTGGAGCCACTAAGATCTGCAATATTATAATCAACACGTCTTTTATTAGACATTATAGATCGAAAATTGCAGATAGCACGCGGGGACATTTCGGCGTAAACAAGTTTACAATTATTAGCCTGCTAAGGATTTTGCCTGAAAAGAAAATTACGTCCAACTATGCTGGCCAATTATCATCGCAGGCTTGGAAACATGAGATGTTAATATAATTGGTCGCTTCGAATCGGGTTTTTAGCTATGCAAATTTGAATGAGCGAGAAGTCTCGACGCGTGATAGGAAAATTTGAAAAATCAATCAATCTTATCCCAGAACTATTTCTAAAAAATGAATAATTCATTAGCTATAATTTAAACGAATAATTATCGCACAAAGCTTCAAGCCGAACAACTGCCGTGCGAATGAAAGCTCAAATGATCTGAAATTTCATTCTTATCATTACTGAAATCAATATTAATTTTAATTTTTTTTCAACGTCAAAATTTTATCAAAATCGTATCAATTTACTCTGTATGAATCGATTATACATTACGAGGTTAAAAATACTGCGACCAATGTGAAATTTTTACAATAAACGACCACCGTTGGTCAAGATTTGCAGCAAAAATTTTTCTCACGATTACTTGTGAAAGATATTGTTTTCGTCAAAATTCGCTGTCATTAATTGTCGATCAATTTCACCATTATCGATTTCAAACTGACACCTAATTCGTAACTTTCGTTTGAGAAAAGTTTCTCAACTTCACGAGCATGAGTTTCCACAATATTTATTAATTCTTACGGTTCCTGTTTAGCACTAAAAATCTCGATTAACGAGTTCAATTTTAAACTTGACATACATCTTATTACATGTATATAACACACACACACACACCTGACAGACGACAGTACGAAGTTTGTTCGTAAGAAAATTTTATTGCTCATTCATCCGCATCAATTGAAACAATATTTAACCATTGATATATATACAACTTCAACAATATACAATACATACCCGTAATAATTCAAGGAACACGCACAGATGTATAAACTTCTTCGTTGAAAAGAAGAAAAGCTCATCGACGATTCTTATCGTCGTCGGCAATAACAATCCCGGTCTTATTTTGACAACTAATTCTCCTTCTCTCTCTGTTTCTAAGAAACCGAAGCCTTGCCGCAGTCTCAGTGTCGCATTCTCGTCGCGATCATTTCCGCGATTAGCGAAAAACACTGTAATTATTCCACTTTGTTCTCTACGGCAAAAATAAAAAAGTAAAAAAAAAGAAAATAAAAAAATAAATAAATAAAAAAAAAAAAAGAAGAAGAAGAAAACAAAATTAACAAAAATAAAAGAAAAACGTGTATACTCCTACGATATATATGTCATGTGTATATATATATATACCGTATATGTAGATATGTGTATTATTTTTGCGACATTGTTTACGGCAATTAGTGATGTCTACAGAGCGAAAACATGTACTGTTCATCGATGACAAAGCGTCAATGGAACGACGTATATGTACATGTGTGTATGCACATATGTGCATATATACATATATATATATATATATATATATATAAGCTAAACAAGAAGAACCGTTGACTCACAGAGTCGTGTCGGCGACGAGTATTCGCGACGGTTGAATTGTTAAGAAAAATGCGTGTGTAAGAGGTGAAGCTAGAAGTAAAATAAAAATAAATCGGCGGAAGTGATAGACAATGAAGGTGAATTGCCGCGGCAAGTATTTGGACGAAGTAATACCTGAGTATCGGAATAATTGAGATATACATCGAAGTGGAATAAGACGTGTCAGTCGTTGTGAAGTCGTCGGTTGCAATCGGTTGTAAGTTCTGGGAAATGATCTGTCCGAGGAGAATATATCGACGATCCGAATCGCGGATAGTTCTTCTGGTGTAAAACGAAAGCTGGGCGACCACACGTATCGGGAGATAGAGAGATAGAGAGACTCACGGACGGACACGATGCGTGTTTGATACGTTAGCGAAGACGTCGATTAATACAAAGCTGATCGAGGAGAGATCGAAGCAACGCGGGTGTCTGCGGAACGATCGTCGTCAGTGTTTGTCGGAACTTGACGGTATCGAATCGCGGAGACTTGAAACGTCGATCGGCTCTTTCACTGCAACGGTAGTTGGAAACGATCTCGGAAATATAACGGGGAAGAGATAAAGTTATTCGGCCGATATATCAGACGCGCGTAACGCGCTGCAAGCTCGGCGAAAGCTCGCTCGCCGATCGGCTCTTTCACTGCAACGGTAGTTGGAAACGATCTCGGAAATATAACGGGGAAGAGATAAAGTTATTCGGCCGATATATCAGACGCGCGTAACGCGCTGCAAGCTCGGCGAAAGCTCGCTCGCCGATGATCTTCGAGATTTCGCCACGTAACGCATCCGACGCGATACGCCTCGCGCAATTATAGCCCTCTGACAAAACCGAGTCTTCTAAGCTGTGCACCGCTAAGTTCTAATTAGGGATACCAAGCCGAACGAGCTGCATGCGCCGCTGATCAACGACCGCCTTTTCTGACATTGAGCCATTTTTCTCAAAGCCAAATTCCCTTCCCGATAGACGGACGGCAATAAAGCTCTACAGATTTTCAAACATACACGGAACGGGTCCGAAAGTCAAGTGCGCTTTGATTTGTCGTGCAAATTTTGTTATTTTATTTATTTATTTATTTATTTTTTTTTTTTTATTAGTAGTTGCCTTCTACTCGTTCAGTTGTACGGAAATTAATTTCACCGTCCGGTCGGGTGCGTAAATTTAAATACACACACACGCACGCAATTTTTATACCGTTTAATTCGATCGTTTTTCACGCATTATTTTTCACTCTACGTTATGTTTATAGAAATAAATCTACGACGATAAAGATCTCCGATAAAAAATGGTATCATCGTAGTTTGTATTTTTTTTTTTTTTCTTTTACGATATTCCACGGAACAATTGAATAACGTAACGCTATTTGAGGCAGCGACGTGTTTTAAACAATCGTCACAATTCTTAGGTACGCGAAACGGTTTCCGTCAACCCTGCAAGTGTCTGCTCTAAAAACAATCTCGATTGCTTGAAACTATAGATACTTAAACCGACCAAGAATATATAATTAAATGTAAAACGTACCTGCGAGTCTCCACGCCGATTTCGCAATCGTTAAACTAACTGCAGCATTGAGCGAAGCCATTCATCGTAGACGAGATTTTGACGGAAGTTGGATGCGTTCCTACTCGTCCATAATTCGTTTCGGATTTCGGTGAAACTTTTGTCGAAGTTCTCATCACGCCGCGATCTATGATCTGCACCTTTCAACGATAGCAAAAATCAATTTGGTAAGATATTTTTCGAACACGATCAACGAATCTATCCGATTCGTTCTTAGACAGTACGTAATTTAATTAACACACGCGTGTAACAAATTTTTTTCTTTCCAAATATAGTTCGTTTCATAGACTTTTTTTCAAATCGTAATCTATGAGAACATGCGATTCGAGTTTAAAAATAACCACCGATATCTTTAATTGCCTGTTAATTTCCTGTTTTCATAGATAAATTTTTTAACTTTTCATCGTATAATCTTACAAATATTTTTAACCTTTCAGAAGTTTACGGTGAATTTTTTTTTTTTTTCTTTTGTCTACTTGACTTTTGTTTTCTTTTTATTCTTCTACCTTGCAATCATCGTAAATAAAAATTTATAACTGTTCGATTATTTCGTCTCGTAGAGATTGGCATCGAAACGTTTGAAAATCAAACTGAAGAAAACAGAGAAGATAAAAAAAGAAGAAACAGAGTTCCGGTGATTAAACGCTACAGAAATGTACAAAGTAATCCAAAAGCGTGCTTGTAATTCTCTAATAATTCCAAACAAAATGCCTGCACTGAGGGAAATTTTTAATTCCGGTTACCGCTCAGTCCTTGACTATTTTCATTTTTATCACAATCGAAAAATATAGTTCTAGGTGGAAAATGAAAATTACTTTTCTACCTGTTACCAGAAAATCTAGTATTCGTTGCTACTCTTTCTCATTACGATCAATGTTGCTATATTTTCTTGCAACTGTTGCGAAAATTTAACGCTCGTGCAACGATAAATTGACGTTAAAGCCTTGTTTAACTAAAAAAGTAGGTTCGAATCGTCGGTGATAACTAATTCGATCCATCCGTATTATAAATTATACAAGTTCAGCGTATTTAAAGGTATGCATGCGTACGAGTGTCGGAAATCACGACTCTGTTATAATATTTATTGAGAGGGCTGTCAATTGTAGACTGTCAGGCTACTACTCGAAAGTGTCGATTGATATCGGCGATTGAATTGATTGTCCGTATCTTTCAATAACTCACGCTGCCGACAAAGATCACCGATGGATCAAACAACGCGTTTATATTCTTGAATGATACACGCACTCGAACTGCTACTTACACGAGTACATTTGACTGGTAAATTTTTCTGTCTCGTTTCCTGATTGTTCTGACGCGTTCAATCTATCTGTCAAATAGTACGATCGTGTCATGTTATGCAGTGTCACTCGTCACCGTTGAGTAACACTTCAACCTACAAGTAGCCAAAATAAAAAATCTGACAATGTTAATCGTTAAACTGTACAACACGTCTAAGAATTGTACAAAATTTCACTTTTTTTTTATTCAACTTGTCAGGTTGAAAAATTTCGCCTCTGAAATTCGAAATAATTGGTAAAAATTTGAATCGATTTCAATTCGGCTGTCCTACGCGTCCATGATTTTATTTACTCATCCATGTATTTCTATGTTTGAAAATTTCCTGTCCACAATTCGTTGAACATCGTGCAGTTTTCAATCAAATTTGAAAGCGAAGTCTGTTTTTTTTTTTTTTTTTTTGCCATCTTCCTTCGTTCGTGTCAAATTTTACAGATAAAAAAACCTTGACTCGCTGTCTGATTTTCATCACGTTCTTTCGTTCAATTTGACAGTAAGATTTCTTCAATTTTCTCAATCAAGTTCAATCTCGCTGTTGCCTATTGCAATTCAAATCTAAATTAGTTTTGAAGGACGAACATAAATGATATTACATACCGATCCAATATTCAACTGTACGGAATATCATAGCGAATTTCAGACTAATAAGACTGTTCCATTCCGTAAGCTTTGTTTGAAATTTGAAATTCATATTTATAACAAAAATTTATTATAACACGACGCCTTCACAAAATTTCCGACGAAACATTTCTCTCGTTGCGTAAAAGGATGTCTATTCTCAAAATTTGCGCGTCATCTTTCGCGTACGAGTAAAAATTACCTGTAAAAAGCCAGGATTGTACAATTTTCGCGATATCGTGATCGACGAAATTATCGAAAAATCCTTTGAAGTATGTGACGTTAAATAAACAGTATTTAGCTTTGAATGAAGGGAAATAATTGCAATAAGATATTTTATCGAAATTTGTTTCAGTTTGAGTTTCAGCGATTTCCTAGCTGAAGAAATTTTCAATTGATTGTTGAATTATAAGTCGAACTTTACGAATTCAGTCTCGTATCTAAAATCGCGAATAAAATTCTCAATGCCACTGGCATAAATTATATCAAATGTAAAATTCAATGTGGTAGCGTAAAAAAAATTTCACGTAGCGTCTTTATTTTGGTTTATTTCACGGTGATCTTAAAAGGTGATCCGTAATTAACTGTTCACCCAAATTTTTGGTACAAATTAGTTCGGACGGTTTTAGGCTATCGCGTTTGAATTCGGTGATTTTAATCTTCTAGAGCTGTCATAAATTGTAAGAAACAGCTGTATTCTTATACAGATCTTTTCATTCGGATAAGACAACGCCTTAAATGCAATTTCGCAAACAATACACATGTTTTCAAAAGATATTGATTCATTTTTCGTTAGTTGGTAAATGAATATCGCTTATTTTTCACCTTTCGTTTCGTACTCTTATTATTTTGTCGTAAACAGGTATGATTCACTCAGTGACACGCATGACCACGACATGTTCTAAAATAAATTTTAACGTTACTGAAAATCATACGTATCCATAAAAATATATATCCAGTGGAGATGAGATTGAGGATACGATTTTTTCCGCAGCAAATTTCACCTTTTACAATAGCAGGTGTGTTCAAAAAGTTGGCAATAATTTTCAAAATATTACCATTGAAACTTATATTTTGTACGGTAATTATTACAGGAACTGATAAATGTATATTTAAAATTTTATCCAACTTTGCATTTGTCAGTTTGAGAAATTTCAACCGTCCGTCTGATAATTTATCGATATCTTCACATCGGCAATTGAGAATAAAAATCATTCGATACGATCAATTTCTCCTTCTGTACTTTCGTCGCTGTTCTATCGATAAAAGATTACTTATTTTCAATCGTCAAATCAAGCATTATATATACTGTTGACCAAAAATAGATATGAATCCTTTTGCAGAAAATCCAGCTATAACTTTCGGCGAAATCAAACAAATCGGAAGAAGGTAATTAACATAGATTGATTGAAACAAATAATAATCGGTGAAAATTCTGTTCGCAATAAAATTTCGCTTTCCGACACATGAGACGTATACGCAAAAATTTTTCACATAAAAATGACAGTGTCGAAAGTTGTGAACCGTTCCGGAATGGAAAACAAAGCTGGATCATGTTTGGTATCTTGAAGTAAGGAGTGAAATAAGAAAAACCGAAACAGAAAATAAAAAAAAAAAAAAAAAAAAAAAAAAAACGGCAACGACCAAAAAACTATAAAGAGAGGAAGAAACTGAACGGAAACTAAAAAATAAAAAAAATAAAAATAAATAAAAAAAATCATTCCTGTTACGTATCTGCTGAGCGAGATACCAGGTTGACAGGCGATTAGCCGGCGCTCCTTGGCTTCGTAATTCATAAATAAAAACAATAATTTTGCGGAGCGATAACCGCGATCGGCAGATATCGGGGTGCGAACCAATGAGCGAGGGGAGCCGGGGTTCAGAAAGACAAAACCCGCGGACCCGACGAAAAGTTCGACATTCTTTCATTTCACACGCGGGGATTCTTCGCCGGCGATTTAACCAGGGCCGATTCTCCACGGAGGAGTACCGATTTTCATCGTCAACGTTAAAGATCGCCAAGACTGAACATGGGTACGTTTTTACTTTCGTAACAACGCGTTCGTCGATATCATCTCACCATATTTTTTCTCCGAAATTAAGTTGCCGAGGATATCAAAGCTGGACCGTTAAACGTGTTTAAAAAAAAATCGGCAGGTTGTTTTCATACGTTTTTATTGTTTTTGTTTATTTTTTTTTCGTTTTTACTTTTTCCAACATTCAACTTCAACAGTCACTCAAGACGTACAGTATTGTTCATTTATAGTTTCGCAGTGACTGAGTATTTTTTTTTTTTTTTTTTTCGTTTTTAATCACAACTGAAACGAGTTTTATGTATACAGAAATTTTTTACGCGTCTAATCCACATGACGTGAGTGAACTTATTATTGAATATTACCGTACTTTATGGTGTCACTTATTTACGGTGAAACGAATTTTTTCCAGTTCACCCTCAAAATCAGCTTCAAATAATACGAAAACAATTGCAATACTTTTTCAGATTCTTACCTCAACTCTAACCCGTGTCACTAATAGGATGGATTGCTCCATTTAAAATGAGCGTGTTTCGCATACATTCTCGGTATATATATGAACATATATATTTTATTACGAGAGCAATAATGTTAGAATAAAAAAAAAAATTCTGTAACTGCGAGGTTTTAGTGGGCATTAGTGCTACTATCTGATAAAAAATTTATATCACCATACTAAGCAATCTAAACGAATTGCACTCCCTTAGAATAGAAAAAGAAAAAAAAATGAGTTTTCGAAGGTATGCAATTCGTCTTAATTGCCTGTTATGACGATGTAGATTTTTTTACACGTAGTATCACTAATGCCCAGTAAAACCTCGCGGTTTTAGATTTTTTTAAACGTTATTACTCTTGCGATAAAATATATACTAAGAATGTGAGCGAAACTCGTGTATTTTAGGTAATAATCTGTAAAAGTTAGGCAATTGGTTTTGAATTATTTGAAGTTGATTTTGGGAGTGATCCGGAAAAAAATTCGTCAACACCCTAAATAAGGGACACCCTACTGTACCTACATTTTTATACCTGCACTTTTTATATTGTTCATTATATACGATTTTCTATATTTTTCCAGGCTTCGATTTCTTGGCAGATGGAGGCGCCGACTTCGAACATGCCATCACCGTCACAGGTACGAGAGAGATCATGATTTTTTCTTTACTTATCGTTCACTCAAACCATTTTTTGCACCTTTTAAACGTTTAATTAACGTTCGGTGATTCTTTCGCCGTATTCGGGGTTTCAACGAGACTTCGACATTGTTTGATTAAAGAGATACGCTTTGCCTGAAGCTTTTTATGCTTATCGTTAAACAAATTGTGAATCGGCACTATTTTCGCTACTATAATTCAATCGAATATACTTATCAGATTTAATTTTTACAAGCACTCACCGAGTACATACTCAACGTTGTTAAAATGATGAATTTTACTGCGGTAATTACGTAAAGATAAGCGATATCCTGAGGGTGTTGTAAAATACCAGAAGGTGCAATCGAATATTCATATCCTGTTATATTGACGTTAGTTTACCGCACGGTGTTTGCCTGGAATGGAGCGTTGCGTAATACGTAATTCGTTCAAGAACTGAAATTTATTGCGGTGATATGATATAACTGCGAGAAATTGAGCAACCTACAACGAAACGACCATAAATCCGCATTCCTCTCTTTCCCTCACGTGTGAAACATGAACGTGGTGGTCAATCGAATATATCCTTCTCAATAAAAAATAACACGTGAATGTCATACGAATCTGCGATGAAACGGATACCGACTATGCATCTATACATTGTTCACAAAGGCGCCACAATTAACGTATCAGATTATTAACGTTATGATTTACGACGTGTGACGGTCAGCGGGTGTAATCAATTGACTTAGCGGATTAGAATAATCGTAGCTTGTTGACGGATTATCTCTGTAATCTAATACAGCCTCTTCACTTTAAGCTCTTCCCCCGAAAAAATAAAACGACAGCGTTAAACGTACGCACTGGTCTGATATATCGCTCGATTTACCGGCGATCTAGTGATTCATTGCCGATTTAAAAACGGATCGCGATCTATAGGCGGATACGAGCGAACTAGACGACCGGCCTTTAAAAGCTCCCGATCGTGGCGGGGTTGAAATTCCGAATTTGAAGAGTAGCGAATGCATCAAATTTCGAATTCTTTGCTGGCGAAACTTAAAGTAAGGAAATCAAACTTTGACGAAACATCAAAGTTTCGAAAGGACAAAATTCCAAAAGGGCGTAACTCCGACGAGTCAAAGTTCCGAAAGTGCAAAAATGAGAACCTTAAAAAATCGGAAACGTCAAAATTCCGAATGATTGAAGATTTGTGGTTTTGTGAATTTCTGGCTTGGTGAAATTTCACCACTTTGATCTTTCCTTGTTTTGAATTTTCGATATTTTCACGTTCGGAATTCTAGTAATTTTGATTTTCGGTGTTTCTCATTTTTTAAACCCACTCTTCGATTAAATTACTCGATATTTTTCGAAATTCCGCTCTATCGCAACTTTACTTTTCGGAACTTTGCTCACCGTAACCTGAATTTTCGAAATCTTGCATTTCGGAACGTTGATCCGTCGGAACTTCAACCATTCGAAACTTTGTCGTTTCTTCAAAGTTTCATTTCTTCATTTCAAGTTTCGGCGCGAGATAATTCGGAATTAGGCGCTTTCGGAACTTCTCAAATTTGGAACTTCAATCCCGCCCCCTCGGATCCTCGCAACCCGAGGTCGCATTACGAAAAATATTGCTTCTTCTTTTCCAGGTTTCGGAAAATTTCATTTCTCGCTGCTCGCCGTCAGCGGGCTGATCTACATGAACACTGCGATCGGCATAACGATATTGTCCTTCGTTTTGCCGGCGGCAAGTTGCGACTTGGAGATGGACTCGACGGCGAAGGGATATTTGACCGCGGCTCCTATGCTGGGTTAGTATTTTTCATTGTTTAAAAAACGGGGCTTCGAAATATACGGGTGAAAACGGATTTTGACAGCGCAGTGAAAAAAGTGCTCGACGCAAACCTTCGCTCGTTTTTTTTTCTAACAACATCAATCTGTAGACATGTTTTGTTAAAATTTTATTTAACGCGACACAACGTTTCGTCGCAAATGAAAAAATCGATCGAACAATTCCTTTATGGTTACTAAAAAATTCCATTTAATTCGATATACTTGTAAATAAAAAAACTCGATTTTTATATGGTTAAATCAATGAAATAATTCTTGCATAAGGTAGAAACTCGATTTTATCAAATCATCAGTGATATTAATTTGCTCTCGCAGCTAATTAATCTTGATGTTGCATTTAATTAACGATGTTCAGATATTAGAGCAATTGAAGATAAAATACTGAATTGTTGAGATGTTATTAATTGCTAATAAATGCATGTAAAATAATTTTTTGAGAAAATGTGTGTGATTAATTATTAATTATTAAAAATTTGATAATTAACATGTAGTTAATAGTGAATCTCGTGTAAAACGCACATTTTTTATACAATTCAACCACAACTCTTAGAGATAAAAAGACAAAAATGCAAAAATGATTTTAAGAAAACGTATTCTGACGAGCAGTTTTATAAATATTTCATTCTAAACGATCAAAAATTCACGAAAATATCAGTCAGCCATACTTAAAAATAAATAACATATCCGACTAAAACGTCAAATGTAAAAACTTTTTTCCATTTTATATTTTTTGTCTACGCAAATCCTCCGTTGGATGCGCTGCTGCCAGATCTATTTTATGCAGAAAAATGCTTGAGTCAGAAGAAATTTATTTGTTATTGATGGTAAATAAGTAACGAAGTCAATCCGATTAGAAGTGATCTTAGGTGACATCTAAATTTAAGTTATTAATTCGCATGTTCACATTTCTTATTTTAGTAAAACAAAACAATCTAGATTCTATTATGATTTATGTGGAATAAATAGTACAAATCACACAGAGACGATAATTTTTTCAACAGCAGTTGAACCGAACAATCATTGTTTTATAGAATGAATTTTTATAGAATAATTTTACCGCGCAGTAAATCTGATTTTTGAAAATCGTTTCTATTGTGAAACCAAAGATTTTCGTATAACGGAATGAGGAATGTTTTCTTCGTGTAGAAAACTAATTCGAGTGTATTGTTTGATTGCTCAGACATAATTTTGGCCGTCAAAAGACCGGAAGTTTTTACCGAGTGCATTTTCACATCGACACTCGGTATGTGCGAAGAGAATGATATTGATTTGCAACGTCCGAGAGCAGCGAAGCCTTAGATCACGCTTATTACGGGATTCCCTGGCTTCGACAATACGGGACATTCTAAAGTGACAAGATCAAATCGCTCAGTCGGATTGTATTTCTGTAATTCAACGCTGTATTGATTCTATCTGTGGAGGAAACCGCTCGGTATTGATATTGATGAGTTGGGAAAATACGGACTCGCTCATGTCAATGCGTAATCATTTTTACTGACGAACATCAAACCAATTCTAGGTCAATGACCAACAACGACTCTAGACAACAGCTGTAAGATAAAGAATATAAACGAACAGGTCGTAATTTGTAAAATAAAATATCTACTATATTTCGTATTGATTGCCGTACAATTTCGGTCAAATTCAAAAACGATTTCGATATTTCAACGAAAATACAAAAAATAAATAAATAAGAAGCTAGCAGTTAGTGTGTCACGAAACAATTGTAAATGCCAATTTAGTAAACATTTTGAAATTCTTCAAGAATATCCGAAGCAAATTAACTTTTCCATAAAATTTTTAAAAAATCTACAAACCTCTTCCGATTTCCATCTCTGAAGTTGGAATTACTCAGCCACTGATGACTTGTGTACACTTTTTCAGAATCGTATGAATTTTTTCAAACAGTTTTTTCGAATAGGGGCGAATTAAATATTTTTTATACCAGGTTCAACACGGAACGAAATAATCAACCATAATCTTGAACCTTTCAACAGGTATGGTGATCGGTTCCTACATTTGGGGCTGCTTGGCTGACACTAAGGGTCGGAAAGTGGTGTTGATAGCAACGTTGCTGATGGACGGTATCGTCGGTGTGATTTCGTCCTTCGTCCAGTATTATTGGGTGTTTCTGGTTTTCCGATTCTTCAACGGATTCGCGTGAGTGTTACTTTCATCTTTGGCCTGCCATCTGAGAAGTTTAAAGACTTCGTCGACATCTCAACGATTTGTCAACATTTCAAAAATCCATCATCAATTCAAAAAAAAAAAAAAAAATCATCAACATACGAAAAATTTATCAGCATTATAAGAATTTCTCAACGTTCTAGAATTTCATCAAAATGTAAAAAAATTTTCTCAGCATTACCGGTGCCATGGGAATCTGCTTCCCTTACCTTGGAGAATTTCAACCAACGAAATACCGAGAGAAGATCCTTTGCTGGATGGAGATGTTCTGGACGGTTGGAGTGATAGTCCTGCCTCGTAAGCAATTATTGTTACATATTGGTTGCCTAATCGGTATAAGCGTTTGGTACATAAGGACGTAAGATCAGTGGAAAGAAATGACTAGTTGCGAATTACCTACTCTCAAAATCCGCAGTTATCGCATGGCTGATCATCCCGTTAAACGTAACGTACGAGTCGGACACGTTCTACTTCAAGTCATGGAACCTATTCGTCAGCATTTGCGCGCTTCCATCGTTGATGATCGGTCTCTGGCTTTTCGCCTTCCCGGAGAGCCCGAAGTTTCTGCTGGAGTGCGGAGAATACGACAAGGCTCTGGACGTTCTCAGGTACATATACGCCCAGAACACCGGAAACGATCCCGCCGACTATCCGGTGAAGAGTCTCCGCGAGAAGCCCAACGCCCCAGAGAGGAGCCCCCGGAAACTGAAGCTTCACAAACGGAAGGAACTCTCCCAGCTGATGGCCGAGGTCTGGGACATGACCAAGGCTCTTTGCAAGCCTCCGTACCTTCGCAACACCTGGATCACATGCGTTATCCAGTTCGGTCTTACTAGCAGCTACTACACACTGATGGTCTGGTTCCCAGAGCTGTTCACCAGGTGCGCTGTTGTTGTCGTTGTTCGAGGAGGGTTTAATTTTTTGAAAACTGAAACTGAACTAGGTCAAGTTGAATATCGTCGAAAGGAAGAAAAGCCGATTCTTTAGTCAAGGCTCGCGAGTTTTGAATTGATTTTATTTGTATGCTCGACTAGATCGAACTTCGTTTTCAAGAGAGAGGTTTTCAAACCTTTACCGCCTCATCCGAGGGTCCGTTTAATCAAGGATGTCATACATTTACTTACTGAAATCGTAAAACCACTTTCGATTACGATCGTTCAGAGGTTGCATAAAATTGAATTCGTTTTGAATCAGTCGGAAATCGCTTCATACCAGTTTGAAACTTCTTGCAATTAGTTTGGAACCGTTTGGAGTCATTTGGGGACTGTTTAAAACCACTTTGGAATCGTTTGAAACTCTCTGAAATTAAATTGAAACAGCTTGGAATCGTTACCGAACCGCTTGAAACCGTTCGAATCGTTCGTCACTTTATCTGTAACTGAATAGACCATTGATAAAATAATTCGAAATCGTAGAGAATCACTCGAAATCACATGACATCGTTGATGAAGCGAACCTTGAAAATCCTTGTAAATTCTGCGATGAGTAGCAAATTGTTACGATTCGTCAACATTACTGTAACTTTCATCTTATCATGTGCTTTGATTCATCAATCCAGTTTACCAAATGATTACCATTGATTTCCAAGGATTACCTCACATTCTAGGTGATTTCCATTAATTTTCAATGCCTTACTGCAATTTCCTGTGATTCTATCAAATCCAGAAATTATTGAGAATCGCACGATAAGGTAGAAACCAACAGAAATCACTGGAATACATTGTCCATTAATTGGAATCATTCATCTGATTTCCAAATGAATGACCATCTGCTCGGCTCCATTTTCTTCTCGGACAAACCTTACCCATTATCTAGATCTTTTATTCACTCCTCTTTCCAGGTTCGAAGAGTTCGAGCTGAATTATCCGGGAGAGACGACTTCGGTCTGCATAGTTTCATCGTTGGAGGACAACTCGACATCGAGTGATCCTTACGGTTGCCAAGAGGAGATAGCGAGCTCGGTGTACCTGCACACTGTCTACATCGGTCTAGCCTGCATCCCTGGTTCCATAATCCTTCCGCTTTTCGTTCACAAGCTCGGAGCAAAGTTCTTCCTGAGTGAGTGTTAATTGATTGGGTTGTAAGATGTGCGATCATCGCTGATAAGATGAGGCAACACGAGGTGTGAGATCCCTCAATGATATCATCTTAATCTCTCTGTCTCTCAATTCCAGTTGCTTCACTACTGATATCGGGTGCCGTTACGATCGGCTTCTACTTCGTCATAAACGCTGATCAGAACCTGATACTTTCCTGCATTTTCGAAGCTCTCACTTCCCTCGGCATCTCCTTACTCTATTGCATAATCGTTGATCTGTTTCCAACAAATCTCAGGTGAGAAGAAATTTTCCCCTACGAAATGACGATTCGTAACTGGATGAACGTATTTTTTTTTTGTTTTTTTTGTTTTTTTCTCACGTCATGATTATCGCCATACAATTTTTCAGGGTGATGGCAGCAGCTCTTTCACTGACCATGGGTCGACTGGGTGCATTGATAGGTAATCTCGTCTTCGGATACCTGATCGATCTTGCCTGCGTCGTGCCGATCGTCCTCTTCGCAGCCTTCTTGTTCAGTAAGTTCAGTGATAGAAGCGAAAAACCGACCGGTCGATCAATCCCAGCTGATTCCTAAGCTTCGGCCACTTTTATGTGTATTTTTGTGTTACAGTTACCGGATTCCTGTCGTTCATGCTCCCAAAAACCGGAAAAGAGACTCTGGAATGACGAAACCAATGGTTATAAACAAGACGTACGAGTTCATCAGTCAAAAACCAAAGGATCGATCGTAACTTCTTTCATTCGTCAAACATGCATGATCCAGTAATTGGAAGCTGCGATTCCTCTTCATTTTTCATTTTCAAAATCGCATACATACAACACGCACTCGATGCGTTTTAAATTATGATTCATTTCCATCGTCGTTTCTTCTCAACCATTTTTTCTAGCATCGTAGTCATTTTCACACGAAAAAAATTCAGCTGCCTCTTAATATGTATATATATATGTATATATATATATATATATCCAAATACTCGCAGGTTATTAGTGTATGTGAGTTCATTTGCGATGCCAAAGTATATAAGCTACCTCGCCACATTCATATACGTATATAATAGTATATATATATATATATATATATATATATATATATATATATATATATATATATATATGTATACACACATATATTTATGCAATCATGCACAGTGTTCAGTGCATTAGTGAAGTGTATCGTAAACCTGTATACATATATTAGAACTCGACTTTCATATATCGGATCTTAATGTTTGTGCATTACGTAGTAAAATCCGTCAATATAATTATGTCAATTGGAAATAAATATTATATATGATATGGATTATGGTGAAATATACATCTATATATATATATATATATATATATATATATATATATGTATATATATATATACGTACGATATTCAATAAACGGGAACAGCGCTGTAAAAAAAAAAAATATATCGCAGTTCCAACCGTTATCATAGTTGAGATAATTATCTAAACAGTATTACGGCTCAATCCTTAAATAATATTATATGATTTTCTTGATAAGCTATACTTATATACATACATGTATATACAATATACATCCATAGTGTACATATTTTACAAACATACGAGATGAATTCTGTCGCAAGTCAACTACATTCGACGATCTGTAAATATTAAATTCAACTACCGTAATTATTAATATGATGATAATGTTAATATGTAATTGTGATATTTATCAATTTAAATACGACTAAGCTGTATATATATATATATATATATATATACATACACACAAACATATGTGCAATGTAATCGTTCGAAGAGTTTCACTCTGTGCATAAGTTACTGAAGGAAACATGTTGAAATCAATATAAAATTATACAAACGGATGATATTCTTACTGTATAATTATTTCATAAATGGTCATGATTTTTTGCAGAATTACCCGTTATAACTTGTAATATTATTTACATGTACAGTGTATGGTTTATTATTTGTTAAATTTTGTTAACAAGAATTCTATGCGGGAAAACGTGGAAATGGGTTGACGTTGTGAAACCCGTTTGAAACAAAAGCAGGTACGTGTGAAAAACGTTTTTTCTTCCATTTTATATATATGCATGTATATCTTGATTTTTGGAGTTATTCTTTTTCTCTGCTTTTTTTTACTAAACATTTTACGTGTACGATAACCTGACAGAAAAATCAAATGGTACTCATGAAGGGAATGCTAAGATAATGCGGTGGATTGATTCCCATATTATATGATCTAAATCGTTTACATAATAATATACATTTACAATATACATAATAATATATACAGAATGATATAATTCTACTCATTATAGTTATAAAATATATACCTTACAAATATAATAAATGATTCTTGACAGGTCGTTGAGACAAAAAAAAAAAAAAATAAATAAATAAAACTGAGACTGCATACCCAAAATTGATATTATGCAAAAATGTAGATAACGCGCTGGGAAAAATAAAAATACACTCGCTGTCGAACAGAATTGATTTCGAGAGTCCATCGCCCTCTGTGAATTTGATCGCGAAACGTCGTATAAAACGTCCACGTTTGAGGTTTCTTTAAATATTGCACTCCCCCAGTAAATCTTCGACGCTGCTGCAACCGACAGCACAGATTTAATAAAACAGTGAACCGAACAACCGTTTCAACGATATTCCAGTTGTCTGCAGTACCGACCGGGCATCATTCCGGATTCAAACCGAGTTACCGGCCGAGGAGACGACGGGACACGGCGAGAGCGTTGCGACACCGACACCGGTGGCGTCATCTGGTGTCAGGGCGCTGAACATCAGCGGCGCCGCGTAGTACGGAAGCAGAGGATATTGCGCAGGCGGGAAATACGTCGGGGGTAAAAGTCCCTGGCGTTGGGCGATCTTCATACGCGACGTGAGCTGCTTTTTCCACTTTGTTCGTCGATTCTGGAACCACGTTTTTATCTGGACTTCCGTCAGGTTCAACGATTTTGACAACTCCATTCGCTTGCTCACGCTCAGATATTTGTCAACCTGTCGACAAGATTTTTTTTTTTTCTCATTTCTTTCCGAGGATAGTTCGAGTTTACAGACGGCTCGGGACACGTTTCGAGTCTAAGACGACAAGAGAAAGAAAGAAAAACAAAAAACGACAAACGACAAAGAAAGCTTTCGAAAAAAGATTTCGGTACACCGAAAAATTGATACGGTTCATCCGGTTCTGTAGTCAGCAGTAGCTTGTTCTATTCACAAATGAAATCCATACAAATTATCTCAGACTATTTTGTTTTCTTTCCAATTTGTCAGTTGGAAGAAAAAATTGGATAATTACAATCGGTATAATTTAAAGATGATTAAAAGCAGTTATTTAGGAAGAATTGTAAAGAGGTACTTCAATCCTTTGTATGATACATTTTTGTTTCGACAATTCTTTTACACGCCTCTGCATCCCCATACATGCACTATTCGATCCAATCGTACAAAAATAAATAGCTGACGACTTTACTGCAGCAAAGTTCCTCAAATTCCAATTTTCAACGTCTCGAAACCTTCGGAATGTAAGCAAATTCTACCCTGCGAAGAGTCGACACTTTGCCGCAACTGCAGTCTCGACAGATTTTCTTTATTCTCGAATAACCGCGATATTTGTGTTTTTCGTTTTGTAACCATCGTTAAACTAGGTCTGAAATTTTGCCAGTCAAAGGACGGAGATTTTCGTTTCCAAAGAATTATGAGAGGCGGTAAAAATCTTCATCGAAACTAAAAAATTCTCGATCTCCGTGACCGTTCTAAACGCGAATGACTTCGCTGATAAATGTTTCGATGACTTGGAAGAGAAGACAAGATTAGAAAAAAAAAAAAAAAAGAACAATGGTTGCACTTCCATAGAATCTTATTGCTAGCAAGTAGGTAGACACATGTCGTTGACTTACTTTGAATTCAGCCTCCAGTCGTTCCAGCTGCTTAGCACTGTACGCCTGTCGTGGTTTCCTATCTATTCCAGGCTTCCGAGATCGTCTACCGCTTGGTTTTGGAGCTGAGCATAAAGATGAAGAAAAAAAAAAAAGAAAAGAAACGAACGTGATTTCGTTGCGAACATTTTCAATAAATAATATTATTCTCCAAGCTTTCACCCTTTGTCTTACTCTAATAGATTTAATTGACTGACTTTATTCAAGAAATCGATAAGACTGTACAAGTCAAGTTACCGATGGTCAGATTTTCTGCATGTAAAAATGACCATTTCAACAAACTTGACAGATATAATGACAGTGTTTTAAATTTCGACGATTTCTCGACCATCTTTCACCCGTCACGTATTTCATTCCGCTATTCGATCTAAAAGTGTAATTTGCGAAAGCGGTAATGAAATTTCAGTGTTGCGAGTGAACCGAGGATTCTCTTACACTATTGATGCGTTCCTTTCATGATTTTTTTTTTTTTTTTTGTTTTCTTTTCACTCCAATGGTTTTGAAAACGAGGACACAGCGCGATACGAATTGCAGACACGCGCTTAGAACGGTCGTATTAAAAATCGTCGCTTGGCAAACACGGGAAAAATGAAATTACCAAATATCTAAAATATGTGGGATTGTTTGAGTAACGTGTGACATCTTAGAGTCAATAATGGACCCGCGTGGTGGCAACAAGATGGGCAAACAATTTATCCTCTCGAACGTTTGGGTGCGATTATCGTCGAGGTGTAAAAAAGTTTTACACATTTCCGTTAGTAAGTGAATTTTATACATACATTATCAAATGATTATTGTCACTTTTGAAACAATGGCGTATGGATATGCCGTTGCACGTTGTGGCAAAAAATATATCACGTGTAAAACTTGTGTTTCGCTGAAGTAACTTACGCGTACCAATTTCCAGTGATTAGAAACTTTTGGTTACAATTCGACACAACGATTACACACACGTCAAAGATTTACTGCTATTTACCAAGAGTTTGCTCAATCATTATCACCGAAAAATATGCGATTGGAATAAATCACTGCTCTCTGGTTACTTCGTACGATGTTTTTCATCTACGGCTAATGATTATTTTTTTTTTTTTTTGTTTCATTACGAATTCGATAGTTTAACGGATTGAAAATTCATTACACTAATAGTAGAAGCAAAGATTTGTTTCTTGTTAAAACGAATCATTAGCATATGCGATGATTTGAAGATTGAATTATTACTTGGACTAATGTTTCAGCTATCATGTTTCTTATTGCTCAATCGACTTTACGACAAAGAAAGCTTGTAAAAACTCAATCAGTCATAAGCAAAATCAGTGTAAAAATCCTGGGGACTCCGAATAACAAAAAATTATTCCAAGTATATTGAGTAAACAAGAGTCGTTCTGCTGGAAAATTATTTTGTGCATTGTGTTAAATCGACACAAAAACTGATGTAGGATTAAGCGGGTATAATAATGAAATTTGACAATCCAAGGTATTTTGTTTCACAGTTTAAAACCACCGGATACGCGACGATGAGTATTGATTATGAGAATCGTCGTGTAACAACAAAAAAAAAAATTGCCAACGACTCGGTGTGTGAATATATATATATGAATATATATATATATATATATATATATATATATATATATATGTATAAATATATACCCATATACGTGCATGGAAACGGAGGGCCATTAAAAGCTCGTAAAAAAATTCTACTTCACGATTTCACAAGTCTCCTCGGCAGGCACAACGAAAGTTTCCAACGTCGATCTCTGCAGTATAACAAACGGTGAAGAAGTTTTCGTCTTGTTTGTTTATCTAATAGATTTTTTCTAAAAATTGCATCGCCTTTAGGGAAGAGCCCAGGTATTTTGCCCTTTTACCATACCCATAATGTACCCGTCTGGTATTTACCAAATGATTAGTCGTGCCGAGAGAGAAAACTAGAGAGAGAGGGAGAGAGAGAGAGAGAGAGAGAGTGAGAGAGAAAAGGACTCCGAGGTTTCCCTCCGTTCTCTGTAGTTGACCAATATAGTGTCACGTGTTTGAACAACAGTTTAGAGTTTTTACAAGGGTTTTTCAACCCGCCTAATGTATCGCTTGCCACAATGTTATACGAAGAACTCTCAGACCCTTTATTATTATACCCGCATATACGAAGGATCTCTACATTTTTTCAACGGCTCTGTAGAGCGATGTCACATCCTGTGAGAAACCGTCACTATACGACCGATGCTGCTGCAGGTGTCACAGTTTCCGTACCGATTCGTACAGGACCGCTCTTTCACTATTACACGCTAGTGAGTACATTTTAAAAACGGCAATTCATTCTCAAATTTATTATACCCAAAGGCAAGAATGTGAAGAAATTTATTGTCTTATTAAATTGTATAACTTGTGATGAGTTCGGTTTACTCGATTGATTTACGGTACTGACCGTTCATCGACGCTGTGCAAATGCATTTAGAGAAATTTTTAGTTTCGGCTATCGCTCAGTCATCGACTATTTTCATTTTTTACCACAATCGAAAAATATATTCCTAGGTATAAAATGAAAACTAGTTTTCTAGCCGTTACCGGAAAGTCTTGTATCCGTTACTATTCTTTCTCGTTACGATCACTGTTGCTAGATTTTCTTGTTGAACTGTTGCGAAAGTTTAACGCTTGTGCAACAATAAATTGACGTTAAAGCCTCATGTAACTGAAAAAGTAGAGTAAACCTCACAAACTGATTTTGCGTTGCAATTACCAAAAAAAGATCGACAATAACGCAAAATGGTTAGGCGTACCTCGTTTTTCGTCATTCCAACGATATTCAAACAGTTTTTCTCAGTACGCGCGGAGGTAAATAAACACTGTAAAAAATTGACGTTGTCGAAATTGACCCAACAATTTTCTTCGTCGATTAAAAAAACTCGACGTCAAAAACGTCAGACAGTGTTGGATTGACGCAGAAAAAAATATTCTACAAAAGTCGAAACCGTATTTCTTTAACAGTGAATATTCTACTGTAAACAATAGAAGATCGCTCTTACATCAAAGTGTTACACGGTATAATATTCTCCTCTTTTCAAACGAAAAACAATAAGTCAAATCCAGCAGGCGAAACGAGCTTTTGTAAAATGACATTCGTGACTCCGAAACAGTATATATACACATATATGTATAGTTCATTAACCAATTACCGCTGTTTCAACGTACAGCGAGTATACCGATCGCGTTGTTCACACAGAGATGTTTGCCGATACACAATTAGAGGCAATTCGCCGCGAGAGAATTTGTACATTGAAGCTTTCCCGGAACGGTGATCATCTCGGTCTTTGCCTACGCGGTATAAGAGCCAAGCGGTGTGGTCGAGCTGCGGAGGAAAATACTGTGTAAAGAATCGAGGAAACAGGTAGGTAGGTAAGTAAGTATAAGGTAGGTAGGTATAAGGTAGGTGTAAGCTGCGCGGGAGGCGCAGGAAGAGGACGAGATGAACCGTGCTCGGAGATGGGCGGAAGATTTACGAGTGTGTTCAACTATTTAGCACCTCTCGCGAAGGTAGTTAGCGCGAGAACGCCAATAAATGGCCCTCTGACAACATGGCGGACGCTTCGAGCCATCCGGAGTTTTGTCGCGATGGTCGATGGTGATGGTCGTGGTGATGGTGGTGGTGGTCGCTGCCGGGCGTGGCTTTCGCTCGCCGATACACCGACTCGAGTGACGAATGAATGATTTTACACGAGTTTAAGTCGACGATTTTCACCGCTGCACCGAAATCTGTGTGATCTATGACATTGGGTGTCATTTTTTGGTACGAAAAATTATAAAGCGGAAACGCGGCTGATGCCGAGTGGATGTAAGGGGCTGAATATTTATCTCGACGTATCCGTGCGGTAGTCAAATTTCTTATGATTAGAAATCTCAGATTCAGGAAACAAAATTTAGTCTAGGTTGCTGAATTTGGATCGTTGAATATCTCGGAGGATCAAACTTCGATCAAGTTGATACTAGATTGTTATTCAATCGAGTTGCGTGTCCGAGCGAATTACTGGAAACTTAAAATTTCTCTAAAATGTCGATAATGGAAAGATCCAAATTTGAACATACACCCTCAAAACAACGAGAACTATGTATGTATGTATATATATATATATATATATATATATATATATATATATATATATATTAGAGTGGTCATTATTTGGGATTGGGAAAAATCTTCATGCTTTCGCCCCCGAGATTGGCTCCAAATGTATTCAAAAAATCTGGGAAAAAGTTAGTCCTCAGGGGCAACCCTTCCCATTAAGATAGAAAGCTCGTCTTTTCCACAGATTTTTTTTTTATATATTTGGAGACAATCTGGGGGCGAATGCATCAAAATTTTTCCCAAACCCAAATAAGGACCACCGTAATATATGCATATACATATATATGTATAATATAAATGTAATGTAATGTATAAAGCAAAATACGTTTGGTCTTCTTTCACTTCTCACAAGTTTTATCAGAATGTCAAGCGTTTAAAAAATTCTTCTGGATGAATGATCATATTTAATGAAAATCTGCTACAATCTTAAAATCTCGATATACACCCGTGACAAAACCGTCCAGCAGAAAAAAAAAAAAAACCGTAAGTATGACTGTTTCTGGTGTATAAAAACATTCTATTAACTCTGAAAAATTGCCAATGAATCTCGCATCCGCCCTAGATTGCAAAATCGTCTCGCGTTTTCCACCTTTTCCGGTCTTCAATAGGAAATATTGGATATGAAGAGAGCCGTTCTCGGTTAGTAACAAACTATTTTCCTAACAGCTTCCGGCACGCGAGCTGCTCATCAACACCCGCGGATCTCACCTCGGTTCTAACGCCTCGTACACGCTGCGTAACGGAGGTGCCAAAATCACCCTCGATTCGTTTCGGGGAACGTCATTTTGATAGACGATCGCTCAACACAGGGAAAAGATTCCTTCCCGAGTCCATATTTCGGAAGAACTAATCGCGTTTTAACGAACTCGTGAAAAAAAATTTGTTCGGTGATTCGAGATTTTCTATTTTGATTAATTTTTTTTTTTTTCGCAAGTTTCGTCTCTGTTTTATTTCTTCCAGATCGAAAAGTTGATTTGGATGCTTGTTTGGATTCATTTTCGATCGATGATTTCGCGAAGCAAATTTTTCTGCATTTCTCTGGATTTTAAAAGTATTGTTACTTTTTTTTTAGAATTCTATTAAACTGTCATATGTCGAAATTTTGTACTGGTGATTTTGAGAAATCTTTAAACTTCTCTTGACCCTTTCCGTTGCTTCTTTACGTTAATTTATCATTTCTCTCAATTTGCGTGGTATAACATCTGAATCCCTTGTATTAATATCGTTCGTTCGCATACGCAGTGTGAAAACAGCCACAGAGAATGTTTTATTCAGTCCAACCGAATACGAATCGCTTACCCTTTACACATGTATTCCAGGTTATAGACTCAAAATAGAAGATCCATTTGAAGTGTTCAATTTAAAAAAAAAAATTAACAAAATTAATCCATTCACTTTTACAAATTTAAACTTCAGCAAATGATATAAATACAGAATGTTTTTTTTTTTTTTTGTTCAATTGCGCAGAAATCAGTCAAGTAAATTCCAAAAATGTACGCAAAATAACAATTGAGAAAGGAAAGGGTGAAAAGACGTTCAAAGAAATCTCAGCTGCATCGAAAAACCAAAATTTACCTCGGTTTGATAAAAAAAAATTTTAATCTCGTTGGGAAAATATTTCAAAATTTTTCGAAGCTGTTACTCTTGCCTGATTGATCATGAATTTCTTACCTTGTAGACCGAAAAGTTGTCCAGGTTTAGATTGTGCGAACCAACCACTGTAGAGGAGAGAAGCGGATGCCAGGGATGCTGCCGAATATCCGGCGGGGTCTGTTAGGGCCGTTTCAGGGTAGGTCAGACCTGCGGTTGAGTAAAGCGCCGTGCCGAAGGCTGGAATTTTGAAAATTATGATAAGTCAGGAAAATACTCGGGCAATCATCGCCTTTGCAGGCTACGTTTAAATTCACTTTGAACCCGTAGGTGAAAAGTTTCACTGGTATTATTTCACAGGTTACACGAGGATGTAAATAAAAAAGTTGAAGTTGAAAACGCTGAAACAGAAAATTAAATTATAAAATTATTAGCAGGAGACGGAATGTTTCAAATTCTACACCAAAGCTAATAAAAATTTCTCAAATACATCGAACTTCATTCTTTGTCTACAGTGAAAATATATTATTATTCCATCATTTTAGAGCGAATATGTGGATCGTTTAATGGTCAGGTTGAAAAGTATCGAAACAAAAGCTTGATAAACCGAAGGCTTGAAAAGTCTCGTTGAAGGTTAGCGAAGTTACGGCTGATTAAAAAAAGCTCTTGTGGTACAGGAAGTAATTGAAAACGTTGCATTCCAAAGTCGTTATATCAAAAACGCCAGAGAAATTGTTTCAAACTACGAGATTTTCACAAAAAAATCTACGTACCGCTTGTTCTATTCTAAAAGACCAACAATTTGTTATCTTCGTAAATGAATTCTCAGCAAGACAAAGGCGAGTTAGATTTTTATAACAATAAATATACATGAATTTCTGTCTGAATCACAAGTTTATCATCTTGGAATTAGAACGGCTATTGCAGTGCATGATCTTCCATTTCCCAATTTCCTTTCCTTACCAATTAGCAAGCTGAAGAAAAGAAAATCTGCTTTAAGTCTGATGATTTGTAGTAAATTCATTTACGAATAAAATTCTGTATTCTTCATTAGATTCGGAGGATTTTTACGAAGTTTTCGGCAATAGAAAAGAATGAAATAACCTGATTTCTCACGATGTTATTAGTTCCAATAAGATACAAACAGTTGTTCTTTATGGTGTTAAATTTTTCATTAGATAATGGGGTAGAATTATATACAACGGACAAGTTTCGTCGTGGATTGATAAAAGAATCCTGCTTCTTACGTGCGCATAAAGTAAAGTATTTCGAAACATGTATAATTAGATTGTATAATTTTTCAATTACACTCAAGAATGATAATTGAAAAAGTAACATTCAATTGAATAAGACCGTGTTTTTATATAAACCGAGAATGTGCTTTATCATCGGTAACGTCGCTGAGTAAATTACTTTCAATTCAGTTTTATGTATATTACATAGACATCTGCTTTCAAGTTTGTGTCAAGTGAAAAAGTAAAATATACGTCACAGAATTACGTTTTCGCCAAACTACTTGCGAAATACGATATAAAAATAAAAAAACAATTCAATAAAAACATCCATCAAACTTTCTTTAAATTCCATCATATTACATACAAATCGATTCTTTTCAACGTCATCGTTTTTCAAACTCTATTGATGGAATAATCGTAAAAGATTATCGTGTTAAATTCGATTAAAGGGGTCCACTCCATTGTAAAAAAACAAAAAAAAAAAAAGTGCGATCAATTAGGCTGAACTTAGGCCTTCATAAGAAATTTTCACTCGGGTGCGTTTTCGGCATAAAATTGAACAACCCAACATCAATATTGGTTGGTTCTTTGCATAATAAATCTATAATTTTATTGGATTATGAAAAAAAAAACCTCTTTGAATACTCGAATAACGAAACAAGTAAAACGCGTTCACTTGCAAAAAGTTAATAATTGTGAATCGGTGAAAAACAAAGTAAGATATAAAATCTCTGAAGATTTGTTGACTTTGTTGTTACGTCAATAATTCTAAAGCCTTGGTGGCCAATGTGACACAAATTTTGACCAGTTCAAAATTATAAAACGAGCCGCGTTAATTGGGATCAAAATCATTCAGATTCGTTCTTAAGACATCAACATTTTTATTTCTTTCTTGACGTTTTTATTCACACGTCTCGAAAACTGCTGCAGCGATTATATCCAAACTCAAATCAGTTCAAAATTAATAATAAAAGTCTCCTTGATTTGGACTGAAATTCGTTTACTCTTTCTCGAAATATCGTCGGACTAAAAACTGATTGCACACACACACACACACACACACACACACACACACACACACACGGATGCGGACACATATAATCATTAGAGAAAAAAAAAAGAATAAAAAAAACATCGAGATATCCGCAAGTGACATGCAAACCTTACATTTTCGGAATGGTTGTAAAGAAATAAATTTTTTCCCCAACAAAATAGAAGCAGTAGGTTGAAAAGGAGACCAAAACAGAAAAGAAAATTCACATGCGCTCACATATAGATGGATTTCCATCCAAAAACGGTCAGAGATAATTGTCCAGACTTTATACAAAAAAAAAAAAAACACGTCGAGATATTTGAAAGAGATGGTTGAAAAGATCATCTTAATCTTTATGGTGAAACATGGTTTTCAGTACACGTAAAGTGAAACGTCGGGTCTTTCGCGTCTTGCCTTTATATCGGCCATTTAAAGCGGTGGAAAAATTGTAAAAAACTTGGACAAGTTCATCGAAGCTTCTAGTTCAAGATCCAATCATCCCAAAATTTTTTGTTCTGACAGTACAAAAAGCCGCGAGTTTTTTTTATATTTAAAAAATATACACGCAAGGTGATCGTACCATTCGTTTCACAGGGTTAGACCCGATTATCGAACCTTTTATTTCAAAGATAATTCCAAACCGACGTCACAAATTGTTAATATCTCGACGACTAAGCCGAATCGCCAGATGCCCAGGCACTGTAAATCATTTCTTTGCTAATTTTCGAACCAAGTATCAACCGTATAATGCAACTAATCGGGACACTGATTTCAACAAAAAGATCAGGCGAGAGCACAAAGGATCCGTTATTATAATATTCATGCTTCACTTGAAAATGTTAAATCGTCACCGGAATGGGATGCGGATACGGCCGTCGGCCTGACGAAGTTTCCTCGATCCTCGTCCCTCTCCTCCTGTTCGTCATCATCGCGTTCCCCGTCGGTTGTGGCAGACGTGACGCCTTGGTTCCTCTGGGACCGTCCGAGGATGCTGTCGATGGAGAAGGCGTTCGGTGCGGAAGCGGAAACGGTGCGGACATCGTTCCGGACGCGTAGAAACTGATCGGCGGAACCGCCGCTGCTGGAGTCGCTTCCGTAGCCGGATGGCTCCGGCCCTTCGCCTCGAAGCTGCTCCATTTTTGGGCCCGGTTCTCACCATCAGAGGGAGCGGCGCCTCCCGAATAATCCCCAGATATTTCAATCCACCTTTGTATTCCAAGAACGATTCTGGCCCCGGATCCCGATCCGCTTCTGCACCACCGCCGATCACCGCATGCGGAAAACTGCCGATATCCCAACGGGAATCAACCAGGTCCCTCTTCGGCGCCGTTCTCACCGGCGTGTGACAGGTGGCACGTGTCGCCCCCGCCGCCCAGCATCCCTGCCCCCACCATGGATATTCTAGGACGGCCCCCGCCGCCCCTTAACAACGCGTCTTATGCGCGGCATTGAAGCCGAAAGTGGGACGTCGCCGTATTGGTTCCGGTATTTTGCCGTTCGTTTCGATCCAAAATTTTCATTTTATTCCCGACTCGACCGTAAAGTTAACTTTTTTTTACCTCAAAAGCGGGACGAAGGTGACATATTTTTTCCTAAAACGCGTCTGCGGGAAATATCAGGACAACTTGAGGGCCCCAATTTTCAAATGAATATCGCGGCCAGAGTCGAGTCGGAAATAAAGTCCCACACCGACAATGAGAGATATTTTTGGTTCCGGTTACCGCTCAGTCCTTCACTATTTTCATTTTTTACCATAATCGAAAAATATAGTTCTAGGTAGAAAATGAAAATTAGTTTTCTACCTGTTACCGGAAAGTCTGGTATCCGTTAATATTCTTTCTTATTACGATGGCTGTTAATACATTTTCTTTTAACTGTTGCGAAAATTTAAAACTCGTGCAAAGATAAATTGACGTTAAAGCCTTGTTTGACTAAAAAAGTAGAGTAAACCAAACAAACTGATTTTGCGTTGCAATTAACAAAAAAGGATCGACGACAGCGCAAAATGGTGACGCGTATCTCGTTCTTCGTAATTTCAACAATATTCAGACAGTTTTTTTTAATGATGCCTGTTTTACTGAATTTTTCTAGTTACTGTAAAAAATGAAATTTTATCTCAGTGTATATGTAACACAGGAATAAAATTCGACTTTATTCCCTTGTTACATAATGTGCTATTATTTCCCTCTCCTTTATTTTGAAACCGCAGGTATCGTTGTGTCGATAGTACAAATGTGCATGAAATATATTGTTAGAGTTACACGTAAGAAAGTTTGATAGATCCAAGTCGCACTTGTCAGAGTGATTGCATTGATTATATGTATCGGTGTTGGTACTACTACTATTTTTTTCATCTGAATAAGATCTTGGCATTAGTTTATTCTGCGATGATTATATTTTATTATCGCATGTGATACAAGCGATCGTGATAGCAAAATAACGGACACCCGATTTATTGGATTTTTTGGTTATTGGGAGCAAAAATGTTTTCAACCAAAATCGTGTGTAATAAATTTTCTGGCTTTATAAACGTACAACGAAGAAAAGGTTTGATTTTTAACAAATAAATTTTGGGCCCGTGTATTTCAACGATGTTTTTCACTTGTCGTTTATACATTTATTTGAGTTATGAAGAAATTTGAAAAATCTCGATGCTAATGTGTTGATTGATCTTTCGGGATCTGAGTAGTAGTAGAAATTCTGTCTGATAATTTTCACCAATCACGTCACTTCGAATGAAGAGAATCCTTATGAGTGGAAATTAAACGATAACCTGCATTTGATTTCTTGAAAATTTTTCTTAACAATCCTTTGACAAGGTTTGAATAGTTTGACTAATTTTAATTTACGGTTTTATTTTTTTGCCTTTCTCTCCGGCTTCTCTTGTCACATTTATTGACTGCTAATTTCTGTAAGCTTGTCTACGACAAAACCACAATATTCTTTACCGTAGTTAAAAAATGATCCTCAAAAACCTTTGACAATCATTGCGAATTACAGTACCAGAAACAATCGTTCACCAAAGTTGAATAAATGCACGCCCTACTATAATCGGCAATAATCAGAGCGGTTGAAATTTTTACGTTCCTCCAATTGAAGGATGAAAAGATATTCAAGCTGGAGCAGAAATTTCAATTTTCCAAATTATAACTGATTGTGAATATGAAAGTTTCGAATGGTCCAAAACCTGACACTCGAAGTTCTAAAAGGGCAAAATTCCGAAAGGTCAAAATGCCGAAAGGGCGTAACTCTGACAAGTCAAATTTCCAAAAGTGCGAGAATGAAAAAATTAAAAAATCAAAAACACCGAAATTCCAAATGATCCAAGATTTTTAGTTCTGTGAATTTCTGGCTGGGTAAAATTTCACCACTGATCTTTCTATTTTCGACATTTTTACATTCGGAATCCCGTTAATTCTGATTTTCGTTTTTTCTCATTTTTTTAAACCCTCTCACTCTTCGAATAAATTACGCTGTGCGAGTGTGTTTTAATTATCTGAATTTCCCATCATCGAACCTTTATTTTTCAGAATTCTGCTCTATCGTAACTTTACTTTCCGGAACTTTGCTCTGCCATAATTTTCATTTTCGGAATCTGTCGTTTCGTAACTGTGAGCCGTCGGGTTTTCGACCACTCGAAACATTGTCGTTTCTTCAAAGTTCGATTTCTTCACTTCAGGTTTCGCCGCAAAATAATTCGGAATCAGGCACTTTCTGACCCTTTCAAATTCGGAACTTCAGCCTCGTTCCAGATATGTCGCTACCAAAGATTATTCGACGCGACAAAAGAAGCCTTGGGATGATAAAAAAAAAAAAAAAAAATTTTTTTTTAAATAGAACAGCGTAAACAAAAATCGTATAAAAAATAAATACACTTCTGCTAGATTTACAGAGTAGAGAAATGTCGGCGAGAGTGTGTTGCGTGGGTGTAAGTGCGGGTTAACACGCTTTCGGAAAATCGAGTCGTGGCTTACTATACACAATACACATACTAACGCACCCCTCTGGGTCCTGTTTCACGTCTTCTTATTCCTTTTCTTCACCTTCTTCTTCTTCTTTTTCTTCTTCTTGCATGCTTCTCTCCCCCCATCCTGCCTACTATCCCCTTTATCAAGCAGCATTGAAAGGCTCCTCCTTCCAACTCAACCGACCGACCCCCGTTCTGCGCTCCCTGAATGCGCGGAATATGGCCGTGTTATGCCGGATCCTTGAGTGCCGGCTAAGATCTTCAACCCCCTTCAAGCATCCCCAACCCCTTTTTTCTCGCGGCGTGATTTATATGTTTGCAAGTCTAAAATGGGCGCTTTTCACAACGTATTTCTCCCCCTTATTCTCTCTCTCTCTCTCTCTCTCTCTATCTCTCTGTCTGTCTCACCCCCTCTTCCTCAACCGTCCGCTTTCAAGTTATAAGGTATGTATAGGTATTTTTGTAAAGCGAATAAACTCAATAATACATCGTGTTAAACGTCTTCCGTATCCCCGAACAGTTTTTTCCGCTCCTTTTTCGTTCGTTCTTGCGGTATTTCATCCCTATTTATCAAATCTCATGCATATTTTATTCCCCTTTCATTTTTTCGTGAAAAATCTACAATTCAAAATACACTGTGGATAGTATTTTGATCCGCTTATTTAATACTACCGACGATAACTTGGAAAAGAATATCTTTCAAACGTTCTCGATTTACTTGTGAAAGAATTAAAATTAGTCCCAATCAATCGGCTGTTGAATAATCTCTTACATAATTGCCTGTGATAAAATTGTGATATTTATAATGTATGTAATTTATCAAATGGATGGTATCATATTTACTGTAAATGATATATCGAACAAGCGTTAATTTTCGTCTACATTTTCCATCAAATTTACAATTATCGTATTGTTTTTTTTTTTTTTTTCTTCTTTATAATCGAGAGAAATAACCGACGCGACGTCTCAGGCAAGGTTGGGGAGAATTTTTTTGTTCGCGGGAGAAGTTCTTCTCGATTTGCAGAGTAATGCGCTCTGTGATTGGTGAGAAGAGCGCATGCTTTTCACAAACGCCGCCCCCTCCCCCCGCCTTTTGCCACCCCTAACTTGGCACCCTCGGATTTTTCTGTCCGCGAACTAATGGTTATCCAACCCTCTTTCTCTCTCTCTCTCTCTCTCTCTCTCTCTCTCTCTCTCTCTTTACGCTTTCTCCAACCCTCTTTCTCTCAAGACCTCACTTACCTCTCCCTCGGCACCATCCCCATTTCATATTTTCGAATCTTCGCAAGATAGGATTAACGCCTCTAGACGCTACGAAACAGCCTCGAAACACTGCTTCAGTAGGTGTTAAGCCACCGCGAAAACAGCGGTTCTCATTCCTTTCCACCCTCGATTTTATTTTCGTTTCTTTAAACTTTGATATAACACGCGTTATATTGATAATATACTAATTCTTCGATCGCGGATCAAACGGCTTTTACGAAAGAAAAAAATTTCCATTCAATTCTGCGATTTCACTTCAACTATATTATATGAAATCTTCACTGACGTAATCGGATAGTTTATCAATAACAAATTTATGTAGTCAAATATAAAAAGTATGTTATTTTTTTTCAAAGAAGCATGCCTTACAGTTTAGGTAGAGTATAATCGTTGTTTTTTAAAATCGTTTAAAGAATTTTCATTTTCGCATTGAAATTAACCGTCAGCATAATTTCTTGTTTACTCTCCATCTATGTATAACCATCACTTTAATTTTCGGAACGATAATATTCGATTGCTTCCAGAAATCTTTTTATTTTCGCTAAAATTTTGTTGCAATCTGTTATTGTATTCTTGATTCATTTTATTAGAATTTTTGGGCCTGTTTTGAAAAAAAGAAAGTCACAAACATCAGTTTAGAATTTTTCACGAAATATTTCACTGGCAAGATTGGCACGTTTTCACTTATTGTAAATATATTATTCATAGTTTTTGACAAATTAGAATTACTTTTTTGTTTTTTTTTTTTTTCATGTGGTTGTTGCCTTTAGCGATGTTTCAAATAATTTGAGAGACGTAAATGTCGAAATTACAAGTCTCGGAACTGAAACTGTAGAAAGGAATGAGATGCGTATCCCTTTTTTTGTGTGATTCGTTTGAATTTTTTCCTGAACACGTTGGGATAACGTATAGAAAATATTACGTCAGTAAAAATGCGAAAGAAAAATAAAATTGAAAGACAAACCGGAAAATCTGTTTTTTCGCGATACTTTTTATCGCCAGGAAAAAGAGAAAAGAATCTCTCAATCTGTGCGACAAACTTCTGCGATAATCTCGGAAAAGGCTGAGTGAAAAATCTGAAACTGATAGGAGTTGGCAGCCAAATGAAAATGATATTTATAAAAAAATTTTAAATCAACCTATAACCTTGGAAAAACATAATCTTTAATTGATAAAAAGTACCAAAGACGACAAAGTATAGGTTTGTCGGTAAAACTTTGAAAATCGATTTATTACCCGTAGGACAGGAAGTTCAAATGAACCGGAAGGTGGCAATTTTTCATGCGCATCGTTTACTTGTAAGATTCTGCAGTTTTCAAATTATTTAATTTTTTTAAAAAGCTGTTTTCCGAATTCCAGAGCTTCGAAAACTTAAAGTTGGGTTAAAATTAGAAAAAGTGATTCTCGACCAAAATCATAATGCAACTCGTGAAAAAATGAGAATACATTCAACCGCAGCGCTTCGAGAATTGAAACATTTTTCGGAATTATCGTACCGCCACCATTTCAATTTCGGAATTTCTAATTGCGCATGCAAGATTTTTGAATCTTTGATCATCTTCTTACTTTTCAACCCCCGGCCGTAAAAAGTTCTCAAGGGTGGTTGTAAAATACGACGCTATAGGAATTCGCAAAGTGATTTCTGGCCAGTCGGAAGATGGAAAGTAACGCAACATCAGAAGCCCGGAGAAACGTTGGGGAAAAGCAATTCCGGATGGGGAAAGGAAAGCGCTCCGAGTGGCCGGTAAATCTTACGGTTTATATCGCGGTGCGTGATGGTTTCGTTTATCGAGCAATATCGAATGCGTTTACCATTCCGATTCAGGGATGAAAAAGGTTAGGAATAAGGATATATTATATGTATATCCGCGTATTCGATAACTCGCTTTTCTTACCTCATAAAATCTTACCGAGCGATCGTGATTTCGTGGTAATAGTAGGTTGATAATATTTTATTGGAAACGTTTTTTTTTTTTTTATAGATATTATTTCAATTATTGTAATATTACTAGTCCACAGGTTTTTTTTTTTTTGCATTTTATTTAGCACTAATCGTTGTATCCTTTACTAAAATCGAGACCGCTTGATGACATGTATACTTTATTCGAAAAATTTTGTATACCTATGCGATGAATTATTAAGCTGAATATTGTTATATCCCTGAAAGTGAATATGTAATTATGTAACAACGATATAGAGTGATTGAAATAATTCAGGGTGGATAAAAGGCAAGAACTTTGAAGCCTGAATACGTCAAATATTGTATCATTAAAAATTAGAAATTGGAAGCGGATTTGATCAGCGATTGTTCGTATACTAAGCTGTGCTTAAAATGCAAGATTTACTCCAAAAAACAGTAAAAACTACTGACAATGCAGATTAAAATCTATTGAATTTATAGTAAAAGTTACAGTCGACGAAGGTATTGTTTATCGAAAACCTTGATGTGTCCATTTTTTCCTGCGCTGAGAGAAATTTTTTGTTTCGGCTACCGCTCAGTCGTTAACTGATTTCATTTTTTACCACAATCGAAAAATAAAATTCTAGGTAGAAAATGAAAATTACTCTTCTAGCTGTTACCGAAAAGTCTATTATCCGTTACTATTCTTTCTCATTACGATCACCGTTGTTAGATTTTTTTCTAACTGTTGCGAAAGTTTAATGCTTGTGCAACAATAAATTGACGTTACACGCTTGTTTAATTAAAAAAGTAGAGCAAACCTCGCAAACTGATTTTGCGTTGCAATTACCAAAAAAAGGATCGACAATAGCGCAAAACGTTTACGCGTACCTCGTTTTTCGTAATTCCAACAATATTAAAACAGTTTTCTCAACGATACCTGTTTTACTGAATATTTCTAGTCGCTATAAAAAAATGAAATTTTTCTCAGTGTGCAGTTTTGAGCAAAGTCTGCTCATTTCATTCACACCGTGCACCTAATCGTCATCAGTGTCGGAAATTTCTCATATCGAATAAACGATCAAAATTCGTACCAAATACACTTCTGATTATTTCAATAATTATCGTAACGATATTAAACAAATTTCACTATAAATTACACGCTAAAAATGAAAATTCCGATTCTTCTTTATCATCATAAAAGTTTTTTTTAAACCCGTAACGTCTAACCTACAGCCGTATATATATTCTCCGAGCGTGGATGGTCATAAAAATACGACGAGGCAACCCTTATGTAACCGAATCTCCGTCGAGGGGTGGGAGTAAAAACGCGACGTTAAGTAAGTGTCCGTACATATAGACACTGGGAGGTGTGTTTCTGCGGCATAAGGGTTGTAAGAATATTTGGTTAACGGAATAAATCCCCTATCATCTGATGACACCGTACCGAAAGGATTTTCGCCGCTAGGAACGTGACACCGATGATTAAACACGTTTATTAAAAACCACTTGCGGGACCTCTTATGAATGTTTTAGGGTCCCGGTAAGAGGCTGGAAGCGGGAAAGCGGTGATGAGGGAGGGGGCGGCGGTGAAGGGGCGAGGGGGGGAATCTTCCCGGATGAGGAGCGCGGCGGCAGCAGCAGCCTGAACCCGTTGTACGTAAGTGGGGGTAATGGGAGCTTTGTTCCCCTGGGAACACTCTCACCTGTCTAATATCTCCCCAGAGTGGCTATATTTATGTACCTATAGGCTGCCAGTTACGGAACAGCCCGTGAGATGAAAATTAATAACTATGGACCGGCACAACAAATGCTCGGCGTTGCGGTACCGCAAAGAACCCCGGAGAACCCCATACTCTCCCTATTTATCCTCGATGGGTCGCGTCAGGGATCACGCTTCATCCTTTTATCTCTCCACCGGCAAACACCGCGCTAACACGTGAATTTATACAAGTATTTTGCACACACATCCGACGACTTGTACCGCGTTATTTTGCAATAACACCTGTGGCGGAGATTTATTTTTTTAACAAATTTTTTTTTTGATAAAAATAAAAAAACAAACAAAAACTAACTGTGCACCGAAAACCGAAATCTAATTCGCAACTGTTGTTGTAATTTTTTATTTGTTTCATTTTTTTTACACAATCTTTCAAGGACACTTCGTGAGAATTTCTTGCGGTGAAATTATTGAACATAGATATGTATGCTTTCGCGAACTTTTTGTTTTTTTTTTTTTCAGACCACTTCGCGACACTGATAACTATTTTGAATGTAATGATTTTTCTCTGTCTGATCTGCAGGAGTTTACTCGGCGTTCGCATAAGTGTGTGATTTCGTTCCGACTTGGTTTCCAAATGTCATCATATATTATAAACTGTTTATCCGATTGTCACGAAATATTGCCTCAGACCTGGCCAAACATTGTAGTTATTCAATGAATGAGAAATAATTGAAATCGGTCAAGCAGTTCCGGAGTTACAAACGAATATACGAATTTATACAGAGTGAATTCCTAACGACTGCACGGTACGTCGTCTGCTGAAATTCAATGCGCATGCGCAACAATCCGAGAGTAACTGTGGCGACCAAACGTAATAAATTTAGATAACGTTTCGCCGCGATGTATGTAACCTCAAAAAATTTAACAGTTATCGGTGGCAGTTGTGGTCGATTCATAACTGTCAAAATTTTTTAGGTTAGAGACAGTTGGTCGCCCTGGCGAACAGCCTGATATTTCAAATTGCGGCGCGTGTGCCTTGATTTTTAGCAAACAACGGACCGTGCAATCGTTAAGAAATCACTCTGTATATGTGAAAAACACGAGAAAATGTATTTTCAACAACGCAAAATACTTTTGATGTTGATGTTGAATTCCTGAATTGATTAAAAAAAAAAAACTAACCAACAATAAAAGACCGCAACGGCCGAGGAATTTGGTCAATTTTGATCAATTTTAAAACCATTAATGTTTTTGCACAGCCATACAATATGAGGAATTTTACTGAATTAGCCGAACGACTTGAAGTAACATTGTATTTTGACAAATTGACATTGTTTAATTATTGACCAACGATTTCGTTCAACAATTGTCTCGATTATTTACATGTATATCAGTTCCTATAAAACTAGACAACAATTAGCACCGCCTCACATGTATGGTGGTAAAATTCAAAACTGTCTTCAAACAATTGTATACAACAATTGTAGAAAAATCATCCGATCACTGAAATATATTTCTAACCACATCTAGTGTACACTCCTTAACTATTTTCTTTTTTCACCATACCCGAAAAATATAGTTCCAGGCACACAGAAGATGAAAATGAGTTTCGTGGCTACAATCGAAAAATCAAGTACCGATAAAACGAAACAGTTACTTGTACCTAATTTTTATCTTTAATTTTTTTTTTTTTATTTCGAACGACATTCAAACCGTCGTTCATTAACGACACCCATTGTATATCACAATTTTCCATTGACCATACATCAAATGAATTTTACCTCAGTGAAGAATCCAAACCTGTATAATTTCTATAATTGCTTATTTTTCTAAAAACGCTAATGTTACAACAATTGTTCCTCATCGATATAATTTCTCTGCATTGATAATTCCGTTTCCTTTATACCTGAAAAAATATTTCACTCGTCAAACCTTTTATATTCTCACATATTTCACTCGTCTGTTATAGTTTGTTCGGTTTTTCCAAGTCTCTTTTTTTTTTCTTTTTTTTTCTCGTCTCGGATTGTTCTTTTTTATTCCTTATACGTTTCGCGAAAATACGATTAAAATGAAAATTCGACGAAGAGTGAGAAGGAAAGAAAGAGCGGATATATATATAATATATATATATATATATATATACATACGATGCTTCACGGCTCTCTCTTACAGAATAGCGCATCGCTTTCTATGACCATTTCGTGTATTTTCCCTTGTACCTAACGCGAGGGTGCGAAGGTGCGTGTTGACCCTCCCCCCGCCCACCCCCCTCTTCCCGCAATCCCTTGGAACTCACCCCTAATCGTCCAGGCCAGGTTCTGCTCGGCACAGTGCTTCTAACGGACCGCGTGTGATTGATCGTCCCAATTACATCACCCAGCACGCGTTTCGAAGGTGTAAATGTTACGTGAGAATAATATAGGTTATACCTTATGACGGGTGGCTGTGGGTATGCGTGGGCTCCGACGAATATAAACCTTAATTCCTTTTTTTTCCGGTTTTTGCGGAAACCAAAATATTTTTATCGAATTATCCGATTCAGAAGCCTGATTATATTATACAAAGATAATTAACGGATTTGTGGTATAGAATTGGGTCGGTTTTGTATAGTTGCGTCGACGTGCTTACATTCTGTATACTGAGGAGAATTTTATTTGTTACAGTAACTGGAAAAATTGAGTAAAACAGGTATCGTTAAAAAAAAACTGTTTGAATATTGCTGGAATTTCGAAAAACTGGGTACGCGTTACCATTTTGCGCTATTGTCGATCCTTTTTTGGTAATTCCGACGCAAAATCAGTTTGTGAGGTTTACTCTACTTTTTTAGTCAAACAAGGCTTTAACGTCGATTTATTGTTGTGCGAGCATTGAATTTTCGCAACAGTCGCGAGAAAATCTAGTAACAGTGATCGTAATGAGAAGGAATAGTAACGGGTACCAGACTTTCCGGTAACAGCTAGAAAACTAATTTTCATTCTCTACCTCAGTGTATAATGAAAATATAATATAACTTGTACCTACCTACTAATACTTTTTTTTTTTTTGCATGGGTTTGGTTTTTCGAGAATTTATTAACAATAAAGTTTTTTTACAGCGAAAACCTGCACGTTTTTTGATTCAGCGGCACTATAACCTCTGTAATTGGATGGAAATGATGGCGATTATGATTATTTACTGTTTAAGAATTTCACTTGGTTTCGATAAAAAAATTTCGAAATGATGGAAGACCGATAAAAGATATGAGATCGTTGGTTATACTTGTTATAGTTCGTACGAAAATTCGGTGACGCAAAGAAATACTTTTTCACACACCTTCGAGAGTAGAATTGAAAAAACGTCCAATTATCTAAATTATCTGGACGGACCGTGACGTAAAATTCGACGTATTATAAGTCGGCAAATTAACTATTAATTAAATTATTAAATTAACAGTATTTGAGTGTCAAACTGCCGGAGTGAATACATGCATACATTGTGTATGTACGATAAACACAGTCAGAAAATTGATGCTGCAATGACTGCAGAGTTGTTTTTTCGCCTGTATAACCGTGTATCAACGACCAACTATCGCTATTTTGTGAGCTGCATGGATAGAATACTAAATATGCATCAGATAATGTCGCGGTTTGACAATTTTGTACTTTACGTTACGGAAGGTCAGCTTAAATATGCGTATGATATGACTTCGATTCTGAATCGTACAATGGCATCGAAAAAAATACACCTACGAAATTGCCTCGAATTTGAGATTTCATTTTCAGAATTGTTTTTACGCTTCGAAGCAAAAGCAACTAGTTTTGTTGTCCAAGAGACAGAAGATGAAATTGTTTGTCAATTCGAGTAATGCGGTAATGGGAATTACCAATCGGTGCGTAAAATAAAATAAAAAACCGCGAAATAAAATCGACGCTTGTTATTACGTGGAGGGAAAGGATTATTTGAGTCAAGTATTGTTCGTATGAATTCAACTAGATGCTATAGTCAAATGCGGCTAACACAATGCTTACTTGATTCAACGCAATACTTTTGTCGGACGAATTACTTGTGACAACTTGTTATAAAATTGAATCAAGCCTTTGATCATGCTGATTATCAATTTATTCAAGATACTAACACGGCGTGAGTTCTTTGCAATAATGTGAATTTTGTATCAAGAAAACGTGTGATTGAAATGATTAAAAATTTGATTGAACGGACTCCAACGAAATCTATTTTGGCGGATGCAAAAATTCCTTACCCTCCGTATGTAGCTAAAAAATTTCAACTCTTCGGGCTAGTCGACAAACACCTAGACGTTGTCATTGCTTCGCAAAAAGCAAACTTATATCCATCTTCTCCGCATCAATTTAACGGGCGTAGTAAAAAAAAAAAAAAAAAATAGAAAATTACGAATTTATAATGTTGCAAAAAAAAAAAATCGTACCGCTGTCACTTTAAAATCGCTTCGTGAAAATCGTCCAATTAAAAAGAGACGAAGAGGTAGTTCCGTGTTCTTGAACTCACAAGTTTCCAGGTGACGGCGCCCGGAGAATCGCCGTGAAATTACACATGTGGTGTTAGCTAGCTGCACAAATTACTCGACGCCGGGATGCAGAGCGTCGTGACGGTGTCGGGTTCGAAACAGTTAGCGAAATTTCCTCGTCTCTGACAGTCCGGCCTTGGTTTCTTTCCCGGCAAATTATATGCAAAATGGCTCTTCGTCGACTTTTCTTCCTCGCCTGGCTCGCTATTTTCGCAGTTAAAACAATCCAGGAATGCTTCGACGACGGTGTCGAATTCTGCGTCAACTCCGAGGACATTCTCGCCACCGATTTACTCCCGGATTCTTTCCTATTCGCCGATCAAAAGCCTCAGCATGTTCAAAATTACACCGGCTCGCGTCGAGCCTACAACAACGGCACCATAAGCGAGGCCTTCAACGCCATGGGATTTCACAGGTCAGAATCTTTAATTATTTCATTTCCTTCAGCTCCCACTTCCACGACTCTTTTCTTAATAGATATTATCATTCTTTACGGTATACACGCAGAGAAATACATTTTTTATCACACGATTCAGTCATTCTTTTTCAAGAACCGTCCTTAAGGTTGAAGAAAATATTTGTTAAAAGTCAGCCGTTCTGTTCTATACTTCGAATTATACAAAATAACATAAATAAACACCTTTTTTTTGTTGGAAAGTTTTTTTTTTTTTTGTTTTTTTTTCTACCAGATTCAACAAAGCCGATTTTCCTTGTTAATAAATATTTTCTCGGATGCGTATCGTTGGTGGGTCATATTGCTAAAATTAGAAACCGATTTGTTCGTGTTAAATAAACGCGGATCAGCAAGATGTTGTTACAAATTAGAGCAGAATCTATTCAACTGTATCGAAATGCAACAACTCTTTTTGATTTTAAGCAATTTTGTTGAATTCCAACAAACTTTTCTTCGAGTGGACATTTATTGTTCAAGTTTCAGATTTTTCGTGAAGCATCGTAAGAAAGTTTGAGAAAATTGTTGTTACTAATAATAGTCATTTTAAGTCGCTTAGTGTATGGATTAAATTCATCTGCAGTATATACTGTGAAAATTGTATAATATGACGTTTGAAAAATCTTTACGAGTTTTTTTTTATGCAGTTTGAAAAATAAACTAATTCCACGCGTCTTCTGAGTTTTTATTAAAATTTGAGTAGCTGACAATTTTTAGAATAAAAACCAGTTCAAATTTAATTTCATGATCGACGTTTGAAACCCAATTGTCCAATGCTGTGTATTTTGTGCTTTGCATACAATAAACGAAACCATTTTCATGATTCTTCATATTTCGAATGCCACACATCAATACAAAATATCACTATTTTTCAAACTGAATCCGCAAATGTGATTGATTTAAACAGTTTTCAACCGACAAAAATTTTCTTGCAAGCACATTTTTACGTACATTACAGAAAGAAAATGAACGAGTATCTGTGCCACGGGTTTTTGGCGGAGAAAATTCTCACCGCTTTCGGTGGCTCTCGTGTCAAGCGACGTCTGGACATTTCGTCGGAAAATTCCTACGTCGATTACGTTGATGACAATAACGTTTCTATACACGAGAAAATGCTTTCTGACGAAGGAAGCTCCAAGTACAAGGACTGGCTGACCAAGTAAGCGCGTGAAAATATTTCCAATGAATCTTTGCTTATCTCTCTATTTTCTCATTGACTTTCGGAAATATCTTTAGAATTCATCGACGTTTCTCTAAAAAAAAATATCTAAAAATCTCGGATATTACCGTTGTTCGGAAATTTATTTTCCTTCGTTTTTTCGATCGATCAAATATCTCATAAAAATCCCGGAAAATCCAGAGAAAAAATTACGATTTCCAAAAAGCTCTTTGAACGTTGCCTGAGCATTTTCAGATTAGTAATCTTCACGATTATGATCCACATAAATTCGACCTGATTTTTGAGGAACTCGGGGATTTTTAAAAGTTGGGATGAATTCCGAAGAGAATAGATATTGAAGAGAAATTATGACAGACCGATTTTTGTCGACAGAACGACGACCCTCGATGATATTTATCGCCACTACTCGCCTCGGCCAAGGGACCCAAAAATAAAGAAGAAACAATTCGCCGATCGACAGTACGACAACGAAGAAGAGGATGAATACGATGGCGCGGTTACGGGATTCGCGATGCCGGCGCCAATATCGACGGGGAAAATCGGGAGCTTTGATCCATCCGGTCCGGGTAATTAAATAGTCACCAATTTTCAAATCCGTCAAACCGTGAAAAATTTGGCAAAAACGTTCTGCGAACTGAAAGTAAATGAATTGTAGTTGAAAAAGTTACACAGCAAACTTATCATTGGACAATTATGCGCTCGTAAATGTATAATCTGAACGTATGGCGACAATTAATTTCTTACCGCAATCCCTGCGGTTTTGATGTCCAAAAAATCCAAGGAACAATTCATTCGGGAAGAGTCGTGATAATTTAACAATTGGAAATCGAAACTAGTAACCACTGATTTAAAATTTACTGAGTAATTTCCATGGATTTTTTAGAGTTCCAGGTGATTTCCAGTGACTTGTCGTTATTTTCAGTGATTCCGTCTGATCTCGGCATGACCAAAAATCGCGTAAAGTGCTCGGAAATCAGTGAAAATCGTTAAAAATTAGCGAGAATCGATGTCGATGAATTAAAACCATCCGCTCGATTTCCAAGTGAATGCGCGAATGAAAAATGAATGTTTTCGTTTGTCCCTTCGCAGATGAATATTCGTCGGCGGCCACCCACCACTTCCATCACTCCGACTACATCGACCATCACTTTGACCCTTACCCCCAAGTACACGAGGAGCATATTTACGTCCCGAATCACCACGAGAGTTATCATCACCACGATCATCACAGACCGAGTTATCATCACCACGGGAAAGGAAAGGGTCACGATCTTTCGCTCAAGGACTTTTTCGAGATCGCTTTAACGGCGCTGGCTTTCCTCGCCTTCGGCCTCTTCATCATTCAACTTATGGTGAACGTGACGGTAAAATAGACGGTTCTGTTTTATTCGATTTCAGATTTTCGAGAATCGTAATATTCCGAATGGATTCAAGCCCGCGAAATCGCGTCGGTTTCTACGGTGCAAAATTTTGAATCACCTGAGATTCAAACCTGTCGAAGAGACCCGTAACTCTAGTTCGGGATAATTGATCGAGGAAAAAAATTTCACGACTAGTACGGTTTAAAGTCAAAGTTTTCACCGGAAATATCGTTCTTTGAAACTCGAAAATTTCAATCAACACTAATTTTATGCAACGAAACGCACGGATGAAGGTGATATTTTTTACAAATGAAACGAAATTCTCTAACCTTTTTCAAAATTCTAGCTTCATCAGCATTGTTCAATAATAATCAGTGAATAGAGATGCGTTGATACATTCAACTCTTGTAATTTCATTCTAAATTTCATTGTATTTTTTTTAACCAAAATCTTACGTGTTACGGTAACGTAGCGTAAGACGTCTATTTTCACTACTAAGTGATAATTATGCTCAATTGCTCTGAAACCGAATTATATTATGCGGTCAAATTTTTATTACAATAAGACGATCATTTTCTACAAAGTTCACTGAAACGAATGACATTTTTTTTCCGTTGTCGATTCAAGATTACCGTTTGTAGGTAACACTCAGTCTCGGTGCGACGTCGTGAAGATTGAATATTCAACAATTCCCACACGATGGAAAAAAAAAACAATCGTACTGAAGTGAATTTTCAGAAAATATTCTTTAAAATAAAATTAGCTATCGCAAAGCGAAATCAAACGATGCTACCGGATTGTTCGATAATATTCAAGTGAATCGTCACGGAGCATCGATATCCAAATTATTGATTTCAATTCCAGTAGTTTTAATTTTTTTTTTCTTTTTTTTCAAATCCTAATAGATCTTCGTAGCTTGCCAATTTTAGTATTTGACGAGTAGGATTTTTCTACTCAGTAACAACGAGCTCTTTTTCATTCATATCCCAGAACTCCGCAACCGCGACGGCGGCGACTTTTCTGCAAGCAGACATCGACGGTACGCGATTTAAGCGAGAGTCTTCGCCTCCAGTTTCCCCGCCACTTTTGTACGCCGGAAACGTCGAATTAAACGAGCTGTCGCATCGGGTTCTGAGGTCAATCGAGGCCGTTCTGATCGCTGAAGAAGACGGGGGCAACTGCCTTAGGAGAGCATTGTGCGAGGACAATAGATACTCGAGGGAAACGACGGGAGGACGAAGAATCTGGTCACCGGTCTGGAGGTAGGTTTTTTTACGGTTTTCAAACAAGTTGAAACTACAAACTTTGCGTTACTGCCCGCTCGGATCACTTCCGCTAAATGTTCATTCGTATTAAGGATGTGCGGGTTGATCGATCGATCGAAAAAAGAATCAGTCAATCGATATAGCCGATCGATCAATTGATCGAAGAAGCGAATATTTGAAATATCGGAATCATCAAGTAATCGAAAAAACGATCAACTAAACAGTCGAAATATTGTACATCCAACATTCGTACTCACAAAGATATGACGACGCTCTCTAACTTTCCGATTCTCAAGCACGCTGCTCGTCGAAAGCTCGGAGATTGGACAGTTACTCAGCGTCAGGTCCGCGAACTTTTCCGGCTAAGAATCTCACGTGGTACTAACTTTTGATTGATAGTTTGGGGATGAGCTGGGTTTCAGGCAGAATGACGCGGAAAACTCCTTGGTCGGCAATGTTGAGCTCTGTCAAGGCGGCGGTGCTAGGTTTGGGCGGAGCCGACTGTGCCATTATATTTTCCGACTGTCACCTCGAGCAGGAAGTTGCTAAAATGAGGCGGCGAAGGCGTCGACGGAAGTAGAATCGACCGTGTTCTGCACTGGCCGCTGGAAATGAATGCGGGATTTCTTACTTATCGACGGAACTTCTTACCCTTTTGCGATTCCCATTATTAGCTGCCGGTAATCTACCACCGGTCGATAATTTATCGACTGTTGGTTCTAAATCTAGTTTTAACTTCGACAATCGGAATTTTGCCAAATTAAAATGTCGCGGAAGAAAAAAAATTACACTATGAGTCGATACGTATGGTGGAAAATTCTGTCTATTGTTTCAGCAAAATTTTGAACGCTTAGTCCCAACTCTGGAAGTTTCTCACAACAGAGTTCGGCACTTATTCTTCGGCATACTCTTTAACTATTTTTACACGATTTCAACACTTTTAGAGATATACTTGTTTAGTCATGACTATTAGCGAACGAAGATCGGACCAAATAAAAAATTGCATTCTTAAAAAATAGCATATTTTTGAGGCTTCAAAGGTAGTTTACACCTTTGACGAATGACCGCACACACATGTTTCTTCTTTGCGGCCAATACTGTGCGTGTGACGCATGTTTAACACGTTGCTTGGAAATTAGAATGACGTGTCCCATGTTCCGAGGGGATGTCGAGTGGGTCTGGCAGATATTCGATCCATAATAGTTTACAGATATATACATATACTGGCGAGCAAAGTTTTCCGTTCATAATTTAAGAAAATTATACTTGTCACTGGCAGGAAAAAATGTACTACGGTAGAATTTTTATTTGACGCAGAAATAAAGAGATGGCATGAATTCTACGAATTTACAATTGTGATTTCGTGGGATCTGTGCCATTTTTTATTTCTGCGTCAAATAAAAATGGACAGAAAGGTTTTTTATCAGAATTCTGTGTAAAATGGTACTGTTTACCCATTTTTCGCGTTTGCGATACGTGGACTTCGATATTTGGAGATATATACGTCAACGTCAAAATCGATCAAAGCAGTCCCTTAAGACACGCACCTAACTCCGTTATCATAATCGTAGAATAAAACAATGTATATATCATGAGTAGGTAATATTAATCAATACACTAGGAAGAATTTCATTTGTTACAGTAACTAGAAAAATTCAGTAAAACAGGTATCGTTAAAAAAAACTGTTTGAATATTGTTGGAATTACGAAAAACGAGCTACGCCTAACCATTTTGCGCTATTGTCGATCCTTTTTTGGTAATTCCGACGCAAAATCAGTTTGTGAGGTTTACTCTACTTTTTTAGTCAAACAAGACTTTAACATCAATTTATCGTTGCAGTAGCATTAAATTTTCGCAACAATTACAAGAAAATATAGCAACAGTGATCGCAATGAGAAAGAATAGTAACGGATACCAGAGTTTCCGGTAACGGCTAGAAAACTAATTTTCATTCTGTACCTAGAACTATATTTTTCGATTGTGGTAAAAAATGAAAATAGTCAAGGACTGAGCGATAACCGTAACTAAAAATTTCTCTCAATGCACATTATTCGACGTTATAATAATTTCTTGTACCAAAATTGACGCCCATTCGATATTGCATACGAAAATCAACGAGAATGTGTTTTGTTTAAGTATTCACCAGCTACTATTCACTCGCTATCAAGATATTACAAAACCCTGTCGGAATACTCCAAGATCCATCGATCGTACAGTAACTTCAGTTCCCAGTAGATATTTCAAAGAGATAAAAATCAACGTCTGTTACTACGTTGTTTTCTACTCCGACGATGAGCAGACAGTGAATGTTACCGTTTCGTTCTTCGGTAAGGAATATCTGCGTCGTGTTTTGCGCATTCTGTCGGCAGAACGTCACGCAACGGTAAGCCTTTGGATTCCAACGAGGTAGAACGCGGCGATTCCTGGCTAACTATTGGTTTAAACAAGTATACGGAGGGGGCCTTCTGTTTCGCAGACTTGAAGGGAACCGTACATTGTGCGCGACATAACAGACAAGCCACGCCTAGTTTTTAATCAAACCGACGATAATTACCCGGCATACGCGTCACTGCCAGCTTTAATGGCCAGCAGCAGCGATGCTGGAAAGTTGTTAGCATTCTATGTCTTTGTTCTACCGGCATCGACGCCCTGACTGTTGCCGGGTTGGTAATTAATTTTTTTGCACATATCGGCTGATATACCTGCGAGTGTGACTTGTCATAATTACAAGTAGATTGCAGCACTAAATAATTCAGCAAAAATATAATTATGTACATCCATTATACTGCATTACGGACGAAAGTTTGTACTTACGTCACGTTAGAATAGAGAACACATGTAATAGATGTTGAAGCTGGTAACATTATCGTACCGGAACATGGGGTGAAGAAGTCAAGTTTTTGCGGTACGCGTATGCTTTGCTTTGTTACGGTTCAATAAATTTCCAACGGTTCTAAACTTGCAAAATGACCATTTTTTTTTCAACGTGCATAGTTACTGTGAAATCCTAAATACGATAACGAGTAAACAAAGCTCCAGAATTCACTGTAACGCGATTTTCAAGGGTTGTAAAATAATATGATCGGTTACCCTACGGCGCAGTCACTAACCTGAATAATTAGATAGAGAGAGATAAGAAAAGAGAAAGATATGATTGTTGGGCGCCAGACGCACATGCGTCAGAAAATAGATAATTAGAGAAAAAGGTACAGATAAAGGTAAGATCAGGTTCTACGACGGTTTTGCACAGCTTGCTCAGTATAGACAAGATAATGGTAGAGGGGAGGGGTTGAATCCAATAGATAAAATAAGAAACAGGTGAAGCATGGCAGGAATAGTATCGAATATATTGATTAAGAAGCGATAAATTTTAATAACAAGCAAATAACTGAAGAGATTGAGATACAATTAAGATAGATGCGATAATTAATTTACAGCCAGAGAAAAGTTAGGCGAGGGATTTAACAAACAACAAAACGTTTTCCGAATAAGCGCGAGATATACGTAGGATCGCGATACTATGATTCAAGGTAATAATTAATAAGGCTTCGTAATGAATATGCAGAACAGAAAAAGATATACGGTACTTAAATTAAGCATCGATCAAGTAAACCATAAAATACGAGAAGCGATTATAAGACACATGCGAGATACAAAAATTGTAATAGTTATCACATTACCAGAATTATCAGAAATATACAGAGGCAGGGAATTATGAATTACGAGGTAAATTCAAGGAAACAGGTCAAGTAGAGAATTATTATAAGATATAGAAAATAACGGATAATACGTAGTCTCTAGTTTGCGGTAAGCGCGAGAAGAAAGAAAGGTAATATTCGATACGGTGAAAGATAATTTCGGGATTAAGACAATTAATACTCAAAAGAATTAACACGCAACGTACGATAAACCAAAGAGACTACGGACAGCTACGATCAGCGATATTAGCGAAGAAAATAATGAAGAGATGTTAGGCGATACGGCGCAATACTCCAATGTCAAATGAACGACGAGCGGGACCACGCGGCGATGTAAGATCGCTCACGCGGTACACTCACTAAGGTAAACTAACCAAAGATAATAGGTAAAGAGACAGTTAGGAATTAATCGGAAAAAGTATAGCGAGACAGTAATGCTCGATAACTAAGATAAGAATTGACCATTTAACAGAACACGCTGCTATACAGCGATATTAGACATTTAGGTATTTTAGAAGAGAAAGATAACAAAATAAAGCAATAGTCACTAACAATGCGTAAGTAATAGTCAACCAGTCGCGAAGTTACTTGCAATAAGAGATAGAAAGGGACGAGATGAGAAATAGTAAAGAATAAGATACGAGCCCAGGTGGCTCACGCAGACCAACTGCAAGATAGAGAGAAAGAGAGAGATAAAGATGCGATATATTGCAAGTAATCTCGTGGCTTCACAAAATAGAAAAGGAATCTCACTTACGTAAAAAAGAAGATAGAGAAGGCACCGAAGATGCGGTCACAAAAGCGAGAAACTGAATTTACGATACGAGAGATACAAGAGGTAGTAATAGCGGTACGATATAGGGATAGCACGTCTTCTTAGAGTGAAAACTGAACGTAGAGTGTCGAGACGAGCGATGATTCTGATTTTCGTGGCGCTGCTGTCACGTGATTCTTCCTCAAATTTGCGTTATTCTAATTGGACCAGCATGTCGCGTAGGTCTGGTCTACGGATAGGCGGCGATAATCCCTCGCCGCTTGTTTTTCTTCTTCCTCGACGACAGGTATCGAGGTATCGGGACGTCGGAAGGTGGTCGGAGATGTTTACCCTCAGCTGTGCCGCATCGTCGGTGAGAGGGGAGGTCGTGCCGCTCGTGTGTTGCGATATTGAGGTGTGCGATAATATTACGTCACCGATCTCTTGGACTTGCGACCGACTGTACTTCACTCCTTGCTTTACTGGTACTCCCCGTTGTAGCTATTTCGTTGGTGCCGCATCCCGGCCCTCGCTCATCGAAGCCCTCATGCCGGAACGATCTGGTGGTGATGGCCCTCGACCCGGATCCCCACACTATATCCACCAGATCCACGTGGTCAGCATAGTCTAGCCTATTCCACGCCACAGCCCTTCGATAGGACGGTTCGTGAAGAGAAAACCGTCCTCTATTTGATAGACAACGACTTGGTAGGTGTCATGGTCGGTTCAGCTCCAGGCTGATAAATATCGTCGACGGGAGGCTTTGTTGTGTTTTCGACGCACAGCCCTGTACGCCGTCTGGCGATGCATCCGAGCGGTAGAAGCATTGATTCGTGGTTCGGCTCCTGGCCGATAAGTCTTAAATAGTTGGAGGTACTGTTTGTGCATCACGCACGACCCTGTTCAACAACTTAGATAGGCATCCATCGGGAGTGGTTTCAGCGGTATTCGTTCGTCATGTAGTCGGTGGTGGTCGGTGTTGAGCTGGTACGTAACCCCTGTCAGGCAGTGTCCTGGTATCTCGAAGCGAAGGTCTCGTAGATGGTTCTCGTAGAGCGTTACAAAATTAGAAAATAGAATAAAATTAGCTTAATAGAGAGAATTTCACTTAAAGGTAATTAGTCGTTCGTTTTTGGAGTATTGGCCTCAGACATGCTTTCGTTATTTTTAGCGATATTCGTACGTAGGAAAGTGCGATAATTAAACAATGTGGCGGGGTACGAAATACCACGTCACATCACATTGATATTTTTCTGATCTACGATGTGAAAGTACACTGTTAAAAATTTCTGTATGGAAATTTTTACACTGTATTAGAAGTTTTATCCGGATACGAAACAGTGAATTCACCATACATTTAGTGTGAATTCAATTTACAAACACGATAAATTTACTATAAAATTTAGTGAAATCAAATTACTTTTTTGTGTTTTTCCTATAAATTTTAGTAAAATCAAAAATTTTCATTGTAAATTTCGAACAAATGCATAGTAATTCACGCTGTTGCACTGAATTTGTGAATCTACACCTCTTTTGTACAGTAAATGGGTAGTAAACTCACAATCATTTTTAACAGTGTGTGTCGCACATCAAAGTCTGAGAACCGTGTGAAAAATGGAAATGTTTTATCGAGCTGAATGATTTTTCAATTTTGGATTAATATTTTCTTTTCAATGTTCATCACTGATATTCAATATTTTGTAGTATTGCCGTAAAGTGTCGCCCTCGATACTGTGAAATTACGCAGGGAACATTTCTATCTACAACTCCATTTTTCCGAAATATTTATATACTTCGATGTGACAGGAAAATAAAACTCTTCCTCGACGTCAAAACTCGAATTGACTCCTCGAGAACTCGATCAACCCCCGAGCCCTGATAATCGACACTAACCCTGTAGGTAGAAAATTAGTAAAAACACAATCGTCATCTGCATTGTCAACCTATAGATTAGACCAAGTATCACGCTGTACGAGGAAAGACTCACACTGTATTTGACTGCCAAATTAAACACCCCTGCCTGCACACGTTGCAGCAGATCGGCAGCAAGATCGGCAAACTAGCTGCGCAGAATAAACACGCTTCACGTGTAAGCAGTCCTCGAGGAGTCTCGGCCGTATTGGGTCCGATCCCGTCAAATTTAATATTAAATATAACTGTTTTGTGTAATAGTTACTTCGACCGTCTGTCGGCGATTTAACTAAGTTCGTCAATTAGATGGATAACTAGATCCAATATATCGTCAAGTAGTAAGTAAATAAATTTATATATATTCGCCTATGGGCTTTTCTATCGTCTTGCAATTACTTTTGGTCCTCCACGTATCCTCCTTGCGTCGTCTCTTCTATTTCAATAATTGAGCTAGTCGAATTTCTTATTTAATTATTTATTCACCAATGGTCAATTTGTAAAAGAAAATTTAGGTATTGGTTCTTCGAACCAATTGGCGCCCAACGAATTTATAGAATTAATTAACTAATTAGCCTAGAGCCCTGTCAGCCGACGGACCACGGCCGCGGCAGGTGGTGTGTATTTTTATTTAATATTCGTCAAATTGTCTTTGTCAAAAAGGTACGCCGTCTCAGCATATTCAATCGCAATGTGAAGAAAAAGAGTGACTAAGAATAATGTAACGATACGAAACGATGTCTCACCAAATCCAATCAGTCGAGATCCTCGACAAAGTCTCACGCCGAATGGACGCCGCAGGAACTCGAAGGGAATAGCAGCCGTCAACTTCTCCGCAATTCTTCGACACCGTTCACAATCGCGTGTAAACATATCTTCTCGATCGACAAAGGTTCGAAACTTTCCATTAAGACCTAGATCAAAATGTTATCGGTGCCCGAAGAGCAGCGGCGTGATAACTTGTAGAGAGGTTCGCCCAACAGTTTCTTGGCGGCGATTTGACTCCGCGAATATTGAACGTGACATCGAATAATATCGTTTTCATCTTGTTGAGACGTTGCCACGACCCCGACTAACAATAAGTCACGCTGGTTACAAGTAGCCTAATGCAATGCTGTAGTCGTGCTCAACTGCCTTAGTGTATTTGGAGTAAGCTTGTAATCTGAGATCACGTTGCAAAAGTTTTTTTTTTTTTCAAAAACGAAATTCACATAATAGAACAGCTTCTTATAAATTTACAATAACTGTATTTTCTGTTTTACTTAATTGCAATTCACTTTCTGATGAATTCGATTGTTTTTCTTCCAAGTTTCTGAAGCGCTTTGGTGATTTTCATCGATTAGAATGTAGACGAGCTTATAAACCTTTGAGATTTTCGAATGATTCTGAAAAATTGGAGTCGCCTTTCTTATCATTTTATATTACATTACGCGAACTGTAGAATATTTCTCATATTCTCGACTCTTTCAAAACATTATATAATCTCTGATTGTTAAACACCGACATTTCTTACACGTACTGGGTCATTTATTCGTCGCGGAACAGGAGTATGACCGATGCAACCGTTTCATCCGGGTTTCACGATCTGCATCGATTCGGCCGATCAGCCACTTTTATAAAAGGATTCGAAGAATTTGTGCACAAACGTTTGTGATGCGGGCGAAGTCTGGATGAGATTTGCTGAAAAATGTATCAAGATATCTACTACACTTGACGCTCTTTATAGTGGTTTCGATTATTCGTTTATTCTATGGGTTCCAGTGTATTCTACGTTCCAACTATTGCAATCACATGAACCAAAGTTGCATTCGATCTTTCATATACTTATTATGTTCTACTGAAAAAGATCGTCACAATACACCTGCCAGCTTCCAAAGTCTCACTAAGCAATACCTCGTTAAAAACTTGATTTGTTTGCTTTTCGCATTATAGCTCGTACTAGGTATAATGATTTTATCACGTAACGTGAAAACGGGAATAACAGACGAATCAAATTTTCGTCGCCTGGCTGCTGGGTTTAAATCACTAGACAGACTGGCTCATACGCAGAAGATGGTGTACGTATCTTGATGCGACAAAAGCATTGTGACCTTACGGATTATCTGCTTCCGTATTCACTCGTCGAAAATAGCGAGCAGCGTTGCGATGTACGAGAAACTGGTTGATAACCCCTGAAACAAAAAACCGAAAATCCGAAGGTTGAGCTAGGTTGTGAAAAAGTGAAAATTATACTACAGACTCGTCATATACGTACACTTCCAAACATTTCCAGGTTCAAAGGAGGAAGCACGCCGTCGACCTTGATTATGGCTTTGTCATTGGCCCTTTGCATCATAAGCAATAACGAGCTATGCATCCTAGGCGATTTTCCTACCCACTCGCCATGTAAAATGGATTCCGCTACGCGTTGGCTCTACGGGAGAAATTGAATGCTATCAATGAATCTAATGACTTGCGAAAGAGGAGGTGACAACAACACATCGATCATTTGAGTGAGCTAAGAAAACGGTACGCTCAATTTATTCATGATTTTTGAAGTACGGTAGGAAAATTCGAACAAGATGTTCCATAAGTATCCAAGGTGTCCATGCCCCAATAAAATGACAGAAGGTGAGCTATCCTGTTTATTATCATTACGATTATCACGATCATTTTAGTTATCGTTATTGTTAGCATTATTATTATCGTTGCTACATATGTGCCAAACGTACTGCCGTGTCTGGCCATTGGCTTACGGGGCGTTGCCGCAGAGCGCAATTGGCTGATCCTTAGAATTTTTCAGTTCAAACGTGTACAAGTATTTCTTCCAATGTTGCGAATTGGTTTCATTCGCTGAACTTTGCAATTGGATTCTTCGATCGTAATCCGGGGATCACCGGACTTCACACATCAGCTGAGCAGTAGCGTTAGTGTAGACTTTAAATGAATATTACCAAGGTTGTTCCCTGTGATTCCTGTATGCTTATGATGATGACCCGATTCCTATACGCACTACCTAATATTTAATAACCAAAAACTAGTGATCCAGTACGTTCTTCGATGTGTATCGACTCACATGTATGCGGCAATTGGTTGAAATATGTCCGAAGAAACTATCAGCCACAGGGTACCGAAAAGTTAGAAGAGAAACTTAACAGAATAATGAAAAATTAGCCAAACGGGCCAATTGGTGAATTCGGATCTCCGGTTCGCCTAACAATAGCTCACAATCAGGTGAGATCTTGCGTCCAATAAAGACGTCATGAATGAACCAAACGACCAGATAGTCAATTACATTATTTCTAATGCTAATTATGTCACATTCAGGACAAATTGTTGATGAAGTACCCTGGAACCCTTGGACATCCGAAATTCCGAGAGGGGACACTTTAGCGAGTAGTGAATAAAATATTTCAGGCATCTTGTCTTTTTATTATTTTTCGAGTTCCAACGGCATCAAGCAGTAAGTCGGCAATGAATTCGAGGAAATTGCGGAATGACGGAATAGCGACGATTTCGAAGGAAGATTTTGTTCAGTTGAGGTAAGTAGAGAATAACGTTTATCTTAATTCAAGTTGTCAAGTTCAGATTCAAGTCCACTCGCGGTAGCGTCGAAGCTCCGACTCGGGTGATATTGAAAACGCCGTCTGTTCGATAGTCCGGCGGCGCACCGTCGAGAAAGTAGTTATAGTTTCGGTTTCGAGTAATTATTGCTGTGGCGCTAAAGTTTTTAGGTTTCGAATCGAGAGTTGCGCACTTGCGACTCGTAAATATTGAGTTGGATTTTAGTTAAGGAGCTGCAAGCTCGGTAGATTAAGAAATAGCGTAGGTTACGAATAATTTTCTGTTGTTTAATTTTGTATCGCACAGAACGAATTTTGAATCACTTTTTTTATTTTTTGACTTCCCGTTTCTCTGATTTCAGAGAAAGTAGGAAGTTATTGTAATCACTCCGAGAATGAAAAGTTGAGTTCTCACTAGATCTCCACGTTTTGAGGTCCGGAGAATCACCTCCGATCATTTTCAAATGGACGTCTGTGTGTGTGTATGTATTTATGCATGTATGTATGTATGGATGTACGTGCGTGATCAATTATTTTGTCCGACGATATCTCGAGAACGAGTAGTTAGATTTTGATGAACTTAGACTTGATCGACGCACCTCTCTCAGACTTAGACCCGATTAGATTTTGGCTGTGATTGGTTTAGTGGTTTTTAAATAATTTGAAAAACCAAATACACAAAAATGAAATAAAAATTGTCTCATCTTCGCAACGGATGAACGAATTTGCATGAAAATTGGTATCCGAAGGTGTTTGGGGTCGCTGATCACATATCTGAAGTCACATTCGCAAAATAAAGATTTCACGTAGTAAATATGCTCGAAATAAATTACAACATCCGGAGTTTGATGAAAATTGAAAAATTCATATTCTTTGGTTCGCTGATCACGAATTATTACCCGCCTGGCTTTCGTTGCCCCCAAACACTACACAAACCGGACTTCCATGCAAGCGTGAAGAAAAACAGTGTTTGACACGCCAGGCCAAACTCGCTTTTCGCGTACTACTTGTCTGAAGGCCGCATGAAGCCGAGGCTCAACCTCGGCTTCGTGCTGCCGTCAGACTCGCAGTGCGCAAAACGCTCGTTTGGCCTCTTGTATCGAAATATAATAGTTTCGAGCACAAATAACGGAAGTTCCAAGGCTGACTCACAGTCAGCCCAAATCCGCTTGTTTGTTTTGTATCACCGCTATTGTAAAATATACGATTTTATTTAATTTTTGTTGAACAGCGTGTTGTTGTCGAGTGTCTTCCTCTCTCTCTCTCTCTCTCTCTCTCTCTCTCCGTCTCTTCAAAATCATTCCTCCCCTCTCCGCGGTACTGAGATACCGAGCATATTACCCGAGGTTCAGCGAAGATGAAGGTTTCGAAGTGTGTTGACCACGCCAGGCGCCCAACAGAATCTCGCGATATGGTTTGGAAGATAAAATTTTTTCCAGCTTACATGGCGGGCCGCTAAATTATTGTGCGCGCTGTAACTTCTGGGTCACTTCTCCGGGTGGCCAAGGTGCAGTAAAAGTCAAAGTCACAACATCAATCATCCCAGTGAGGATCGCTGACGTACGATTACGATCAGATCGAAGTTGACAAGCATTACAAAACCTAAGTTTTGCCGCACCGGATATAAAGGACTCAACAAGAAAAATTTAAGTCAATTACCGACTGAGCCAAGTAGTCCGCTGGCCAAGCGTACAGAAACAGGTGAATCGTGGCTATCATCATGAAGATCATCAACTTGAAGAAATCGATGGAATCAAATTTCCTCTGTATCGCCGTGAAATGCAAAAAAAAAAAAAAAAAATTTTGACGAATTGTACAGACGACGGACATCAACCGTTTGGAAATATATAAATTTTCATCCGTAACAGTTTAATCTTACGTAAGTGATCACGACTCCTCCAAACATAACGCCCAGCAAATTGCTTATGGCCACCCCAAAAGCCATACGGCCCACAGTCGTCCCCAGTCTGTTCGCAAAGCTGAAAATTGTAAAAACCACATTTGATTTCCTGAAAAGTTTTAATATTTATTGAAAGAAACAAGCGTTTACAAGCTGGCTGCGTATTAAGAAGAGAATTCATACCATTTATTCGCCACGACATTGATCATCCAAGTTACCTGTTATGCTCAATTCCACCTGATACACGGCTGAACTAAATGCACAATCTGTATGATCGTTTCACAAAAACCAAAGTATACATGCGTTTGATGAAAATGAAACTGCGAAGTAGGAAATGTTGGAAAACAGGCTTCCAATGACGAATCTACTTACATTAACGTTCTTCTGTAAAATGTGAGGAAAGCTCATCTGCCTTGGAACATGTTTTGCCTGGAGAACTGTAACTTTTTAATACTCCGCGAAAAAATTATCAAATTTACTAAAGAATTTTTCTCGAGGTTTCGTTCGATCTGCCAAAACTATTTCAGAGAGAAATTTCAATGTAAATTGGATACTTCCGAACGACGATATTTCTCAATGTCGCATTTTCCCGAGGTACAAACTCGGCAAGTACACTTGGGGACGACGAATCTGAGACAGCTAATTTTTCACACCAGACAGTCAGTTGGCAACACAGAGAAACTTACAACGCCATAGCGCCAACTCAATCTCAATAACTGAGGTTAGATTCAACGGTCAGGGGTTATGTTGTGTTCATTGAGATTGAGTTAGTTTCGCACTTGACCGACTACGGCGCTGTAGGTTTCTCTGTGTTGCCAACATAACTGTCCAGTGTAAGAACTTAGCCGTCTCAGATTCATTGTCACCAGGTGTATCTTGGGACAAGAGGACAACAGATGTATACGTTGTTACGAATGTTTCTTCCAAAGCTGTGAACATATAAAATGGGTGAAGTTGATCAGTTCGTAACCCCCACGGCACTCGACCGCGAGGTTACGGACGGAGCGTCAACGAAAAGCTTTGCCGCGCTGGGGATTTGAACTCAAGTCCTCCCGTTTCGCAATCTTGCACGTTATGCGCGACACTACTAGGATCGGCATATGCCGTATAGGTGTGTGTTTCGCTATGTTATTGTAACAAGGGCATCTGAGGTCCCGATTTCGGTGCCTGTGAAGCGTGTGACGAGTGGCGCTTTTTACAAGGGTGTGGGCTGCGCATGCGCAGACTGACTATAGCCTCTTTGATACCCATAAGTTACTTTTGCGGACGCCATTTGAACATTATAGTTACTTTATTTTGGACGCTTCAGAGGCACTCCAAGAGGGACTTTTTCTGCACTCTCTACAAGAAGTGATAGGTAATATTCGTACGAAAAAGCGAAAGTCATCAAGTCGGCAAACTACGTTACTTCCGTCAAAAATTCGCTTTCTTACTCTGGTGACACGAAGTACTATTTTAATTCCGCTGCGTGCCCGATTTATCATTGATAGATACGGCATATTGAAGGAAAAGTACAGAATTAACCTTACTCTATCGATTCCTGGTGCTTTACAGCGCATTTCTTCATTTCAGCTTCTGTAGTTGCCTTATTGATGTCCATGCACACCATATCAAATCTTGCAGCGCCGAACCAGGTTAGAACCACAAACGCTACGGTCATGCATATTGCGCCTTGAATTTGAATAATAACAACAGAGTGTGATATAAAAAGCATAATATAAATCCAAAGTGGCTCTATTGAAAACGGGTATGCGGTTCTACCGGGCAAGGGCTGATCTTGAATAAGAGGTGAAAAAATATATGATAATGGTATGGACAAGGCCACCATGAAAGTTCCGATGTGTAGCACTGAACACTTTTTCATGTAGAACTGAATCGCAGCCAATTCCTCGTCGTTAGCTTCTTTCATGAACGACGTCATTTCGGTTATCAACCCCTGGTAAAAAGTTTTACGAATCAAAACACTTCTTTGGAAGCATGACAAAGAATGTGAAACAAGTCTTTCGAGGGCAAGTTTGGTGGAGATGCGTGCAATTTTCAACAAATAATTTTTAGAACCGGACGTCTTCCTGATTCATTTAATATAGCATGAAAATAGGTAATTTCTGCCGTGAATCACTCAGTGTATGAGCTAGAAATAATTGAATTATAGATAGCCATTCACGTATATTCGTCACGCAAGACACCTTACTGATATGTCAACGAATAGATTACTTAGTTCTGTTGAATGATCCGAAACATCATGCATCTTTATCGAACTCAACGAGTTTAGCGTTTATACAATAGCTACTTTGGGAAGATGAATTACAGTACGGAGCTTGTGGAACTTTGACGTGTCTATAAAACGTCAATATTTCAACGTATCACAGGTCGACAAATTTGTAAACTGCCGTGGTATGAAAAAGACAGGCAAGATAGAAATTCACGAAATATCTGGAGACGGGAATGCGTGTGAGAGCGAGTAGGTGTAAGGTAAATACAAGCAGCACGCAATTTAGATAAGCAGTTGACATTCCGATTGAACGATGAGATAATCACGATAATTTCACGGAGTCGCTAATAAATGTTGATCGGACATACTTCCGTTTTGTAATACGTTCACACCATTACACACAATGACCGTCCTCTTCTAATTCGGTTACCGTTGACGTATGAACATAAGAAATTAACCACATTCTTTTACAGCCAGATGGGCAACTTTATGGTAAGAAACTTTTTTGCAAAAGCCGACATGTTTACACGTACTTGGCGATGAGATTCGACACCGAAATGGGTTCTGCATCTTAATTATCTTCTGAAGTCAATCTACAGGCGACGATGTATAACTTCGATGTAAAACATAACTACTGGTCTCTGGTGGTGAAAAGTTGCGAAATTGATTACCGAAATATGAAGAGTCAGTAACATGACGAAAGTAACCTCATTCAAATTAAGCAATTCTTTCCCTAATTCAAGCTACTGTTGACAACTTAAAGATTGATAAGAGAAGTGTGTTACAAAAAAAAGTGAGGAAGTGTTCGGGGTCACCGTGTAAGTATAATTGGTAACGGTAAAACTTGCCAGTCGTTTTGTACCACATGGAGAAAAAGTTTCAAAAGTTCTCACAATTTAAAACGACTATAATTATGACCACGGAATTTCCCTCCGCTCGGAATGCAAGATGCACGTTTATTTTCAGAAAATCAAACATCGGCCCGTAACTCATTTTCTTTCAACATAAGTTAGTGAGATACATAAGATTTGATTATACTCAACATGAAGGCGAGTTTCCTCGATGTAGCAGATACTGATATACAGTAGCAGACTACCGACTCCTATCATGTCTGTGCTACCCAGGAACATGTCAAGGCGGTTTTCCATGTTTTCGAGCGTCCCACGTATCATTGTTGGAAATGTTACGCCTATATGAGCTATCGATAAGAGCGTCAAACACCGACGTTTTATGACTTCGGTACGCTTTGCATCAGGAGCTAGCGGCCATAGCAATATCAAGGTCGATAGAATTCTTGCCAGGCGAAGCGACGTATCTACCGACATGGTCTTCATCACTACTTCTTTCTGTCGAACTTTCTCTGGATTCAAAATTCTTCGATGGGTGGTGAGGAGCCACCGATGGATTATTCTGTTCCAATTTTCGAATAGACTTGACGTGAGCTAATGGATACCGGTGCCGTAACCAATGGGCGCCAAGCGTCGGTACAAGTAAGAACTCAGGGAATACTTAATCGGTAACATCGTATGAAAATGCGAGCCGTCCACCGTGTACCATTATCGAGATAAGGTGGCAACGACGTACGTTGAGAACTCTTATTAAAATTAATTTCGCGAAACTACCGCGAGGATACGGGTCATCAGCCAATTTCGGTACGTGTGATCCACACAGCACAAGATGTGACAAAATTTAACAGAAACATTTCGACTGTTATGTCAATGCACGAGTAAATTTGCAACGCCCCTGTGGTTCTTCAATCTGTGACAATCTGTTCGCCACATTTTTGTCCGAGCTACCAGTGTTTCGGGTATCGGCGTTATCCGGATAACCCGGACCCATCGGATCCAACGCTTCGAATTCGGACATACGAACTATTCGGATAGTTCGAGTAGGTACGTGAATTCCTGGGTATTCGAACTATCCGAAATATTTGAAAAGGTAGATTTCATCTATTCGGATACCTAAATTATCCGAGTCATCCAAACAGTCCTGTTTGCTTCGTAGGGTTCGAGTCAAAGTTTTTTTACTACAAGTAATACAGGTACGCATTTGTTTTAACCACTGTTATCTGTTCGTTCTTGAAAATTGCTGTCAATTCACTGCAGATGTCTTTTTACACAGCAGCGAAGCGGGAGTGCAATTTCTGTACCGTAAAGTGGAATTGCCAGACATTTTGTGCGAATTCGACAACTAACTCACAATCTTATAAAACTTTTTTTGCAAAAATATACAATTGTTTCTCAATATACCTGGATACGCGGTACAAACGTAATATATTTGCAAGTTTTGCACGAATTCTCATGGATTTGTTGTCCGTCGATAGAGATTCATCAATCGTCCGTATGCAAAACGGAAGATTGAATAGAGTTATTCCATAATCACTAATAGATGAAGGAATTTAGTTGAATTTCATCTGAATTTCACATCTTTCGTCGAATATTCTTCGAGCCGGTAAAACGACGGTACGGACGATGCTTGATTTCACTAATCAATTCAATTCAAATTATTATTTCATGGCCAACAATTTAAGATTTCAAATCTTTCGGAGAGATGAAATGCACACAAGTGACGTTTAATGTAAAAAAATTCGTGTAAAAAGCAAATTCGACGCAGTAAGAGTAATATCCACAAAATTTGTATTCGTTTCTAATAATTCGTTCCATCGAATCGCCTTTTCCATCATGTCCTCAATGCTAAATAATACAGAATTTCAAATAATCGGAAGAACGAGAGTTCCCATTGAACTGATATAAGTTCCGAGAAATTAAATTAGTTTTCACGCGAGCATTTTGAGTCCTTGGTGCATCCCCAGACGGTACAACAAATGTTGCGAGCGATGCGTTCGTTCCAAGTTCGAACCCCGTACGTAGATTAATTTACATTTTCTTATTTCGACGTTGTTATATTCCGATTTTTGACGTTGAAAAATTTTTCAAACCGACCTTCACGTTCATGCGAATCCGGGAAATCTCTCGGTACAGCGTCGACGATGTCTCGGAAACCGATCAATAGAGTTTTATGTAAATTGAAGGAGAATGAACCGTCAATTCCTTTTTGGGTCAGACTTCGGGACCGAATTACGCAAAGAATAGGGATGGTGAACCATTTTTCGCGTTTGAGATACGTGGACTTCAATATTTGGAGATCAGGGCACCCCCTTAAGGGACGGATGTAACTCCGTTATAATATTCGTAGAATAAAACAACGTAGATATCATGAGTAATGTTCATCGTAACGTTATTCAACGTCCTAATAATTCCTTGTACCGGAATTGGCGCCCATTCGACATTGTATATGAAAATCAACGTAAATTTTTTCTGTTTAAATATTCACCAGCTACTTACTCGTTATTCGAGGATTACAAAATCCGGTCGAAATACTCCGAAATCTATCGGTCGTACGGTAACTTTAATTCACAGTAAACACGTGAGAGAAATGAAACTCAACGTCTGCTAATCCGTTCTTTCCTACTCCGACGATGAGCAGGCAATGAATCTTACATACCGTTTAGTTCTTCGCTAATTGTAAGGAATATCTGCGTCGTGTTCCACGCAGCGGAAAGCCTTTCGATTCCAACAAGGTGGGGATCGCAGATTCCTGGCTAACTATTGGTTGAAACAAGTATGCGGAGGGGGCCTTTTGTTTCGCAGACTCGAAGCGAAGGATATAATGTCCGTAACATAATAAACAAGCCACGCCTAGTCTCGAATCAAACCGGTGATAATTGCCAGGCATACGCATCACTCCCAGGCTTAATGAGCCGGCAGCAGCGATGCTGGAAAGTTGTTAACATTTTATGTCTTCGTTCTACTGGCATTGACGCCGTGACTGTCGTAGGGTTGGTACTCAATTTTCTGCACGTACTAGCTCATACACACGCGAGTGTCACTCGTCATAATTATAAGTCGATTGCAGCACTAAATAATACGGGAAACAGATTATTCTCTATTCACTCTACTGCATTATCAACGAATGTTTGCACTTACAATATCAGATCAGAATAGAGAACATAACGGAAGTTTAAGTGAGTAACGTTATCTCATCGAAATGTGTGGAAGGAATCCACCATTCTACAGTTTTCGAATGACTTTGAAGCAGTCAAGTTTCCACAATATGCATTACATGCTTTGCTTTGTTACGATTCACTGAATTTCAGACGATTCTCAAGTTGCGAAACAACTCTTTTTCTGCGCACGCATCGTTACTACAAAACTCCAATACAATAATAAATGAAGAAAACATCGGAATTCGGTTGCATGGTTATTCTTTCAACCAACGGTTAGAGAAACATTGATCATCAAAGTCTGAGAACCGTACGAAACGTCGAAATATTTTATCAAGCTGAATGTATTTCAATATTTTCTTTTTAATATTCATTACTGATATCCAATATTTCAATATTGTACATCAATACAAACCTGCCGTTTTGATTTTTTGAAAAGGTAGTTGATTGTGAAAAGAATCCGAAGCCTAAGAAGACGATCTCTCCACCATGAAGTACACGGAAGTTATGGCACGTGGAAATTTAGAAAATAGCGCAAATACACCATCGTCTTCTTTCGTGGCAAGTGATGCGGGTGTTTCAGCCTCAGACCGCAAGCCAGCTCAAAATACATCGCTGCAAGATTACGGCCGCAATCGAAATTATGCAAAACAGCACTGTTGTCCGTGGCATTGGATTCCTCCCAAAATCAGCTATCTTCCAGTGGTACAAAAGCGGTAGGTTTGTAATGAATGTTTCACAAGTTACTTGTATTAGGAATAGTTAATTAGTCATGTTTGCACGTATTTTTCATCTATTTCGCAGCATTTCAACGCAAAATGAGAATAAACCTATTGTAGAAGTATACTTTCACTTTCGAAATCTGTTTGGAAAATGAAAAATTGCACTACTTTGGATGCATCCAGGCACGCTGCAATATAATAGGACGTAGCCTACTCCCGGCGCAGCTAGCGCTTGCAGACGTTTACGCGATGCAAGTTTTCTCCGTTATTTATATAGATATCGAAGTTGTTTTTGAAGCATGTTGAAGGTAAAAGAGTAATCTGTGCCGCGTATTTTTTCGAATTTTGAAATTCTTCTTCAGAGTCGTTTAAAACGGTGGCGAAATTGGGTACACTTCCCGTGTTAATACAACGGTGGTTAATTTTTTTTTTTCTTTTGAAATTTCACGAAACACACGGCACAGATCCGGTGGTAACTGAAATTGCATGCGGTTTACACGTATCAATTGTTTCGAACGCAGTTCTAGTTTAACCAGCCATACGAGCATAGGTAGTTTTGGCGAAGCATATGACCTATAATTTCGTAATCTGTCATTGCCCCAGATCATTATTGCCCCGTGCGATTACCAAGTTATAATCCGATGTTCAACGCGATCTCAACCTGAGAATGTGTAAAAAATTAAGAAGTCTACGCAGTAGGACTACAGTTTGGAAGAGCATTACTTGAAACCATATGTAATAACAGAGAGGTACGGTACGGCGTGGGGGGTGAACGACCGCTATAGATCAGCTAGAGATTAGTAAAGGGGCGGAATGTATTAAAATACTACGACGTGTGTGCGAATCAATCCAAGTACGCTCATCTTACGCACGCTACAACGAGTGGTAAACAAGACAGTACAGTCCAAAGTCTATATATGGAGAAGAATCCAAAACCAGATCAGTATCAGTCGAAACTCGGAAGGAATAACACGTGAGTCTCGTTGAAAGTAGCTCGTTATGTGTGCTAGAGTGATACTGTTTAGGTCGTTTGACCAGAGTTCTTCTCTAACTTCAATCGGGATGGGATGAGTGAGTGAGAGGGTGAATAAATAAATAACACGATTTCGCGGGAAAGACAAGACGCTTGCTTCGGCATAAAAACCCTCGCGGTGCAGAGGGAAAAGCCGAAGCAAGACAAGTGTTTATTAACTGCAAATCAGATCATCATAAAACAGGATAATACAGTCGCTGGTGCGTTCCTCGTCAACCAGATTGAATGATCATTCAATAATCTTAAGCCAACTCATCTAAGTCTCCACGAGAAACCGTGCTCCGCAACTTCCACGCACTCGTGGAAGCAGGGAATGGGGAGCGTCATGGTGGCCCAATGCCGTGCAAACAGCGGTCCCGACGTCTCGGGAACCAACGCTGAAGTGCAATGACGCTCGCCCGGGAGACGGGCACCTCCGGCCCTACTGGAGGGTGTGCCGTGTCTCCCCCGACCGTGTTAAACGGATAAATCTTAAAACTACGCGAAACGAAATAATCGACGCGCGTGTCTAAGGCAAACCTAACACGTCCTACCTATTCGAGCGCTCGCGACTAACTTGCGCTGCGCCCTCACCGGCCAAGCGAACGTACGTAACTGCCGATTCGAGTATCGGCCCACGAATTTCTGGCGTGGACAATAAGTACGTAATTTGAATTACTATAACGTTAAACTACTTGTCATGTGGAATAAGAAAGTAAATGTATTGTTGTGACTCTTTAGTCACCTTATACGTGGTAAATAGGTACAACATACGAATATAACGAAACTAAAGTATTTGCTGTGATAAATTTACAAACTAATATAATAATAATGAAGTTGCGCGAACAGATACAGTGAATTGTGTGAAGATGGGACTATCAACCCGACGAATCGAGGTTCATGACGATTGATTTGATTATTCAATGACGTTGGGATCGTGTTTCAAATATACTTGCGAAACATATCGGTTTTGACATTTCCCTGTGATGCGAATATATCCTGATGTCACCAACAACTTTTTGTACTCAAACAACTAGCCATACGAGCACAGGTAAGTTTAACGTCCTGTAACGTATCTTTATGAAATGAATTTCCAAGTCAGCCAGATCTCTTGGGCTCGTGGATATTCATGAGAATCCGATGATCCAGCTGAACGTATGTTTTCGCAAACCATCCCCCCTACGCTGACACAGCTTTTTCTACCAATAGATACTTGTCAGACTCGCAGAGCTGTTCGCTTTAGGTCCGTCGTGACATAGTGCAGGTATGCTTACGCATAAGATATTGTGTCAGTCATATTTGCATGGCTTTGTTGCCTGGATGGCTTCGCGGCATCGTATTTTCGTATACAATATTTATTGCTGGAACAATAGCAATTGTGGCTGAAATCGGTAAACTTTCTTTTCGGTGTGTGAGTGTGACTTGTCATAATTACAAGTAGATTGCAGCACTAAATAATGCAGAAAAAGTATAATTATGTACATCCATTATACTGCGTTACGGATGAACGTTTGTACTTACGTCACGTTAGAATAGAGAACACATATAATAGATGTTGAAGCTGGTAACATTATCGTACCGGAACATGCGGTGAAGAAATCAAGTTTTTGCGGTACGCGTATGCTTTGCTTTGTTACGGTTCGATGAATTTCCAACGGTTCTAAACTTGCAAAATGACCATTTTTTTCTCAACGTGCATCGTTACTATGAAATCCTAAATACGATAACGAGTAAACAAAGCCCCAGAATACACATTGATATTTTTCTGATCTACGATGTGAAAGTACACTGTTAAAAATTTCTGTATCAAACTTTTTACACTGTATTAGAAGTTTTATCCGGATGCAAAACAGTAAATTCACCGTACATTTACTGTGTATTCAATTTACAAACACGATAAATTTACTACAAAATTTAGTGATATCAAATTACTTTTTTGTGTTTTTCCTATAAATTTTAGTAAAATCAAAAATTTTCATTGTAAATTTCGAACAAATGCATAGTAATTCACGCTGTTGCACTGAATTTGTGAATCTACACCTCTTTTGTACAGCAAATGGGTAGTAAACTCACAATCATTTTTAACAGTGTGTGTCGCACATCAAAGTCTGAGAACCGTGTGAAAAATGGAAATGTTTTATCGAGCTGAATGATTTTTCAATTTTGGATTAATATTTTCTTTTCAATGTTCATCACTGATATTCAATATTTTGTAGTATTGCCGTAAAGTGTCGCCCTCGATACTGTGAAATTACGCAGGGAACATTTCAATCTACAACTCCATTTTTCCGAAATATTTATATACTTCGATGTGACAGAAAAATAAAACTCTTCCTCGACGTCAAAACTCGAATTGACTCCTCGAGAACTCGATCAACCCCCGAGCCCTGATAATCGACACTAACCCTGTAGGTAGAAAATTAGTAAAAACACAATCGTCATCTGCATTGTCAACCTATAGATTAGACCAAGTATCACGCTGTACGAGGAAAGACTCACACTGTATTTGACTGCGAAATAAACACCCCTGTCTGCAAACCTCGCAGCAGATCGGCAGCAAGATCGGCAAACTAGCTGCGCAGAATAAACACGCTTCACGTGTAAGCAGTCCTCGAGGAGTCTCGGCCGTATTGGGTCCGATCCCGTCAAATTTGATATTAAATATAACTGTTTTGTGTAATAGTTACTTCGACCGTCTGTCGGCGATTTAACTAAGTTCGTCAATTAGATGGATAACTAGATCCAATATATCGTCAAGTAGTAAGTAAATAAATTTATATATATTCGCCTATGGGCTTTTCTATCGTCTTGCAATTACTTTTGGTCCTCCACGTATCCTCCTTGCGTCGTCTCTTCTATTTCAATAATTGAGCTAGATGAATTTCTTATTTAATTATTTATTCACCAATGGTCAATTTGTAAAAGAAAATTTAGGTATTGGTTCCTCGAACCAATTGGCGCCCAACGAATTTATAGAATTAATTAACTAATTAGCCTAGAGCCCTGTCAGCCGACGGACCACGGCCGCGGCAGGTGGTGTGTATTTTTATTTAATATTCGTCAAATTGTCTTTGTCAAAAAGGTACGCCGTCTCAGCATATTCAATCGCAATGTGAAGAAAAAGAGTAACTAAGAATAATGTAACGATACGAAACGATGTCTCACCAAATCCAATCAGTCGAGATCCTCGACAAAGTCTCACGCCAAATGGACGCCGCAGGAACTCGAAGGGAATAGCAGCCGTCAACTTCTCCGCAATTCTTCGACACCGTTCACAATCGCGTGTAAACGGATCTTCTCGATCGACAAAGGTTCGAAACTTTCCATTAAGACCTGGATCAAAATGTTATCGGTGCCCGAAGAGCAGCGGCGTGATAACTTGTAGAGAGGTTCGCCCTACAGTTTCTTGGCGGCGATTTGACTCCGCGAATATTGAACGTGACATCGAATAATATCGTTTTCATCTTGTTGAGACGTTGCCACGACCCCGACTAACAATAAGTCACGCTGGTTACAAGTAGCCTAATGAAATGCTGTAATCGTGCTCAACTGCTTTAGTGTATTCGGAGTCAGCTTGTAATCTGAGATCTCGTTCTGAGAGTTTTTCTTTTTTCAAAAACGAAGTTCACATAATAGAACAGCTTTTTATAAACTTACAATAACTGTATTTTCTGTTTTACTTAATTGCAATTCACTTTCTGATGAATTCGATTGTTTTTCTTCCAAGTTTCTGAAGCGCTTTGGTGATTTTCATCGATTAGAATGTAGACGAGCTTGTAAACCTTTGAGATTTTCAAATGATTCTGAAAAATTGGAGTCGCCTTTCTTATCATTTTATATTACATTACGCGAACTGTAGAATATTTCTCATATTCTCGACTCTTTCAAAACATTATATAATCTCTGATTGTTACACACCGACATTTCTTACACGTACTGGGTCATTTATTCGTCGCGGAACAGGAGTATGACCGATGCAACCGTTTCATCCGGGTTTCACGATCTGCATCGATTCGGCCGATCAGCCACTTTTATAAAAGGATTCGAAGAATTTGTGCACAAACGTGTGTGATGCGGGCGAAGTCTGGATGAAATTTGCTGAAAAATGTATCAAGATATCTACTACATTTGACGCTCTTTCAGTGGTTTCGATTATTCGTTTATTCTATGGGTTCCAGTGTATTCTACGTTCCAACTATTGCAATCACATGAACCAAAGTTGCATTCGATCTTTCATATACTTATTATGTTCTACTGAAAAAGATCGTCACAATACACCTGCCAGCTTCCAAAGTCTCACTGAGCAATACCTCGTTAAAAGCTCGATCTGTTTGCTTTTCGCATTATAGCTCGTACTAGGTATAATGATTTTATCACGTAACGTGGAAACGGAAATAACAGACGAATCAAATTTTCGTCGCCTGGCTGCTGGGTTTAAATCACTAGACAAACTGGCTCATACGCAGAAGATGGTGTACGTATCTTGATGCGACAAAAGCATTGTGACCTTACGGATTATCTGCTTCTGTATTCACTCGTCGAAAATAGCGAGCAGCGTTGCGATGTACGAGAAACTGGTTGATAACCCCTGAAACAAAAAACCGAAAATCCGAAGGTTAAGCTAGTTTGTGAAAAAGTGAAAATTATACTACAGGCTCGTCATATACGTACACTTCCAAACATTTGCAGGTTCAAGGGAGGAAGCATGCCATCAACCTTGATTGTGGCTCGGTCATTGGCCCTTCGCATCATAAGCAATAACGAGCTATGCATCCTAGGCGATTTTCCTACCCACTCGCCATGTAAAATGGATTCCGCTACGCGTTGGCTCTACGGGAGAAATTGAATGCTATCAATGAATCTAATGACTTGCGAAAGTGCAGGTGATAACAACAGATCGATCATTTGAGTGAGCTAAGAAAACGGTACGCTCAATTTATTCATGATTTTTGAAGTACGGTAGGAAAATTCGAACAAGATGTTCCATAAGTATCCAAGGTGTCCATGCCCCAATAAGATGACAGAAGGTGAGCTATCCTGTTTATTGTCATTATCATTATCACGATCATTTTCGTTATCGTTATTGTTAGCATTATTATTATCGTTGCTACATATGTGCCAAACGTACTGCCGTGTCTGGCCATTGGCTTACGGGGCGTTGCCGCAGAAGGCAATTGGCTGATCCTTAGAATTTTTCAGTTCAAACGTGTACAAGTATTTCTTCCAATGTTGCGAATTGGTTTCATTCGCTGAACTTTGCAATTGGATTCTTCGATCGTAATCCGGGGATCACCGGACTTCACACATCAGCTGAGCAGTAGCGTTAGTGTAGACTTTAAATGAATATTACCAAGGTTGTTCCCTGTGATTCCTGTATGCTTATGATGATTACCCGATTCCTATACGCGCTACCTAATATTTAATAACCAAAAACTGGTAATCCAGTACGTTCTTCGATGTGTATCGACTCACATGTATGCGGCAATTGGTTGAAATATGTCCGAAGAAACTATCAGCCACAGGGTACCGAAAAGTTAGAAGAGAAACTTAACAGAATAATGAAAAATTAGCCAAACGGGCCAATTGGTGAATTCGGATCTCCGGTTCGCCTAACAATAGCTCACAATCAGGTGAGATCTTGCGTCCAATAAAGACGTCATGAATGAACCAAACGACCAGATAGTCAATTATATTATTTCTAATGCTAATTATGTCACATTCAGGACAAATTGTTGATGAAGTACCCTGGAACCCTTGGACATCCGAAATTCCGAGAGGGGACACTTTAGCGAGTAGTGAATAAAATATTTCAGGCATCTTGTCTTTTTATTATTTTTCGAGTTCCAACGGCATCAAGCAGTAAGTCGGCAATGAATTCGAGGAAATTGCGGAACGACGGAATAGCGACGATTTCGGAGGAAGATTTTGTTCAGTTGAGGTAAGTAAAGAATAACGTTTATCATAATTCAAGTTGTCAAGTTCAGTTCAGATTCAATACCACTCGCGGTAGCGTCGAAGTTCCGAGTCGGGTGATATTGAAAACGCCGTCTGTTCGATAGTCCGGCGGCGCACCGTCGAGAAAGTAGTTATAGTTTCGGTTTCGAGTAATTATTGCTGTGGCGCTAAAGTTTTTAGGTTTCGAATCGAGAGTTGCGCACTTGCGACTCGTAAATATTGAGTTGGATTTTAGTTAAGGAGCTGCAAGCTCGGTAGATTAAGAAATAGCGTAGGTTACGAATAATTTTCTGTTGTTTAATTTTGTATCGCACAGAACGAATTTTGAATCACTTTTTTTATTTTTTGACTTCCCGTTTCTCTGATTTCAGAGAAAGTAGGAAGTTATTGTAATCACTCCGAGAATGAAAAGTTGAGTTCTCACTAGATCTCCACGTTTTGAGGTCCGGAGAATCACCTGCGATCATTTTCAAATGGACGTCTGTGTGTGTGTATATATTTATGCATGTATGGATGTACGTGCGTGATCAATTTTTTGTCCGACGATATCTCGAGAACGAGTAGTTAGATTTTGATGAAATTAGACTTGATCGACGCACCTCTCTCAGACTTAGACCCGATTAGATTTTGGCTGTGATTGGTTTAGTGGTTTTTAAATAATTTGAAAAACCAAATACACAAAAATAAAATAAAAATTGTGTTATCTTCGCAACGGATGAACGAATTTGCATGAACATTGGTATCCGAAAGTGTTTGGGGTCGCTGATCACATATCTAAAGTCACATTCGCAAAATAAAGATTTCACGTAGTAAATATGCTCGAAAAAAATTACAACATCCGGAGTTTGATGAAAATTGAAAAATTCATATTCTTTGGTTCGCTGATCACGAATTATTACCTGCCTGGCTTTCGTTGTCCCCAAACACTACACAAACCGGACTTCCATGCAAGCGTGAAGAAAAACAGTATTTGATATGCCAGGCCAAACTCGCTTCTTGCGTACTACTTGTCTGAAGGCCGCATGAAGCCGAGGCTCAACCTCTAACACTGTCTTTGCCGTCTTTCACTCTTCCAATTTTTGCATCCTTCTATCACTACATTTCTACTCCTGTCTATGTCGTAGTTCTCTGTCTTTATTCTGTGCTCTTCTTTACACTAGATATCAAACTAGGCTAAGTTTTTTTTGGATCTGAGACTCTGCATATAGCTCAACTCTGTATACCTTTCTTGTTATTTCCCAACATTGCCATGGAAAAGACCGCAATAAACCATCAAACCATCAAACCTCGGCTTCGTGCTGCCGTCAGACTCGCAGTGCGCAAAACGCTCGTTTGGCCTCTTGTATCGAAATATACTAGTTTCGAGCACAAATAACGGGAAGTTCCAAGGCTGACTCACAGTCAGCCCAAATTCGCTTGTTTGTTTTGTATCACCGCTATTGTAAATTGTACGATTTTATTTAATTTTTGTTGAACAGCGTGTTGTTGTCGAGTGTCTTCCTCTCTTTCTCTCTCTCTCTCTCTCTCTTTCTCTCTCTCTCTCTCTCTCTCTCTCTCTCTCTCTCTCTCCCTCTCTTCAAAATCATTCCTCCCCTCACCGCGGTACTGAGATACCGAGCATATTACCCGAGGTTCAGCGAAGATGAAGGTTTCGAAGTGTGTTGACCACGCCAGGCGCCCAACAGAATCTCGCGATATGGTTTGGAAGATAAAATTTTTTCCAGCTTACATCGCGGGCCGCTAAATTATTGTGCGCGCTGTAACTTCTGGGTCACTTCTCCGGGTGGCCAAGGTGCAGTAAAAGTCAAAGTCACAACATCAATCATCCCAGTGAGGATCGCTGACGTACGATTACGATCAGATCGAAGTTGACAAGCATAACAAAACTTAGGTTTTGCCGCACCTGATATAAAGGACTCAACAAGAAAAATTTAAGTCAATTACCGACTGAGCCAAGTAGTCCGCTGGCCAAGCGTACAGAAACAGGTGAATCGTGGCTATCAACATGAAGATCATCAACTTGAAGAAATCAATGGAATCAAATTTCCTCTGTATCGCCGTGAAATGTATAAAAAAAAAAAAAAATTTTTCCGAATTTTACAGACGACGGACATCAACCGTTTGGAAATATATAAATTTTCATCCGTAACAGTTCAATCTTACGTAAGTGATCACGACTCCTCCAAATATAACGCCCAGCAAATTGCTTACGGCCACCCCAAAAGCCATACGGCCCACACTCGTCGACAGTCTGTTCGCAAAGCTGAAAATTGTAAAAACCCCATTTGATTTCCTGAAAAGTTTCAATATTTATTGGAAGAAACAAGCGTTTACAAGCTGGTCGCGTAGTAAGAAGAGAATTCATACCATTCATTCGCCACGACATTGATCATCCAAGTTACCTGTAATGCTTAACTCCACCTGATACACGGCTGAACTAAATGCACAATCTGTATGATCGTTTCACAAAAACCAAAGTATACATTCGTTTGGTGAAAATGAAACTGCGAAGTAGGAAATGTTGGAAAACAGGCTTCCAATGACGAATCTACTTACATTAACGTTCTTCTGTAAAATGTGAGGAAAGCTCATCTGCCTTGGACCATGTTTTGCCTGGAGAACTGTAACTTTTTAATACTCCGCGAAAAAATTATCAAACTTACTAAAGAATTTTTCTCGAGGTTTCGTTCGATCTGCCAAAACTATTTCAGAGAGAAATTTCAATGTAAATTGGATACTTCCGAACGACGATATTTCTCAATGTCGCATTTTCCCGAGGTACAAACTCGGCAAGTACACTTCGGGACGACGAATCTGAGACAGCTAATTTTTCACACCAGACAGTCAGTTGGCAACACAGAGAAACTTACAACGCCATAGCGCCAACTCAATCTCAATAACTGAGGTTAGATTCGACGGTCAGGGGTTATGTTGTGTTCATTGAGATTGAGTTAGTTTCACACTTGACCGACTACGGCGCTGTAGGTTTCTCTGTGTTGCCAACATAACTGTCCAGTGTAAGAAATTAGCCGTCTCAGATTCATTGTCACCAGGTGTATCTTGGGACAAGAGGACAACAGATGTATACGTTGTTACGAATGTTTCTTCCAAAACTGTGAACATATAAAATGGGTGAAGTTGATCAGTTCGTAACCCCCACGGCACTCGACCGCGAGGTTACGGACGGAGCGTCAACGAAAAGCTTTGCCGCGCTGGGGATTTGAACTCAAGTCCTCCCGTTTCGCAATCTTGCACGTTATGCGCGACACTACTAGGATCGGCATATGCCGTATAGGTGTGTGTTTCGCTATATTATTGTAACAAGGGCATCTGAGGTCCCGATTTCGGTGCCTGTGAAGCGTGTGACGAGTGGCGCTTTTTACAAGGGTGTGGGCTGCGCATGCGCAGACTGACTATAGCCTCTTTGATACCCATAAGTTACTTTTGCGGACGCCATTTGAACATCATAGTTATTTTATTTTGGACGCTTCAGAGGCACTCCAAGAGGGACTTTCTCTGCACTCTCTACAAGAATTGATAGGTGATATTCGTACGAAAAAGCGAAAGTCATCAAGTCGGCAAACTACGTTACTTCCGTCAAAAATTCGCTTTCTTGCTCTGGTGACACGAAGTACTATTTTATTTCCGCAGCGTGCCCGATTTATCATTGATAGATACGGCATATTGAAGGAAAAGTACAGAATTAACCTTACTCTATCGATTCCTGGTGCTTTTCAGCACATTTCTTCAATTCAGCTTCTGTGGTTGCCTTATTGATGTCCATGCACACCATATCAAATCTTGCAGCGCCGAACCAGGTTAGAACCACAAATGTTACGGTCATGCATATTGCGCCTTGAATTTGAATAATAATAACAGAGTGTGATATAAATAGCATAATATAAATCCAAAGTGGCTCTATTGAAAACGGGTATGCGGTTCTACCGGGCAAGGGCTGATCTTGAATAAGAGGTGAAAAAATATATGAGAATGGTATGGACAAGGCCACCACGAAAAGTCCCATATGTAGCGATGAACACTTTTTCATGTAGAACTGAATCGCAGCCAATTCTTCGTCGTTAGCTTCTTTCATGAACGACGTCATTTCGGTTATCAACCCCTAGTAAAAAGTTTTACGAATCAAAACACTTCTTTGGAAGCATGACAAAGAATGTGAAACAAGTCTTTCGAGGGCAAGTTTGGTGGAGATGCGTGCAGTTTTCAACGAATGATTTTTAGAACCGGACGTCTTCCTGATTTATTTAATATAGCATGAAAATAGGTAATTTCTGCCGTGAATCACTCAGTGTATGAGCTAGAAATAATTGAATTATAGATAGCCATTCACGTATATTCGTCACGCAAGACACCTTACTGATATGTCAACGAATAGATTACTTAGTTCTGTTGAATGATCCGAAACATCATGCATCTTTATCGAACTCACTGAGTTCAGCGTTTATACAATAGCTGCTTCGGGAAGATGAATTACAGTACGGAGCTTGTGGAACTTTGACGTGTCTATAAAACGTCAATATTTCAACGTATCACAGGTTGACAAATTTGTAAACTGCCGTGGTATGAAAAAGACAGGCAAGATAGAAATTCACGAAATATCTGGAGACGGGAATGCGTGTGAGAGCGAGTAGGTGTAAGGTAAATACAAGCAGCACGCAATTTAGATAAGCAGTTGACATTCCGATTGAATGTTGAGATAATCACGATAATTTCACGGAGTCGCTAATAAATGTTGATCGGACATACTTTCGTTTTGTAATACGTTCACACCATTACACACAATGACCGTCCTCTTCTAATTCGGTTACCGTTAACGTATGAACATAAGAAATTGACCATATTCTTTCACAGCCAGATGGGCAACTTTATGATAAGAGACTTCTTTGCAAAAGCCGACATGTTTACACGTACTTGGCGATAAGATTCGACACCGAAATGGGTTCTGCATCTTAATTATCTTCTGAAGTCAATTTACAGGTGACGATGTATAACTTCGATGTAAAACATAACTACTGGTCTCTGGTGGTGAAAAGTTGCGAAATTGATTACCAAAATATGGAGAGTCAGTAACATGACGAAAGTAACCTCATTCAAATTCAGCAATTCTTTCCCTAATTCAAGCTACTATTGACAACTTGTAAATTAATAAGAGAAGTGTGTTACAAAAAAAAGTGAGGAAGTGTTCGGGGTCACCGTGTAAGTATAATTGGTAACGGTAAAACTTGCCAGTCGTTTTGTACCACATGGAGAAAAAGTTTCAAAAGTTCTCACAATTTAAAACGACTATAATTATGACCACGGAATTTCCCTCCGCTCGGAATGCAAGATGCACGTTTATTGTCAGAAAATCAAACATCGGCCCGTAACTCATTTTCTTTCAACATAAGTTAGTGAGATACATAAGATTTGATTATACTCAACATGAAGGCGAGTTTCCTCGATGTAGCAGATACCGATATACAGTAGCAGACTACCGACTCCTATCATGTCTGTGCTACCCAGGAACATGTCAAGGCGGTTTTCCATGTTTTCGAGCGTTCCACTTATCATTGATGGAAACATTACGACTACATGAGCTACCGATAAGAGCGTCAAACTCCGACGTCTTATGACTTCGGTACGCTTCGCATCAGGAGCTAGCGGCCATAGCAATGTCAAGGTCGATAGAATTCTTGCCAGGCGAAGCGACGTATCTACCGACATTGTCTTCATCACTACTTCTTTCTGTCGAACTTTCTCTGGATTCAAAATTCTTCGATGGGTGGTGAGGAGCCACCGATGGATTATTCTGTTCCAATTTTCGAATAGACTTGACGTGAGCTAATGGATACTGGTGCCGTAACCAATGGGCGCCAAGCGTCGGTCCAAGTGAGCACTCAGGGAATACTTAATCGGTAATATCGTATGAAAATGCGAGCCGTCCACCGTGAATCATTATCGAGATAAGGTGGCACCGACGTACGTTGAGAACTCTTATTAAAATTAATTTCGCGAAACTACTGCGAGGATACGGGTCATCAGCCAATTTCGGTACGTGTGATCCACACAGCACAAGATGTGACAAAATTTAACAGAAACATTGCGACTGTTATGTCAGTGCACGAGTAAACTTGCAACGCCCCTGTGGTTCTTTAATCTGTGACAATCTGTTCGCCACATTTTTGTCCGAGCTACGAGTGTTTCGGGTATCGGCGTTATCCGGATAACCCGGATCCGCCGGATCCAACGCTTCGAATTCGGACATACGAACTATTCGGATAGTTCGAGTAGGTACGTGAATTCCTGGGTATTCGAACTATCCGAAATATTCGAAAAGGTAGATTTCATCTATTCGGATACCTAAATTATCCGAGTCATCCAAACAGTCCTGTTTGCTTCGTAGGGTTCGAGTCAAAATTTTTTGACCACAAGTAATACAGGTACGCATTTGTTATAACCACTGTTATCTGTTCGTTCTTGAAAATTGCTGTCAATTCACTGCAGATGTCTTTTTACACAGCAGCGAAGCGGGAGTGCAATTTCTGTACCGTAAAGTGGAATTGCCAGACATTTTGTGCGAATTCGACAACTAACTCACAATCTTATAAAACTTTTTTTGCAAAAATATACAATTGTTTCTCAATATACCTGGATACGCGGTACAAACGTAATATATTTGCAAGTTTTGCACGAATTCTCATGGATTTGTTGTCCGTCGATAGAGATTCATCAATCGTCCGTATGCAAAACGGAAGATTGAATAGAGTTATTCCATAATCACTAATAGATAAAGGAATTAAGTTAAACTTTATCTGAATTTCACATCTTTCGTCGAATGTTCTTTGAGCCGGTAAAACGACGGTACGGACGATGCTTAATTTCACCAATCAATTTAATTCAAATTATTATTCCACGGCCAACAATTTCAGATTTCAAATCTTTCGGAGAGATGAAATGCACACAAGTGACGTTTAATGTAAAAAAATTCGTGTAAAAAGCAAATTCGACGCAGTAAGAGTAATATCCACAAAATTTGTATTCGTTTCTAATAATTCGTTCCATCGAATCGCCTTTTCCATCATGTCCTCAATGCTCAATAATACAGAATTTCAAATAATCGGAAGAACGAGAGTTCCCATTGAACTGATATAAGTTTCGAGAAATTGAACTAGTTTTCACGCGAGCATTTTGAGTCCTTGGTGCATCCCCAGACGGTACAACAAATGTCGCGAGCGATGCGTTCGTTCCAAGTTCGAACCCCGTACGTAGATTAATTTACATTTTCTTATTTCGACGTTGTTATATTCCGATTTTTGACGTTGAAAAATTTTTCAAACCGACCTTCACGTTCATGCGAATCCGGGAAATCTCTCGGTACAGCGTCGACGATGTCTCGGAAACCGATCAATAGAGTTTTATGTAAATTGAAGGAGAATGAACCGTCAATTCCTTTTTGGGTCAGACTTCGGGACCGAATTACGCAAAGAATAGGGATGGTGAACCATTTTTCGCGTTTGAGATACGTGGACTTCAATATTTGGAGATCAGGGCACCCCCTTAAGGGACGGATGTAACTCCGTTATAATATTCGTAGAATAAAACAACGTAGATATCATGAGTAATGTTCATCGTAACGTTATTCAACGTCCTAATAATTCCTTGTACCGGAATTGGCGCCCATTCGACATTGCATATGAAAATCAACGTAAATTTTTTCTGTTTAAGTATTCACCAGCTACTTACTCGTTATTCGAGGATTACAAAATCCGGTCGAAATACTCCGAAATCTATCGGTCGTACGGTAACTTTAATTCACAGTAAACACGTGAGAGAAATGAAACTCAACGTCTGCTAATCCGTTCTTTCCTACTCCGACGATGAGCAGGCAATGAATCTTACTTACCGTTTAGTTCTTCGCTAATTGTAAGGAATATCTGCGTCGCGTTCCACGCAGCGGAAAGCCTTTCGATTCCAACAAGGTGGGGATCGCCGATTTCTGGCTAACTATTGGTTGAAACAAGTATGCGGAGGGGGCCTTTTGTTTCGCAGACTCGAAGCGAAGGATATAATGTCCGTAACATAGTAAACAAGCCACGCCTAGTCTCGAATCAAACCGGTGATAATTGCCAGGCATACGCATCACTCCCAGGCTTAATGAGCCGGCAGCAGCGATGCTGGAAAGTTGTTAACATTTCATGTCTTCGTTCTACTGGCATTGACGCCGTGACTGTCGTAGGGTTGGTACTCAATTTTCTGCACGTACTAGCTCATACACACGCGAGTGTCACTCGTCATAATTATAAGTCGATTGCAGCACTAAATAATACGGGAAACAGATTATTCTCTATTCACTCTACTGCATTATCAACGAATGTTTGCACTTACAATATCAGATCAGAATAGAGAACATAACGGAAGTTTAAGTGAGTAACGTTATCTCATCGAAATGTGTGGAAGGAATCCACCATTCTACAATTTTCGAATGACTTTGAAGCAGTCAAGTTTCCACAATATGCATTACATGCTTTGCTTTGTTACGATTCACTGAATTTCAGACGATTCTCAAGTTGCGAAACAACTATTTTTCTGCGCACGCATCGTTACTACAAAACTCCAATACAATAATAAATGAAGAAAACATCGGAATTCGGTTGCATGGTTATTCTTTCAACCAACGGTTAGAGAAACATTGATCATCAAAGTCTGAGAACCGTACGAAACGTCGAAATATTTTATCAAGCTGAATGTATTTCAATATTTTCTTTTTAATATTCATTACTGATATCCAATATTTCAATATTGTACATCAATACAAACCTGCCGTTTTGATTTTTTGAAAAGGTAGTTGATTGTGAAAAGAATCCGAAGCCTAAGAAGACGATCTCTCCACCATGAAGTACACGGAAGTTATGGCACGTGGAAATTTAGAAAATAGCGCAAATACACCATCGTCTTCTTTCGTGGCAAGTGATGCGGGTGTTTCAGCCTCAGACCGCAAGCCAGCTCAAAATACATCGCTGCAAGATTACGGCCGCAATCGAAATTATGCAAAACAGCACTGTTGTCCGTGGCATTGGATTCCTCCCAAAATCAGCTATCTTCCAGTGGTACAAAAGCGGTAGGTTTGTAATGAATGTTTCACAAGTTACTTGTATTAGGAATAGTTAATTAGTCATGTTTGCACGTATTTTTCATCTATTTCGCAGCATTTCAACGCAAAATGAGAATAAACCTATTGTAGAAGTATACTTTCACTTTCGAAATCTGTTTGGAAAATGAAAAATTGCACTACTTTGGATGCATCCAGGCACGCTGCAATATAATAGGACGTAGCCTACTCCCGGCGCAGCTAGCGCTTGCAGACGTTTACGCGATGCAAGTTTTCTCCGTTATTTATATAGATATCGAATTTGTTTTTGAAGCATGTTGAAGGTGAAAGAGTAATCTGTGCCGCGTATTTTTTCGAATTTTGAAATTCTTTTTCAGAGTCGTTTAAAACGGCGGCGAAATTGGGTAGACTTCCCGTGTTAATACAACGGTGGTTAATTTTTTTTTTTCTTTTGAAATTTCACGAAACACACGGCACAGATCCGGAGGTAACTGAAATTGCATGCGGTTTACACGTATCAATTGTTTTGAACGCAGTTCTAGTTTAACCAGCCATACGAGCATAGGTAGTTTTGGCGAAGCATATGACCTATAATTTCGTAATCTGTCATTGCCCCAGATCATTATTGCCCCGTGCGATTACCAAGTTATAATCCGATGTTCAACGCGATCTCAACCTGAGAATGCGTAAAAAATTAAGAAGTCTACGCAGTAGGACTACAGTTTGGAAGAGCATTACTTGAAACCATATGTAATAACAGAAAGGTACGGTACGGCGAGGGGGGTGAACGACCGCTATAGATCAGCTAGAGATTAGTAAAGGGGCGGAATGTATTAAAATACTACGACGTGTGTGCGAATCAATCCAAGTACGCTCATCTTACGCACGCTACAACGAGTGGTAAACAAGACAGTACAGTCCAAAGTCTATATATGGAGAAGAATCCAAAACCAGATCAGTATCAGTCGAAACTCGGAAGGAATAACACGTGAGTCTCGTTGAAAGTAGCTCGTTATGTGTGTGAGAGTGATACAGTGAATTGTGTGAAGATGGGACTATCAACCCGACGAATCGAGGTTCATGACGATTCATTTGATTATTTAATGATGTTGGAATCGTGTTTCAAATATACTTGCGAAACATATCGGTTTTGACATTTCCCTGTGATGCGAATATATCCTGTTGTCACCAACAACTTTTTGTACTCAAACAACTAGCCATACGAGCACAGGTAAGTTTAACGTCCTGTAACGTATCTTTATGAAATGAATTTCCAAGTCAGCCAGATCTCTTGGGCTCGTGGATATTCATGAGAATCCGATGATCCAGCTGAATGTATATTTTCGCAAACCATCCCCCCTACGCTCACAAAGCTTTTTCTCCCAATACGTACTTGTCAGACTCGCAGAGCTGTTCGCTTTAGGTCCGTCGTGACATAGTGCAGGTATGCTTACGCATAAGATATTGTGTTAATCATATTTGCATGGCTTTGTTGCCTGGATGACATCACGGTATCGTATTTTCGTATACAATATTTATTGCTGGAACAATAGTAATTGTGGCTGAAATTGGTAAACTTTCTTTTCGGTGTGTGAGTGTAACACGTTATAATTATAAATCGATTGCAGCAATTAATGATACGGTAAAAAGAATTGTATATTTTCATCCTACTGCATTATGGACGAACGTTTGTACTGACATCACATCAGAATAGAGAATATCATAGAAGTTGAAGTTGGTAGCATTATCGTACCAGAACATGCGGTGAAGAAGTAAAGTTTTTGCGGTACGCGTATGCCTTGCTTCGTTATCGTTCACTGAACTTCCGACGGTTCTAAACTGACGAAATGACTATTCATATCATAAACATGCATAGTTACTGTAGAAACAACAATATGATGATGAGTAAACAAAGCTCCAGAATTCAGGCCGCATTGATATTTTTCTGATCTACGATTTGAAAGTATGTTGCACATCAAAGTTTGAGAACCGTATGAAGAAGGGGAAATGTTTCATCGATTCTAATGATTTTCAATTTTGGATTCTTGTTTTCTTTTGAATGTTCATCATTGATATTCAATGTTTTGATATTGTACATCAATAAAAACGTACCGTTTCTATTCTATGCAGAGGGATAGCCGATTCTGGTAAGAATCAAACGCAAAAAAAGTAAATCTACCCACCTTGAAGTAGCACTTGGATATTTGAAAAATAGTGCAAATACACCATCGCCTTCTTTCATAGAAAGCAATGCGAGTGCCTGAGCCTCAGACCGTACGCCAACTCAAGAAATTTCGCTTTCATCCTGCGACCGCGATCAAAATTACGCAAATGAGCACTGTTTTTTATCGCGTTCGATTCCTCTCAAAATCAACTACTTCGGTACGAGATAAAAATGATACGTTTGTAATCCGACTATCGCAAGTTAGTTATACGAAATCTCGCCAGAGCGTTAGCAAAAATTTCATAGCATTTATACCGTAAAGTGTCCTCCTCGATACCATGAAACTCTGATGGGAAACATTTTCGCGTACAATGTCATTTCCCCAAAATATTAGGTTGCTTCAACTAAAATGGAACACCTGTATACTACTGATTGTGAGTGTAACCGCAAATTCTCGTGCTCGCTAAGATCTGCCCCTAGTCCTGGGTTATTTCTTCATTCGTTCATTGTGACGGTTTGGCTTTGCATATTGCTTATTTTAGGAAAAACCAACTCGCCACACAATTTACCGCTATTTCTGAAACAGAAGACAGGGGAAAAAAAATATTTTAAGCAGGACGAACTTCTCTTCTCAAGTTTTCGCTATCTGATAGCATCCTTGGATGGTATACGGGATTTTTTTCCGAATGAATAAAAATTCATATTATCATTTTCAACATCCGGTGATTTAGTATCGATTTTATATCGAGAAACTCTGTCTCTATCAACAGCATCATGATACGTACTAGCGTCCACCTTATTATAATTGTATTTCGCGCCTCTTCCTTCAGAGATCAGACTGTGTAGTATCCCCACTTCGCCCCAGTGTCACCGCAATTTTAAATAAAAAAACGAAAAACAGCCTCTTTCCCCCTATGGGGCCTTCCAAACGTGCCATAGGAGGCGTGATCGGTGATCCTCATTCTTGAAAGACTTTTTTCAGTGACGGTAGCTTAAAAAATTTTTGGCATTTCGCACGAGATAAAAGGGAGGGAGGGACTGATCTCTTCGGAAGAGGCGCTCATACAATCACGATTGAACTTCACTTAGGTAAGTTCGTTTAATCGTAAATTATCCCGTATGTATGAGGACCCTGTCAACTCATATCTCGACACGTGTCTGTCTTCGCGCAACATTGATCTTTTTTCTTTGTAAGTTTTAATGTCACCGTCGAGCCGTACGTTATTCTTTATATTCTATGTCGTTCTCATATAGCAGCATTAACGTGTTAGGTTAGGTGTCATCGCTCGATAAGTCTTATCCTTGTCCGGGCTTAAAACAAGCGATTCATGGGAAATCAACTTTCGTACAATGTACTAATTTTGTGGTAACTTTTGCTACCAGGTCTGAAGTATTTCATGGAAAGAAACCAGGGGATTTTAAAGGAGATTGACGGATCGCGGGGTTACGGACTTTTTGAATTTGCGTCGTCACATCATTCAGGCGACTTGGCATTTCTGATCTGCCTTCGATGCGGTCCTTGTTATAATGTCTTGTAAACGTAAATGAATTTCTTCACTTTCGCGTCGATGATCTATACAACGAATTTCATTATTTCTTTCATGTGCAAATTGTAGTAGTAGTAGTTGTTGTTGTTATTGTTCTTGTTGAAACTGTCGAATGATTTTTGCTCAAGATGTAGTGATCGGTTTTGGGGCTACGTTTCGACTGACGTTGATGGAATTAAATCCTCAGTAGTTTCTTGTGGCGAAGACTTAATCGTAGCTATTTCGAGTGCGGTTCCCAACAAGCGATAAGAATATAGTGTACACGGAATGGTGTACGAATCGAATATTTTCAAAATTCACCATCACTGCTTTAAAATCGAAATTCTACTTCTGACACCAATGCGACGATGTTGTGTTACTTTGAATAAAGTGGTCCGTCGATCAACAAAGCCAATGCGGTGAAACACAGAAAATATCGTTAAACGATGTATTTTGCGTAGTGCATCGAAATGCGTGTACTGTTTTTCAAGTCTGGAGCTTGACTGTTTTTTTTGGCATTTTCGTACGCCGGAAACGTCGAATTACACGAGCTGTCACATCGTGCTCTGAGGGCAATAAAAGCCCTTCTGGTCACCGAAGAAAACAGGGGAAACTGCTTCAGGAGAGCATTGCGCGTGGGCAATAAATACTCGAGGAAAACGACCGGGAGATGAAGAATCAGGTCATCGGTCGGGACGTACATTTCTGCAATTGTCAAACAAGTTACACTAACGACTTTGCGTTGGTTCCCGCTCGGACCACATGCGCCAAATATTCATCCATACTATGGATGTGCGGCTACTCGATCTAAGTATCATACGATTAGCAAAACGATTTATTAGAACAATCGATCAATTGTTTGATCGAAAAATCGAGTGTTTGAAATGGCGGAATATTCAAGTAGTCGAAACAACGAGTAATCGAAACAACCGATTAACTAGATAGTCGAAAAACCGATCAACCGTTACGATCGATTCTATCGGTCCAGGTATCGAACGATTGTCGAAACGATTGATGGACAAAAAGTTCAATCGAAACAATCGATTAATCGATCGATAAAAGAGACGAATATTCAAAATGGCTGAATGATCAATTGTTCGAAGAAACGATCAATCGGAACAACCAATCAACTAAATAATCGAAAAATCTAATAACCGAGCGGACCGATTTATCTATCAATCGTACGGCCATCGTTCTTATTCACGGAGCTGTAACGACGCTCTCTAACTTTCCGATTCCCAAGCACGTTCCTTGACCCGGTAGCCCCGAAACCGGGAAGTTACACAGCGCCCGTGCGCTTTCTAGCTAGAAGCCTCCCATTGTTTCAATTTGTTATTCGCAGTATGGCGATGAGCTGGGTTTCGGGCAAGATGACGCGGCATCTCCTCGGTCGGTAATGCTGGACCCTGTCATGGCGGCGGTGATCAATTCGGGCGGCGCCGATTACGCCATTCCTTTTTCCGAGCGTCGCCTCGAGCAGGAAGTTGCGAGAATGTCATGGCGAAGGAGACGCAGGAAGTAAAATCAATCGAGTCGCGTGCCGGCCGCTGGAAATGAACGCGGGCTCGGATTTCGTTCCGCTTCCTTCCTCATTTATCGACGGCACTTCTGACCCTTTCTCCGGTTCTCATTATCAGCTGCTGGTATGTAACCAGCGGTCGATAATTTCTCGAAAACTAATTCCGAACCTAGTTTTACTTCGATTTTCGGAATCTCGTCCGAGTACGATGGTGCAATAAGAAAAGTAGCACTCAAATACAGTTTAATCGGTATCTCTGATGGGAAAATCTTTGCATCCTCCTCTTATCATCACCTCGCTATCTCGATTTCCATATTCTGTCAGTAGATTGATCCCTAAGCTGCTACAGCTTCTCACTACATCTGCTAATTTTAAACTGCAGCTAGCCGGTCTCTCAGATCCTTACTCCCATACACGCACCCTTAAGTCATTTTACATTCGGCCCACACTTAAATACACTTGAAGTCCTTCGATCAAACTAAGCCTATGCCTTTACCATCCAACGAATAATTTCTCTTTCAAATTTTCTCGCAGTATTCCTCGTATCTTTTACAACGAATCAAGTGTGTGATCAATCACTGTACTCCTTCTATATTAGGTTCCTTCACACGTCATCCACTCCGTAACATCTTCTCACTATTATTCCAATAAAATTTTTACAACTAATTACCAACTCTGAAAGTCAATAATACAAAAAAAAAAAAAAAAAAATGAAGAACCTGTTACAATTTTTTAGAACTTATGAGAAAATATAATCTCATTTCCATTTTTTCGCAAATTTCACCTCAAAATTATTATTTTTCAGTGAATCACTACAGAATATTCTCAAGACACAGTCTGTAAAATCTCCATCAGTAGTCAAAAAGTTTTCAAAATACGTCAAATTACTCGTACTGCATTTGTGAAATCAGAGTATCAAAACTTTGGTACAAATTTCGAAATACGGTTCGAAGAAATGTGTGGCAAACTCTGGAAGCTGTTACTTTTGAAAAAAAGAGGTGAAAAAACATTAATCACCATTTGTTTTGAAAAGATGAGGAAATCCCAAAATCTTGCAATTAAATTATTGCAAAATCAAAATTTTTTTTCGCCAATTCAGAGATGTCAGTAAAACAACGGAAGAAAGTCGTCGAACGTTCCAGACTGTACAAATAATACGAAACATTCTCCAGAACCAATGAAATTGATTTCGCTGTGAATTATTTTTTTCCACACATTACAATTTTCGACAAGACTGACTCTTCAAATTACTCATAAGATCGTAGAGGGTTTTGGAGTGAACGAAGAACGTAGAATGAAAGAAGAGAAAACAAGTCCAAGTATCGTCAAATTTAGTAAAGTCATCGGTATAAATATTGAGAGAACATTTGTTTTTCAACACAGTGTAGGTACGAATAAGTTACGGAGTCAAAATTTCAAAGTTCTTCGAACATGCGAAGACCAACGCGATTATTCCAATTTTCGGATGATCCGGGATCCGGTAAATCGTCGAGCGAGTTGGCCGGTGGCTGAGGTGATAAATAACAGTTGGCGGTAGAAGTTTGCGCATAAATTATGATGCCTTCACCGCCGGCCATAATGGCTCGGAAAAGTTTTTTGACTTTTGCATGCTCGGGCAGCTGCGATCCATTTCGGGCGAAAATCGATGCCGAAGAGCATGCAAGCCGTCAGGCGTGACGGAGTACGATGCTTGTTTTATCATGCGCGTGAGAAAAATTTTTGCACCCTCTAATCTTGAGTGATTTCAAGGGAGAAATAAAACGAGAAAGTAAAACGACAAAAAGAAACTACCGACTCTCCACTTTTCCCCGGCCATAAGGTAAATTTCCATTAGCTCCGAGGATCGGAGAAAAAAAGAAAGATGGGGGGGGGGGGAATAAAAAGTACCTAACGAAGTATAAGAGAGAGAGAGAGAGAGAGAGAGAGAGAGAGAGAGAGAGAGAGACGAAGAGGGAGGGAAAAGGTGAACCTGTCATTCGATTCGCGCGAAGTGAGTAAACGATAAAACTTTTCTTCCAAAAGTTCTTCAATATTCATATCCCTAAATATTTGCCCGAGCGCCGAAATCTTTCGCGCTGTCTACATTATAGATAAATATATACCAAGTGTACGCACGTATAAATGCGTGTATGTACAGTATTATTGCATAATACCAATTAGGACGCGGCACCCTTCGAAACTTTCTAATTCCTCGTGCAATGCCGACGAGACGGATCATTCGCAATGCCATCGTTATTTGTTCGATAAAAAGTTGTAAAACATTGATAAATCCTTTGTTTCGAACGATATTATTATACACGCCTGTATTTGTAATACGGCATACCACACCGCTTTGTTTCAGCCTTCGTTACAGAACAAAGTCGAGACAAACGAATAATCGCCATTCTCCAGCCGAATTCCGTTTGAATTTTCTCTCTCCATTACCGCCTAAAGGTTTACGGGTATAAGATGTATATCGAATAAAATTTAAACAGGAACAAAGAATGGGCATGAAAAAAAAAAAAAAAAAAAAAAAATCATGGTTCAGGTATTCGGAGCAAAAAAAAAAAAATAGTTAAATTACAAGTCACGCTTTGAAATTCTGCGATAATTGATCATCGCTCGCTGTTTTACTTTACAACTTCATTCGCTCGTTTGACGTCAATTTATTCATCTTCTTATCGATTCTCAGACGATCTTGAATCTATAAAAACTGACATTCTATCACGTATGATATTATCGCTCAAGTTAAGTCAATTAGTTTCGCTAAGATTTTTCGCTCCCGTTGTCACGAAGTGCGAACGATATTATTGTACATGTCACGATCAGATATATTACACAAGGACTCGGAGATATCCATTCCTCGACTATTTCTAGAACATTCTGAAATAGATATTCCGAACGCTGTCCGCGGTTTCTAGGGCAATTTGTAGGATGACCTCAGTTGGCACCTGAACACCTTACGGACTGGAGTCTCCCGGAATCGCAGAATCACCGTGGAAGTTGTACTGTACTTCAAATTGAGTCTCAGGTACACCGGTATCGTAGTAATTTTGAGGGAAAAATATCCCTGATTCTCGATCATGAAATATACCGAATACGTCTGTTGAAAAAGCGCGGAAATCGAAGTCAACTAGCAATTTACCAATTTGCTGTAAAATTGATATTAATTTAAATAAGAGTGAACAATTTCACGATGGTAAATTTTTTCGACAGAAAGTAGAAAGAAAATTTCGAGTGACAGCGAATCTTAAACATATCAGGGTTTCACTGGAGTTGATTAAAATTTGTGCGCTACTGGCGACTCTCACGGCGAATTCCTGATTTCCCGATTTCTGCAATCCTGCAAATTGGCGTTGCCTCGCTAAACAGTTCCCGATACAATCAAATGACGAAATGCGAAGACTGCGAAATTTTTCAAGCGAGCAACAATCCGGGGTTACGTTCAATCTTACCGAATATAAACGCACACCTCACCTTCCTTTTTGCGGGTCCCTCTGTTTCACCCTTCCGAGGTAGGGGGTTGGTTCTCGGTTCAATACCAGCCCCGCTGAATCTCGATATGTAAACGCTTAAGGGCACGTCCACACCGTTCTGGTAGTTTTGCCCCTAGGCTTAAAGACTGTAATTATAAGCTGCCTAAATATGCTTTACATTAAGAATGACCAAAAATAATGGATGTTCGATTATATGAATTATTTCTTACCCGTTCATCGAGTATAATGAAATATTTTTCAAACTCGATTAATCGAACGACTAAATTATTTTACCTAACAATCGATTTTTGCGATTGAATTATCAATTATTATCATTTGCTTGCTTACTGAGTAGGTACCTGTTTGATATAAAAAGTGAAAGATAAATGTATACATTCACCTGAAATTGAAAAATATCACTAATGAAACTATAAATTATCAAAAAACTTTTCCGCTATTAAAACTGTGTACTGAAATTTACGAAATTTTCATTTCACATGCACCGTTTCAAAAAAAATACGAAATAATCGATTAACCGACTAATTTTTACTGATTTAATCGAGTCGTATTCGATTACATTTTTGGACTCGATTAATCGATGCATCGATTATTTTTAGCTCATTGGCCATCGCTAACTTTATATTGGCAGAACGATCTTAAACTTTGAATTGAACTTGAAATAACGGCACCAGGTTTTATAGAATTTATTTTGGTTCGGTGTTATTATTTTTTTTTTTTTTAATTTTTCACTAATTTCAAGAAAGGTATCGCTTTTGTTTATACTTACACATGTGGTTATAATTTTTTATAGCAATTCAAACGACACGCCTGCACCAGCTGATTAGTGTCGACGGGATGAGTTGTGATCGTTTTTCAGACTCGCCAGAGGGTCCGGTTAATTGATGATTGTTGAAACCAGTGAGCTTATGTCAGCCGTTGAGATATTGCGAAATCACTCGAATGCTCCGAATCCTGAGGGATTATGAGGTAATATTTGAGGAAATCTATTGGAAACTTCGGACTTCCTCGTGCAATTTTCGAAAAATATTCTTTCATCATCATGCAATTAATTGAAATATTAATATGAAATCTGTGCAAATATATTCAAAAAACTTTGACCTTGAAGTAATCATCGTGTGTGAAGTACCCGAAAATTGTTAAAAACATCGGGTGAAACGATCAACATGATCGATCCATTGAAATTTCGTTTAACCCTTAGGTTACACACTTGGGTCAAAATGATCCCCCGTCATCTTCGCTGTAAATTCCATGTGAAAAATATCGGAAACAATTTGGTTTGATCCAAGATAAACGATGAAATATCGTAAAGATCGTTAATCCATAAATTTAGCAAAAATTTAATTGCACTAAAATAAATACCTGTTTTCATCGTTCAGTATCGCCATATTTTTTTTCTCAAATATCCGTCTCTTGAGCAATTCTCAGCACAAGATGTTGCAACTTCGGTGAGTTATAATTTTCCGAGTAAAATGACCCATTCTCTGGTGATTTCTTAATTTATGAATTTTCTTTTCGTATTCAAAATTTCATTTTGCCAAAAATGAACGATCCGCTTTGTAATGTAACAGTCAAAGAGAATCCAAGAATTTTTTCAAGTCATTCGAATCAATACTCACGCTCTACGAAATGTTTTTTAACGTGGAGTGAGGGTTAATCTGAGAGCTCTCTTCGTAAAATTGCATCAAGATTCTGAAAGGTAAAGAGCGTGTATCGAAATCTTTCCTCGTACCGAAAATCTTCGAACTCGCGTTACTCGAGTCTTTTGCACCAGGGTGTAATACGGAGCCGGAAAAACTAAAACTGAGTCCGGGACGACGCTACCCGGAGTAAATAAATTTACCCTCGGCATAAAGCACTGTGGACAGAGCTTACGGCTCACACGTGTAGGCGGATGAATCGAGCATGCATCAAGCAACGGAGCTGTGACGTAATGACGGTAATCCGGAATTCTGAGCGACCCGCGTTTTCAATATCTGAAGGATTTCCTTCGGCTTGGATACACAAGCCGCCACAACGAAGGGCGGCGCCGTTCGAAAAATTGTTCGCGGCAATATAAAGTTCGAGGCCTGTACAATATTATAAATGGGATCGAATTTCCGGCCCGTCTGCGACCTCGAGCCCTTTATAAACGTTGATAAATTTTATCACGTTTCGAATTTTCAGCGCATCCTGCCGTCGAAAAAAGACCGATGTGTGTGTGTGTTTTTTTTTTTTTTATCCGTATGCAAAAGCTAAAACTTTATTTGACAGTAATGAATCCTCGGGCAGTGGCAAGAAACTAGTTTTTTTTTTTTTTTCTTGTTTAATCTCTTAGTTCTGTATATGGGATGAAAAAATAAACTGCTTATTTATCCTGCGTGAGAAGGTAAAATTTTTTTAAGTACATCTTGAAATTTGTCAAGTCGAATGAAAACGGGATCGTAATTTTGGATCGGTATAAGTTTTTCAGGTATACGGGATGTATTGTAGGAAGATTGAAATTTTTAATTTAAGAAACCGGCCGAAAGTTGAAGAAAAAAAAAAATCCTGCCAAAGTTTGAGTTTTTAATATAAGTATTAAACGGTGTAACATCGCGATTTCTTATTTCCAATTCAAATAACATGGGAAATTGTTTTTTTTTTTTTTTTTTTAATTTTGGGATCTTGTCATTCGTCAACGCATCGGTGCGCTGATAAGACCGAACCGAATTTTTTTAGCGAATTGAACGCTCTACAAAATAGGTCTTCTATAATTTTATGAAAAATCTACTCTTTCAACAGTTATTCGAAGTCAAAGTAGAATTTACAGTAAATTTTATGATTTTTCTACTTTTTCGCCGAAATTATCAGACTAATCGTAAAATTTTATGAAACGTTAAATTTCCTTCAAATTATCTCTGACGAGGTTTTTAAAATTCCTGACGGATCTATTGTTATCAAAATCAAGTGTTCAAACTTTGACAGCATTTTTTTTTTTTCATCATTTGAAACAATATTTCGAACTTGAATTTTGAAAAAAAAAAAAAAACTAGTCGATTTTTTTTACACAGTCTAAGCTGTATACTTCATGCGTATCGTACAAGGTAAACTTCGATTGTGAGTGCAGGTACACTGAGGAAGCAGACCGGTTTCATCTTTTATACCATCACCATAAAGAATAGCTGGTGTCAACGGATAAATCCCCGCTCAACTTTCTCATGAATATTTATAAATTTTCTCCTTCGATTTGAACAATGAACGATATTTCACCGGCATAATTTTCTTCACTGAGAATTTCTGGAATATATTAAAGCTTTGGTATTCAACGTATAAAATATCACCGTTTCACCAGCAGCTTTTCCACCATTTTTGAAGCAATTTTTACGAACAAAGGAAACTGATCTCCAGTTTTTGTTCAACTGTTCCAGATGTCGGAATTTTCAAAGTAACGTAAGTCTTTCAAGCCTCACGCATTTCTTGCGCTTTTCTTTTTCATTAACTGTTCTTCTCAATTTTTATCGATAATTCGTCTCAGAATCGTTATTGAGTCTAGTGAAAGTGAAGGAATTTAAAATCATTTATTTCTCTAACCGAATACAACATTTTTTAAAACTTATCGTACCATATTTGAAGCATGGAAAATCTGTCAGAAAAATCATTCTTCTCTCCTGCTTCATTTGTAACAATCATTCTTCGACCGGAAGTGAGAAGCTTCCGCGATCAATTCTACGATAAGCAGAGAAACCAAAAAAAAAAAAAAAAAAAATGAAAGAATACCGCAATTTCGTTCTCCAACAGTTTCTAAACTGTCTGCTGACTGTACGGACTGAAGTTTCTTTTTTTTTTTTTGGTTCTTTGAGGAAAGGGGATTCTTTTCTTCTTCGCGGTTATTCTGCGCGAGGACGTATGAATAAATCATCAGGAAAATAAAGGCACTTCCGGACGTGAACAGGAACCTCCGTCACATTCTCAACATTCCGCGTTTCACCCCGTCAGACGTTATTGTACGTATGTTGCGGATTTCTGTTTCGCCTATAACGATATCCCCGAAGAATTTTCTATTCTTTCGTCCATCCTTCTGCTTCGACTATACAGTCGCTGTTCTTCCTAAACCCCCCCTACGTAATATTGTTACAATCGGTAATCGCAACGTTTTTCCTAACAATATGACATAATTTTGCCGCTGTAACGACGTTTTGCCAAAGTACGAAACTTTTTCTGTCACTTAGAAACAGATGGATAATAGTGAAAAGCTATTGAAATAAAATTCAACGATAGTCGCGATACTTTACTTGACAGGAAGAACTTTATTCCACGGGAATTTGATCCGTTTCAAAGACAGTGTTACGTTGCATGTTGCCAAAATGGCAAGAAAAAAAAACTCGTTTTTGAAATCTTATTCGTGAATTCATGTTAAATCGAGTGTCCTGTCTGAAATTGAGTGGAAAAATTTTGCGTGAATTTTTTAATAACCGATCATTTTCTTGATCTCGGTGAGTTTGTTGAAGAAACTTTCACCTGAACAAGTCCGGGCGTAATTATTTCAAAAATTGATATTTGCCAAATTCGTAAGTTAGTCTCAAAGTAACGGTACAATTAGAGAGCGTGTCTATAATCCATGGCACTAGCGATGACAGAAAAGCGGTCTAATCCACTTTGGCCAATTATGCGTGTGGGTATAATTTTCAAGAAACCGTCATCGCAAGTCTACAACGATTCGTTTTTATCAAAGAGCGGGATTATTAAATCGACGTAAGGAGGATTTTTCCTCGACGAATTTTGCATCGAAAGGGTCGAGATTTCACCGTCAAGAGAACCTCTCGAGACTTGATAAGCTCCAAAAAGGTGCGTTTAACTTTTTCGTCATTGTTGTTATCATGCCCATAACGAGCGGAGGTAATACAGTGAAAATTCGCGTAAGCCAAGGAGGCCTCAGAGTTCGTATCCGGCGTACGAATCGCAGAAATATTCCGCGTAAGGAATAGAAATTCCCGCTGTATCTCCTTACGCTCAATTTAGCCATGGAAAAAACGTCGAATAAAATTACCCGGGTGGGAATTTCCTCCCGTACTACACGGCGGCTTCGCTTCTTCCAAAAGCGCCGATCTGCTCGAGGAAGTGTCCAAGTCCTCCGGGGCTGATCGGATCGGGATTTTTGGCTTTTCGCCAAAGTCCTTCGCGATAAAGTGACGCGGGGGGATTTTTCCCTCCCACTTGAGACGGAACGTGTACGGCCTACAACGTCGGCGAGGATCAACCGACTCCCGACGAACGTGTCCGTCGATCACCGGCACTCGCCAACTTTTTCACATTTTTCATCCTCGCCGCGTTCCCGACGAATCGATCCTTCCGATATGTATTTTATTGCGAGATATTCGCGGGATCGAATATTCATCGAATTATTATTATTGTTATTATTGTTGTTATTATTATTATGTACCTTATTCCCGGCTCAACCGTAACTCGAGTAGACTTTTTTTGCCCAAAAAACGAGACGAGGTATACAGAATATTATTAGCTCGTAAGCGTAAAGCATTTGCGGGAAATATGAGGTCAAGCTCGGTCAACTCGGGCAGTAAACCGACTCGCGGGAATAAACCTCGACTTTATTCCCTTGTTGCGTAATGCATTATTAGCCGTGACGGGAATTTCTTTTGAAAATATTACGGTAATATAAAATGATGGAATTACGAAAAAAAGCTTTTGTGTCGATGCATCGTTTCGAATCGGTGAGAATATCTGGTTGCGTATTTAATTTAACAACATTACACTGATATTAACGACGGTGAAAAAATTGCAACGCCGAAGGGGCTATTCGGGAAAAATGGTATCTGGTACGGTAACTTAGTGTAGAAAATAATATTCTCAATACAGCGGAGTCATTGTTAACGTGACGGCGTAACATCACCGTAGAAAGATAAAAGATGCAGAGTATTTTTTTGAATGTAAGAATAGATAATAAGATAATAATGTTTGAGGAAGTTTTTAGGCATATATTGACGTGTGATATAAAAAATTGCTATCGAAAAATATTCAAAAATTGCGACATTGGAGCCATTTTGGCGAGAGAATGATTTTGATTATTTGTTGACGTTAATTTTTTTAATTGTAATTGAATGTATGCCTAATGACTTTGTCAGATATTATTATCTTACTACCTTTTCTTCCGTCAGAAAAATGAGTGGTCAAAAAGCGTTTTTATTTCGTTCAATGAAATCTGAGGAATGTAATAAATATTTCGCCGTATTTGAAAAGATTTCAAACGAATCATCGACGACCAAGCTTTTTCTTTATAATTTCAGTACTTTCGATTGCTGCTATTTTCGAAGAAATAATTAGTCGTTGAATACTCAAAATGGATATCAAATAGGCGGTAAGATTAAATAGTTACTACAATGACTCAAACGGTTAACTTCAACATCGCTGCGTGCAGTTGAGGCAGGAAAATTTTGAGGCAAATCCCGATTCCCGCAAGTTACATTCCCACCGGGCATAATCCAGGATGGAATCAGGCTTTGTCTGGGAACGGGTTGTGTCTTGCGGTGACTGAGCTTCCCAGCTGGTTACGCAAAATGTCTCGTTAACCGCTCCTTTAGTGGCACGATGCGCGTTATCGCCATAGAAATGCCACGTAGCGATGTGAACTCGGTCATATAGATCCGCTGATTGCGGGATAGTTGGAAAACAGACTCGATGTGCTGTTTTCAAATCTCGCAGGAAATTGCGCCGATATGAGTATATAAGTCGACACGTCTGTTTTGAAAAATTGAAATCACAACATCGTTTCTCAATATTAGATATGCCATTTTTTATGTACTTAAATGGATATATTTTCTGTTCGGAAATTTAGCGCGTGATTTCTTAAAGTCTGAATCTGTTTAAAAAAAATTTCAGCAAAAGAGAAGAAACATTGAATCATTGATAAACGATATCCGGAAAAAGTTTCATGGCTAGAATTACTTTTTAATGACAAATGTGTTTTTTTTTCTTTTCTTTTTTTTTTAATACACACGCCCGCGTACACAGAAACTGTTGTGAGAAGATATCAATTTTGTCACTATTTTCTTAAACTGAACTTTCAAGATTTTCTAACGAAACAAATTGTCAACGCAAGTGAAATAATTTCAGCGAAAGTTTAGTAGACGAGACCTCGAATTCTGATAAATTTGTTGCGTTTTTTTAAATTTCAATATGGATCATTTTTATACGGACATATGTTTGACGAGTTGCATTATAGTTATGAAGCAGAGAATTAGAAAAAAAAAGAATCATAATAACAATAGTAAAGTACACTATCATCTGCATAGAGAATAAAATAAGGAGAAAATGAAAACGACGCAGCTTCCAAAGTACATAATTACTTGAATTACTTGAATTACACGAGCATTAGGAAAATCCTTGTAATAACAATAATTGTATGAAAGTTATCAGCCGGTGTGGGTAAAAATGTATAGGGCATCCCTTGCCAACCGACGCTCAAGTTCTTCTTTTTTACACCAGTTATAAAACTGTGAATCGCATAAATATTGATTCAGGTTGTTTCGGAAGGATCGTGAAATAGCAAATTCCTTTTCCAAAAAAATTATTTAAAAATTTCGATTGTTTCCTATACTTATGAATTTACCTAGATTCACGGGTCAGTCGGATAAACAAGAGAGTGAAAAAATCTTGTGATTAGATTACCTTTTTTCAAAATCTACGAGTAAAGACTTTACCATTGAATGCCAATCGTTGATTTATTTATAACTCCATAAACCTGTTTATTACACATTCAACCGACACTGCGATGAAGAAAAAACCAAAAGAAATAAAATAAATAAAATAAGTAAATGAAGAAAAAAGCGAATTCAGCGAATATTTCGATTTGAGGATGAATATAACTCGTCGATGGTGAAAATCTCGCGAGCCAGGAAAGTTAAACTCTCCGCAGAGTAAGAGGTTGAGAAACTTTGAAGAAGAGTTTTCACCGCGTCGCACGAAACTGAACGCTCCAACTTCCGGGTAATAGGTAGAATGGGAATTAAAAAATATTTCGTCGCCATAGAAACGCCGTCCGCGTTTAAGCTCCGAGAGTTGGAGGTGTGGCGGCGTCGCGACGCCGCAGCTGATTGCGAGAGAGGTGAAGATAGGTATATATATATATTGTACGTCCACATAATTCCCCCCCCCCCCCCCCCCCCCCACCCACCCGCGACGCCTCGGCTTCCAAGCGGAGCGACGAAGATCATTAATATCTTTTCTGCCACCCGTGGGAAGTCCTCCGTCTTCGTGTAGGTTTAAGGGAAGAATTCTGCAAGGCTTGACGGTCATGTTCGGGATGTACAGTCGGATTGAAAAAGTTTGGTAATGTTTTAGCGAGGAAACGGTGATATGGTTACAAATTTTAAGTGTTCAATCAGCGCTCCTACCACGTAAATCGGAGTAAGAAAAGCAGTAAAATGCATTTGGGGTACAAGGACGAAAGAGTTTCATCGGTTTACACTCTGCGAGAAGACGCCGAAGCGTCAACGTATCGATACCTCGTAGGATGAATTTTTCAATCTATATTTGCACGTTTCAATATGTTCAATTTTACAATCTGTATTTTGTTTTTTTTTTTTTTTTTTTTTTTTCGTTATTACGGAAAGTATAGTCACATTCTTCTGAAACTTAGCGTTACGATTTTAGCAAGTTTATAGCCGTCGACAAAAATAAAACGCATGTTACGAAAACGTTCAAACGTTCGTCAAAATTAAAAATGAATATTTATATACGGCGAAGGAGTATTTTAATCGCGGGAACGTACGAATGAATTGATGAATGAATGATTAAAAGTAATCAACAATCGACAATTTTATTTGCACAAGCTTATACACTGTCTGAATTGTTAATTTGTTGAAAGAAAAAAAAGAAAGGATACCTACAGTTTAATTGAAAAGAAGGAAATTCATTCAGAACTGATAATAAAATGAAATTGGCTGATATTACTTCCATAAATATGTTTAAACAATTTTCTTTATAGTTGAACGTTGTGTCCTTGATAATAATTTGTTTTTCTTCGTTTGTTTTTTTTTTTTTTTTTTTTTTTTTGCGTCAATAAAACAATACTTACGACAGACAACAAACTTTATAAAATGATTTTATTGAAGCCTATTAAGCTTGCCCTGAATTGTGAAAGTTACCGTGATAAAATAGTACGTCTCGAAATACCGAATTTCAAGTATAAACACCAAATTATTTCAACTGCGTCATAGAAATTTAATTGTTCTAATATTTTCTCACCGAAAAATCAATAATTTCTGTTAGATTCTCACGAGCAACAGCCGATTCAATTCATCTCAAGTCGAGTCGTGATGAGCAATTACGTATTTCTTGAAGAATTGTAACTTCAACTTATGTAAATTATTATAATTGTTTGTATCAGATTTTTCTCGTGCCAACTGGCTAACTAAAAAACGAAATCTGTCTTGGACAGATTTTAGGAAAGTCTTAAGCTTGTAGAAAATTCATTTACGAATGAAATGAGATATTTTTCAATAGAATAAAACGAACTGTACGGATTTTTCGGTGACGAAATAATGGAATAATTAGATTCCTCTGACGTTGTTAATTCCAAGGTTCTTGCAATTTATATTCAATGTCGAAACGTCTCTTTCTGAATCACAGAGACTTTTTTTTTTTTTAAATCAGATTCAACTTGACCACCTCCTTCAGTTATCTTGTTCAACTTTCGTTTTTTCTTTTTTCTGTTGTTTTTGATTAGACACATTTTTGACCTGACTATACGTCCCATGCATCCTCAAAACAATTACGAGTTCAGTCACGTAGCGGAGTGTGTGCAGAACATTCTTTTGCCTTAACTGAGAAAATACCCTTCGCTCTTCTCGTTTTTTTTTTTCCCTCTTTGCAGGAATAAATCTTTTCCGATTGTTTTTATCTTTATTACGTGTTATATACATACATATATATACACATTTTTTTTTGTACCCCATACCTTGATGTATCAACGAAAAGTCATTAAACGAGCGTTTAGATTTTTGCAACGATTAGTAGATCGCATTTTTTAAAATCAGATTTTCTTTGTGGCGCAAATTTCTCGCTGAAAATGATTCGAACTTGAAGGTTTACAGCGTCGTGTTTATATCTCGAAATATTACTCGCAAACCTTTGAGGTAAACCAACCTGCAAGCGATTATGGAAATCTCACGTAGTAAAATGTAACGCATTCTAGTCTTTTAATTAAATCTTCCAATTTGTAGAGAAGAAAGAAACGGGAATGTGTAGAATATACGTAATGTGGTTGTGGGAGGTACGTAATCCAAGTGTATAAACCCCGAGGATTACAACCTGAATTTGCATAACGAAACGAACCGCGTTATGCACGGAAAGGTTGCGTGATTTTTAGAAATTTAGAAGCCGAATCGAATCTCGAACATTCTTCGCAGTCGGATGTAATTAATTACGCAACAATCAATGCGATTGATCCTTTCTTTGAATTCGACGAATTTGAGTGAAAATTTTAATAACAATTGCGGTTCCAAAATTCTCATCAGATTTTATTTTATCTCTAGACGTCGGTGGGGAACAACAAGTACATAATGATATTTTATGATATTCACTCGTTTTAACACCATGTAAGACGTGACCTGTTGAGCCACGGTAGATTACTCACAAATTTATTCAACGCTTTCACAAAAATTGAAACATACGGATTACATTGCAAGAGTTTAAACAGTTTGATTTAATGTAATAAATTAAAAATGAACATTTATGTACAGAGAAGGCGTATTTTAACCTTGCCGAGGATCGAATGGGCGATTGATTGATTAAAAATAATCGTTGTTCACTATTTTATTTGCACAAGCTTACGCACCTCTGATTTATTCATTTCTTAAACAAATAGAAAATGTATGCAGCTTACCTCAAGAGAAAGAAATTCATTCTCATTTGACTGATATTACGTCCACAAACGCATGTCTAAAAAATTTTCTTTATGTAGTTTGAATTTTGTATTCTTAAAAATAAGATTTATTTCTTTTTGTTTTTTTTTTTTTTTTGTGCCAACGGAACGTGACAGACAATAACCGTTACAAAACAGATAACGAAATCGTAGAAACTGCATAAACGATCATAAAAATATTGACGAGGAATAAACAAAGGTCGCAAAAAATGTTGCGAAAGCTGCCTGAGAACGATGAGAGTATCTTCAAAGGCTGATGAATAACAATTAGTTACTAGGAAATATAAAGTGGATGAAAATAGTCAAGTTTAGTGTGATTATAATAAATTTGTTATCGGCAATGACTTCTTAAAGGTTCGGTAATTACATTTCACTTTCACACATGACCGAACGTACGACGCGCGTAGAGACGAATGCGAGTGTGGAATCAGCACGTGTCGTATCGAAAATTATTTACAAGCAGAATATATACACGACTGAGGGTGAAACGGGAAACGCAGGAAACGTTAGAATTAACGACGAGCTTATTAGTTATTGAACTGTCGGCTGTGTTTGCCTCGTGGGGAGGTAAAACCGTTCGCTCCTCTCTTTGTTGCCATTTCACGACCTACGCTACAATGCGTATAATCTGGGAACCAATACTCGCTGTGAACATTAAGTCTGTGTCCGTGAGTGTTTACCAACTGTGACTGACTGAAGCAGAAATATACGGGCGTTAATTATCACTCCGAGAAACAGTTATTACCCCTGAAACGTAACGCGTAACATCCAACACCTGACGTGAAAAATATACAACAGCCAACGATTAGTGTAATTGATACCGGCCTCGGTTTTAAATGAACGAAAGTTGGGAGGGATGGAGAAAATTCAAAAGAGCGGATAATCTCAATCAGCGCTACCTTTTGTTATTTATTTATTTATTTATTTTTTTATTTCTCTCTTTCAAGTCAAACACGCGAAAGTGTCGATAAAATAACTAAACGGAGGAAATTTCACAAAAACTACCCCCAACTCCTAGGATCGCTTACATCGAATCTTACCCGCCTGCAGGACCAATCAAATATAAAATGTCAACGCAAGACCGTCGTTCACCGGTGTAAATAATACCGGCAGCGATAAAAATCGCCTGCGGGGATACCGAGAAGCGTTACAAAAAGAGTAGACGACGGGAAGAAGAGAAGAGAAAAAAAAAAAAATAAACAAAATACGAGTAAAAAAACAATTAAACAAAACAAAAGAAAGCATCGCCGGAGGGTTCGACGGAAGAAGGGTTCGGGTTAATATTCGGGGTTTCTGGCTGGTATAACGGAATGTTGGTAACAGCTGATGCCGGCTCCGCTTTGTCGGAGTATCTCCCCTCCCCACCACCCCCACCCTCTCTCTCTCTCTCTCTCTCTCTCTCTCCCTCTCTCTTTCTCTCCCCGAGAGTGGCGCGCGCAGCGGGTCCAGGCCAGGTCGCAGCATCCATCCCTCGGGAGTCGGGGCGGCCGGTTCCAGTGGCGCCCTCTTTGCCAACAGCCCCTCTCGCCTTGAAACGAGGGGCCGAGGCGCAGTCAGTCGTGGGTGAAGTGCGCGCGAGTGTGCAGGCTGCGCGAACCTGCCGAAGTGCGAGAGGCGAGGAGAGAGAGAGAGAGAGAGAGGGAGGGAGGGAGGGAGAGAGAGGATACGACGTGCGCTACGTCGGCGGGAGGGGGCGGGAAATCGGAAAGTGCCCCGACGGTACTTAGGTCAGTGTCCAACCCTCGCCGATCCCTAAACTCTCGCAATTATCATCAACCCCCAGTCGTGGAAATTGAGCGGTTCGAGCCGCGCTCGTTTTTTCCGTTCCTCCTGTCTACCCTTGAGCTTTTTTTTTCATTTTTTTCTTTTTTTTTTTCCTTCGTTCGTTACTTATGGTTGAATTTCGCTCGAGGTATTTGTTTTCACTCGTCTTATTCGTACCGCATCTCAAGATAGTTTTTTTTTTTTTTTTCATTTTTTGATCGAAATATTACCACCGACCGAACGACAAATTATGCTTTTTTTTTCTGACGTGAGTGAAAGAGATGGCGTGGAAATTTGGTCGTATTTAAACGGTGCGGATGTTTGATCGTTTGATTTATTTTACGTAATTGAACTGAAACGATAGTTGGGACTGTTTTATTAATTCTTGTTTGTAAGTCGATCGTGTAACTTTGACGAACGTTTTTGCGAGACGATTTGAAATGGAGAATCTAATATCAAGCCTGAGAATCAAATCGGTATTCGAAAATTGGCAAAATTTGCTTTTTAAAGTTACGATACGATCGGGAAAGGTTACTGCGGCAATTACGAGTGCACCAGTTTTGGAATTCGAGTAACAATTACGCGGTGAAATATTGTCAGCGAGGATCATTGATCGGTTTTTCAAATTTCACACACGGCTGAGACATTAGCATTGAAATAATCGCTTTGTTTCTCTCGGGCTTTCCGAGTCGCTCCGAGGGGATGATTTTGAGAGGCGAAAAGATACATCGAACAAATTTTCGATACCTTTTACGTATCCGGAGCCTGCACGGAGAGAATCAAAGAACAGATTTGACCGAAAGCTTCGGGAAAATAGGAAAACACGAGATTTTTTGGTGAAACATAATTTTTAAAACGTAGAATTTACTCTAGAAAGAGTTGAAACTGTTCAGGGTATAATCTTGCGCATTTATAGCGTGAAATATTTTCACTTAAATTTTCTCTTCTCTTTCTCTCCGTGTGCAAAATGTGAGGGGTAGAAGAAGAGCTTAATTCGCGGTGGGTGAAATGAAAGGGCAGCCGTACAACGAAATTTTGCGAAATTCTCAGGAATTTCGCGGAGCCGTTTTCATATCCGTAATGAAATTCAGCCGAGCGGCGCCGCGATGATTCGCTGCAGGTTGAAACTCCGGAATTAGTACATATCTCACTTTAATTAAGATTCGTATCTGGCGTATACTACGAGGCGCGGAAATCCATCCAACCAACCAACCAGCCAAGTATAATTTCGCATCATATCTTGAGAAAGGGATCATCAACGCCGCGAAGCGACGGACTGTTTCTTATCTTAACTTCTCCGGGTACGATACGTGCGCTATAATTATTGGAACAAAGTTTATGCAAATGCAAAACGACGAAGCTGAGAACGACGATAACCATAAACAGCAGCAAGCGTCCGCGAAAAAACATTTTTCTTTTCATCTTTAAATCCTTCTACCGGAAGTTATTTCATCGGGTTCGTCAGGTTGAATCGTTGTATAATTTTCATCTCAATTCTGCGTTCAGAATTTTACTTCCTACCGTATCGGCAGGAATTTTATTCGATTTATCGTTCTTGCCAATTTCTCCTTTTTTTTTTTCTTTTTTTCATAATTGCAACGCGTATTATTATTTCTTACAATCTAGACTAATTATCTTATACTCTTGTACGAAAAGTACAAATTAAATATCTTTGTCATCTTTTAAACAGATATGATATATATATATATATATATTACAATCCTGAACTAAGTTTAGCGTATTATCATTTGTCAGAGAGAATCGAAATTACTTTTTGCAGAAATCGTTTCAAGTTTCATGTTGTCTCGTCTGATAAAGAAAAAAAAAAAAAATCCCAACGCATAATATGAGAACGTAATCTCGTAACGAGACTTGACAGAAAATCGTTTCAAAGTTCGGGCATCGAATTCATTCCAATTCTTTCGTAAATTCAATGATCAAAAAGTAAAAGGACAAAAAAGTAAGCTGTGTTTTTCCAGATTCCAATCATATCGTACAACCTTACGTACAGTTTCGAACTAACAATCGGGCAGTAAAATAAGTATGTGAAAAACAAGAGCGAAATAGGAAATTATTCAGTCGGCGTTTTCCTTCCAGCCAGTGTGGCGTGAGCCTCGCTCTTACAGGCTATCCTAAATCGAATCCGCGCGATCTCGCATAATAATTCTTCTCGCGTTTTTATGCAGAACTCGTATTCAGGATTGTGGGTCTCCCTCCATTTCCCGCCCCACCTTTTTTTCGATTTTCTAAACCCTTCGTCCATTTCTCATCTCTCCAAATATCGCGATCCTTTTTCAGGTTCTGATAGCGAAGCTGTTCGAGTCACCGAACAGACTCGTGCTGTTTGTCAAAAATCGATTGACGAACGTGAAGTATTGACGATAATAGTTGAAAAAAAAAAAAAAAAAAAAAAAAAAAAGAGTCGACAAGAAGAAATAAGATCGAGTAAACGCAACGAAACACGTTCAAAACACTCGTTGTTTCGCGGTGGTGATAAGAACTATGTAATACAACGATTGTTCCAAAATTTTCATCAACGTATAAAGAAAACTCTCGTCGACGAACGACTAGAGGGGAAAGAAAGGCAAAAGACAAAAAAAAAAAAAAAAAACATAAACCTCACCTCTAAAACACCCGTGACTGTGATAATTATCGAAGCTGGTGTATCAAGACTTGAAGTGAATAACAAAAACAACAATAATAATAACATAACAAGGAGCGTGTACCCTTGAAGTAAATCCACTTTGCTGTGAAAGTGACCGAAGGGATAAAAAAAAAAAAAAACAAAATAAGATTCGCGGTGGGGTAAATAAGGTTTGGGTCGGGGTGGGGGGGTGGAGGGTGGAGGGTGGAGGGTTGGGGGGTGGGGGGTGGGGGGCAAGCATGTCCCCGACAATCGGGGAGACTCTCCGCGTTTGGCTTCTCTCGGCGTTGGTCGTCCACGTCGCGGTCGCCGGTAATCCAGACGCGAAACGTCTATACGACGATCTACTTTCAAACTATAACAAACTTGTGCGTCCCGTCGTCAACACGTCGGACGTACTCAGGGTTTGCATCAAGCTGAAACTCTCCCAGCTGATCGATGTGGTAAGTCGTTTGATTATATATATATATATAAGGTTACGTTTATCCGTCTACCAAACCAACCGGGAAGAATTTCAATCCGTTGAAAACGGTTGGGATGCGAGATTTGTACGATTGTAAAAGCGATTCCAGGTTTTCGTTAGCGTAACGATTTGAATCGTTTGATAAGGAGAAAAAAGTATGTTTGGTTTTCATCGCAATAATGTCGTTGGTCAATTTTTTTTTTTTTTTTTTTCCTGGCTGTTTACAAATTGTACCTGTTTATTTTACAGACCGAGGGGTCGATCATTGTGAAATAATTGAGGCACACGTGACACTGTTTAAACCCACGTAGCAATGAATATTTCAGAAAAGTTTCTGAAATCTTTCACGAAAGGAAAGAAACATTTCAAAAATATTACAAAAAAAGGTTCCTGCAATTTTAAAATGTACGCGCCAGAAACTTGCGAAAGATTTCTTGATTGTTGTTGTTCGTAAAAGATTCTCATAATCTTTCTATGAAATATTTTATTGAAAGTTTCTTAGAAAGATTTCGTGTTATGTGGGTATAAAGAATGCGAAAGCTTACATGGAATGCTAAAGATTACAAAGAATACAAGAGATCACTGTAACCCGTGTAAGCCAGATTGGAACAATGATTAATCCCTCGTTGACTGGATATTTTTCAGTTAGATAAATCTGTGATATTAATTTATTGTTTCACCGACGTTGAATTATTCCAATTGTTTGAATCTCAACCTCAAAAGTTTAATCACGTGACGTTGTGCGATCCTTCGTCATTTTTATGTTTTATTTATTCGTAGATGATAAATTTTTGCGTGCACTTGCTTTGCCCTTCGTTTAATCCTTGCGTTAATCCAATTTTTAATCTCCTCTTGTTTCTCAATTATTTTCATAATAATATATTTTACCTTTATCAAAAACCCTTCCCGTGACGAGTTGCACCAATTTTCATTCATTTTCTACCGATTTTGAAACGTAAGCAGCATCGACGATCACTAAAAATGACAAGCATAAATAATATCTAAATATAAAAATTAAGTGTATAAGTAAGTTATCGATTTGTCAACGGCCCAGAAAATCAAATTGACGAAACGAACGTTCGTCAATTTTCTTTACGCAAACAACCACTTTGTTTAAATAATCGATTGCTCCGAAACAAAGTACAACGTTCCACGCGTGATAAATAAACATTAATGTATCCGTTGACTTGTAAGCAAGAATTCTCGTAGCGCGTTCCTATGCGAATTACGTTATAATCACACAGCGTAATTTATCTTTTTCGGTGTAATTTTGGTAAAAGCTTGCGGTTCGCGGTTAGGAAATAAAACGAGGGCGCAAATAAAGGGATCGTTTTTGCGGCAGTCTCGTACTTAAAACGGAGCAATAAACTAAACCAAGAGGGACGGTAGCTTTAAACTTTTCTCTCTCTCTCTCTCTCTTTCTTTCTTTCCATGTATAAAGACGACATAAAAAAATGCACGAAAAACGTTGTTACTTTGACGCGTGACGTTCAAAAATTTCACAATTTTGGCTGGAGAGGCAGGAGGGAGAGTAAAAAAAGAATTGAAGCAAGGAGAAGCGAGGGGAAAGTAGTAAGGAAGGGTGAAGGAATATTTCTCCGGGAGAGAGATTTTTGCCCCTTCCATTATGATGACGGAGAAGAGAGTTTGTTGATGGTTTTAGACGGCACCGAGTCAGGTAGGCTTGCATACCTCGGGGTTGGTACGAGAAAGCTCTCCGATGTGTAACAGCCAGCTTGCGACTCCCCGTGGATGGGCAGTAAACATTTGTTTCCCCCTGCGCAGACACCGTCATTTCATTTTCGCTAAGCGTACCGAAATGTAACGCTTCAACGATGCTTCGCGCGCCTTAATATGGTTTATGTAAGTTTGCATCTGTGTGTGTGTGTGCCAAGGTGTACGTATGCTTGAGTTATGCTCGTGTACAGGCACACAGAAGACTCGAGGGTTTAAATTGACGAAAATTCGCCAGGCTCGAGATTCTCACCAACGAAACGGTATGAATATTGAAATTGTTACTTTGCAACGCGTCGTCTGGTGGATGAAAAAAATCAAACTTATGGAACCAGACTGAGAGCCGACCGTTTGCCGTGTTTTTTTTTTTTTTTTTTTGCTTGCGGATATAAGTAGAACGGGAATATTGTTGATTACGTTTCACTGATTTATGCGTTATATTCAGTTATTTGAAAGCCAAAATAATTTGGATTTGATCTCGTTAAGATTGAAAACTTTGCGTGTGTGGTGACGAAATCGCACCGACAATCAGGCTCTGATGTCATGAGGATATTTTCGAATATTACGAGTTGTTAATATTATGTTTCGCATGGAAGGTCACCTGGTATTATCGATTTTAACACGGTATTAATTCATGACGTTGGTGGGGGTAAAAATACAGAATGATGAAAAAGTATATGGACTTGAATTAATTGATAAATTTAATTTGAAGAATTTAAGAACGTATGAAAGCAAAATATGGAGAAGTAAGAAAATGGAAAGATCAGAGTACGGAATGCCAAAATTTAGAATCGTCAGAACTTTTTTCGTTAGTATGTTTTGACCTTTCTGTATCTTGTCTTTTTGCACTTCAACTTTTCACATTTTCAATCTTCTATACTTGGACTTTGTACAGTTTTATAATTCTAGGAATTAGATTTTTGTATCTATGAAAATTCGATATTTCAATCCCATCATTCGCTGATTTCCGGTATTTTGCCTCCTGACAGTTTTTTTTTTGTTTTTATGTTTCTCAAAGCTTCTACATTAGATGATTATAATTGATGGTCTTGCAATTCGCAAGGCAGAAGTCTTCATGCGCGTTGTGTTCATGAATATATGATACAATATACAGAAAGTTGAAATATTCTATGGAAAAATCAAAATATAAAAAGTCGAAGTTTATAAAACCAAAGCTTGGAATCGTTGTTATTTTTTTAATTACACACGAGACAGATTTTCTCATCTATGGAAATTTGTTGTTATCGATTTTTTTTTACGTGAATTCTGTCACATGCGGAGTCTCCGCGAGAAGAGAAAATCCCATACGTGTCGTATTCTGTGTCGAGAAGCAAAGAGGAGGGCTGAAGGTGTCCTTACACATGGAAAACCTGAATAACCTAAAAATGTCAGGGTATTTAAAAGGGTCATGGAAAACCTGAAAATGTACGGGGATTTTTAACTTATTCATGGAAAGATGAGGTAACAAGTTTACTTTTTTATATCGAGAAAACAAATTGATTTAAGCTGACTGTTTTTGTACGTTACATGATTCTTTAATTCGAATTGAATTTGAAAACCGAATAAAGATACTAACAAGCCGAACAATTCAGGTTTTAGCAACTTACTAGAACTGGGAAAATGTCAGGGAAAAGCTGGAAATGTCATGTCATTTTTTTTCTCAAAAATTTGTGTCCACCTTGAGCACTGCAAGCCTCAGTGTGTGAATTAACGTTTCGGAATACCGTTTTACGTCTCTAACGAAGTTTCACGAAGGCGTCCCTCTTTCACCCTCTACGTTTTATTCGTGACGTTGTACTCAATGCGAAAGAGTTTCGCACCCGTTTTTCTTCCTCTCTCGTAACGACACGTTGCGGTTGTATGGATTCTCCGCAAGGAATGAGCTGAAGTCTGAATTATATATATACCTACATTGAACCGAGACGGTATTTAAAAAAATAATTTTATAACAATTAATCACTCACCGATAAAAATTTCTATTCATGGTTACCGTCAAACGTCCTTGACTGTATTCATTTTTTACCATGACCGAAAAATTAAACACACAGCTCTGGTTACCAAATAAAAATTAGTTTTGTAACCGAAAACAAAATAAAAATCTAGTACGTGGTACTATTTTCGTTATTACGGTGAACAGAATTTTGCTGTACATGAATTGAAATTTCTTTTACCTTAAAAAACGACAGTCAAATGAAAAATCGTATTTAATATTACAATAAACAGAAGATATAGTATCGACGATTAAAAATAACCCTAAACAGTTACTTACAATGGTAAAATTTTCATCCAATTCCAACGATATAATTTAAACAGTTATTCTTTAACGATAATAATTTTACCAGAATTTTCCAGTAACTATGACGATTATTGAAATTCTTCTCAGTTCAGTTCCTTATCAATACTCTTAAACCTGGTTCTTCAACACAGTGAAAAAATCAACCAGCAATAAAGAGATTTTTCTTTGTCGTCAATAATGTATCCTGCGATTATCTCCGTTCAGTTATTCTACTACAAATCACTTGAGGGTATTTTTTGCGCTGAGTGAAGTGTTTTATTATACCCGATAGGTAGAGTCCGTTCTCAATAATACGTAAATTATACTGGCTTTAAATAAACAAGAGTTATAATTAATTATTACATCTAACGACGAGCCAGAATCGAAATTATTCGATGAATTGTGTTGCCAAACGTAACGTTATGTCGTTATTTTTTTATTTTTTTGTTTTATCGAAATTTTCTTCCGCTCGTGACATTTTTCCGCGTATTATCGTTGTTATTTCCTCAAACATTCGATGACCTCGGGTTTTTATCATCGTTACGGATTTCTTGAAATATTTTACGCATTTAGGGCGGCTTGCATCAGACATGTAAAATTATTCAGCAGATAAATTATCAATTTTTTAGAGTTGTAATTTTTGGATCAATGTTTGGTAAATTGGCTTGGAATTTTTCTCTCTTAATGTCACGTATTTGCGCCTTATTACAAACAAAGATCGGTGAATAGGCAAACAATATTCGGGTTCGTTCAAGGAATACAGTAGAAACATCCCGCTATGATCAGACTCAGCGTATCTCTTCACTGTATACGTAATGCAGCTGAGAGAGTCAGTTTTTTTTTTTTTTTTCTTTTTTTTTCTTTCCAGCTGCTCTCGACCGTATCGGAAATTTTACCGCAGTATTATCTATCATACCTCTGGTAATTGATGGAAAAGCTCCTTTGCAAAAATACGAGCGGTGAAGGAAGTAAAATGTCTGATAGAATATTCATCGGTTTCGTTTCGATGGGCAGGATACTTACCTGTACCCGATTCAATCGAAATCCATCGCACTCTTATCTGACTCGTTCAGGGGCAGAACAGTAATTTGTTGCATGTAATTTGCACAATCTGAATTCAATTTTCCAAAGCAACTCGAAACTTTTGAACTCTTCTCATCTTCCACACTCTGACAACGAAGAAACGATACTCTGTTATTATTTTCAGAGTCTCCGTTTCCATTTGACTTTTATTTATCCCCATTCGAGAATCGACTCTGGGATAATGAGATTCTTGAATTTAGAACCGATCAATCGTTGTTCAATCTCTGGATATATTTTTGGTGACTAAAACGAGCCGCCGAAATAATCAGAATAGGATCAAAATCATCTGCAGAGTTCGATCGTTTCAAATGTTCTCATTGTAAAATCTTCTTTCTCAAATCGTTGCAACTATCTTATCCTGTGTTATTTCGAATTTTTTCGGAATCATTTCTATCAAATAGTCGGGATAGCACAAATAACGGCGAAAGAGATTTTTTGAACAGTTCTTTCTTGCTTTTTTTATATTCTGACAGAGACGATCCGGCTTACTTAAAGTTTGGATCGATCAAGTATGAACGAAAACTCAAGTTGCTTGGATTAATACATAGTTCCAATGATAGATTTTTCGGGATTCTATAAATAAATAAACAAATCTCTTATTAGACGGTAAGAAATTGTGAAAAATGACTGACTACTCACGATCCACTCCTTTTTTTTTTTTTGCAACCTTCGGGATTTATAAATCGTAAAAAAAATTGTCGTGTTGCGGTAAAAAAATGTCACATTGAGAGAGAATGAACGAATGAATCAACGAATATTTCTCAGAAAGAGAGAGGGAGGGAGACAGAAGCAAAAGTAAGAAATAGGTATAAACCGGCAATAGCTATGTTACGTCTCTCAAGATATCGAACAATTCCGGTCCAGAGAGCAGAAAAGACCCCGATTCGATATGCCGGGAAGTGGAAGGCGGACCTTGATCGACCATCTTTGCGATAGGCCTGCGGGATGAAGGCATTGACGAGGAATCTACGGTCTGGCCTTTTTCTGCCTCTGCCCATTGACGGAGCGAGAAAGAAAACGAAGAAAAGAGAGAGAGAGAGAGAGAGAGAGACGCCCGTTCGCTTTCCCCTTGAGTACAAATCGGTATGGATATGTGGAAACTACCCTCAAGCTTTGTTCGGTCAGCAGCAGCAGCAGCAGCGTTAAAGATGGGATGCTCGATTAATGCCTTCTAACCCTGATCGATCCTCCCGCAGGAAACTGGAACAGGATTCCAGGATGCCCGAAAATTTCTAATCCCGTCTATTTTGTTTCCCCGCCCCCCCCCCCCCCTTTTTTTTCCTTTTTTTCTTCACCCCCGTGAACGATTTCTCCCCACGAGAGGAATCTGACTGACAGCTGTTATCTGGGAGGTACGGAAAAGTGGAAAATGCAAAGATGAGCGACACGGAATTTTTCGGCTATATTAAAGACGATGTAACGAATCGAGTGATCGGTAAATTGTACATGTTACTTTATGTAGCATAAAGTTGGCCAAGCTTTATTGCCCGGATGCCGAAAACTAAAATACATTGAAACTGAGTTTGTATTGCGGAATAAAAACAAACGGGATGAAAAGCATTGGCGAAAGCTTGAATAATAACTTTGAAGAAACGAATCGATTAGTTTCGTCTGGATCGATCGATTTTTTCGGACGAATAACACAGTTATTTGCAAGTCACTCAGAAACGGCTTAGGATCAGACCTGATTCAGGAGTAACCGCATCGATTTAGGCATGATTGATAAAAGCTCATCGATTCGATTTTGCGATACAACGTTGGACAAAAAATTGATCGTTACAAACGACGAGTGAAAACTCTTTGGATAAAGAGAGAATTTAGAGCAAGTTAATAAACGATAATAGTTGGGTGAAAAAAAAGTTCTTGGAGAATTGCATTTTTGATTTTTTATTCTTTTCGGAAACTTTACAGCGAATGCTTTCGAATGAAATATCACGAGATGCACACGTGGCGAAATGGAATCGGAGGCATTGATCGCAGGGAATTCTTGCGAGGGTGGAATAAAATTACTGGATTTCAATCCGAAACGCGGTGCCGGAAGATTTATACCGCACGTGAAATAGTTCCCTGCGCCGTTCCTTCCGCACCACATTCGGTAAAACTTGCAGACTTAAAGGTGCAGAGATCAATTCAAGGCAGGATAAGAAAAGTTTATCTCATCAAAATATCTCATACAAGCACAAAACTCGCAAGGTGGTGAAAAATGCGCTGAATAAAAGATATCTTACGAGCCATTTTTTCACGTCGCTCGGGCACAAACGTATCTTTTGGTCGTGAAAAAACGAGGCGACGTTCAAGTTCCGAATTTGAAAAGTTCCGGAAGCGCTTAATTCCGAATTATTCGACGGTGAAGCTTGAAGTAAAGAAATATAAAAAGCTTTATGAAACTCGAACGAAAATCCAAAACAGTGAAAAATCAAAGTGGTGAAATTTCACCAAGTCAGAAATTCACAGAACTAAAAATCTTCGATCACTCGGAATTTCCTCGTTTCAGATGTTTAAATTTTTCTCATTTTCGCGCCGTCGTAACTTTGACTTGTCGGAATTGAACCCTTTTGGAAGTCTGCGCTTTCCGAACTTTGAGCATCGGGTTTCGAAGCACTCAAAATTTTGTTGCTTCGTCAAAGTTTGATTGCATTACTCAAAGTTTCGCCTTCAAAAAATTTGCTATTTCGACACTTTCGGAAGTTTTCAAAATTCGAAATTTCAACCCGGGCACAAAAATACGGGTCACAAGACATCCTTTGAGCGGAATATTTTTTTTCTTTTCTTTTCTTCTCCTTCGATGACGTTCACTTTCGTACTGCCTGAATATGCGGCATTAAATTTTTCCCACCTTCTTCAATTGACGCAAAGAATCTAAAGGTTTTACATGTCCTGAAACAGGTATCGATCGGAAATCGGTAGATCATTTCGAACTCCTTTTTTTCTGCCGTGTGTTATGCTGTATCATTGCGTGCCAGATATAAGAGGTTGGGAGTATCAGTTTTACGAAAGCCCCTATAAAGGATCAGCCTCTTAATATGATCCGCGATATTTGCGCCGTAACGCAATTTGGGATTAACGACTGCTCTGCTTAATGAGCCGTGCATCGATATAACAAGACGGGTTTCTGCTGAGCCGGTAATAAAATCTTTGAAAAGGACACGCCAAACGTTATTACATATCACAGTCCAGTTCGAAGGTTCGAAAGTGCGACTGAAGTTGATCGAGTTGAACTTAGTTTAGTTGGAAAAAAATTACTAATAACATAAATTTCAGCTACGGTAGCACGATTATTGATAACCTTGAAGAGGTTGCAATATTGCATCAACTTGTTACGACGATGACAAAAATCTCGTCGTTACTTGATGGATTTTAAGTAAATACGTACCGCTCATTTTGTATTCGTAAATGATGAATTTTATACAAATATACAAAATCATCATCCGGGTAACTGTAAAGCGTTTTATTTTTTTTGTCTTCTACTTTGAATGATTTTTTCTTGGTTACAATTCATCTGCACTTACGTGTAATGACGTCAGTAATCGTGTGCTTTTGACCAACCGGAACGCAAGATAGAAAACAAAATTTTATTAGTTAGTTTACAGAGAATTGACCAAGGAAAAAAATCAGACGTAGTTTATTGAAATCGGTAAATCTTTGCAATTTCTTTATCGTAGAAATGATTCGACAACGTGACTTCTTCAAAATCATAAACAACCGTGTTAATATAGCTAAAATTTGTAATTTTTATTCACTGTTTTCGTACTGATGGAATATTGTTCCAACCAAATTAAACTCGATCAACTTCATCCGCACTTTGAAACGTTCGTTATGTCGTATTTTTGGTATCGATACAGATTTTCGACCGATCTTTAGGTTCGGTTCATCCTTAACAAAAACGCGGAGCTAAAGTGGCAAGTCGAACGTCAAAATGCTCAGCGTGAAGCTTTCTTGCTCAACTCGAAGGTTAATTTGCCCGCCAGGTGGTTTGGATTAATGGAACCGATTAACCGTCCGGACCTTCTTGCTGAGTTTGCCACAAATTCACCGACCGAATGGATTTCAAAGCTGCTACATTTGAATACAGCTTGCAAAATTATCGCAACGTTGCAGTTGCAGCGGGCGGACAAATGTGGAGGAACATTATGCAAAATATCTCTCTTGATTGTGTCTCCTACCCCCCCCCCCCCTCTCTCTCTCTCTGTTTCTACGTGCAGTGACATGTCTCTACACGGAGCTTGCAAGCTGCGGGATTCGTACTGCGTCGGGTTACTGGCTCAGGGTTTACCTTGCAAACTGCAGACTTGCCATATGCAGGCGTGCAAACGTGCGCACATCGCTCGCAGGTTTATGGAAATCTGCAGCCGAGGGACTCGCGACGATGTCAAGAAATGTACCTGGGGAGGAGTTGAAATTTCGAATTTGAAACGTTCCGAAAGCTTGTAATTCCCAATTTTTTTCGTGCGGAAAGTTAGAGTAAAGGAGTCAAACTTTGACGAAACATCAAAGTTTCGAACGGTTCGAAACCCGACGCTCAAAGTTCCGAAAGGACAAAATGCCGGAAGGCAAGTCAAAGTTCCGAAAGTGCAGACGTGAAAAAATTTGAACTTCAGAAACATCGAAATTCCGAATGATCCAAGATTTTTAGTTCCGTGAATTTTAGGCTTGGAAAAAATTCACCAATCTGAGCTTTTTCTGTTTTGGATTTTCGACATTTTTACTTTCGGAATCCTGGTCATTTCGATTTTTGGTTTTGTTGAATTTTTCGGAACCTTGGATTTCGGAACTTTAAGGCCGTCGTGTTATCCGACCATTCGAAGCTTCGTTGTTTCTTCAAAGTTTGATTTCTTTACTTCAACTTTCGTCGCGAAACAATTCGGAATTAGGCGCTTTCAGAAGTTTTCCAATTCGAAACTTGAATCCTGCCCCAAGTACCTCGACTCGCAGTTCGTTAATCGAAAACAATCTCAATTCGAAATTAAATTCGACTCTAAATTGCTTATAAATGCGAGTCCGTTTCGATGAAACTCATCCCGAACAGCGCAAATGCAGGTCGATTCGACCCTCGCGCGTTAAACTTCCCCTCTTTACGGGTATACGTATATTCCACCCATACGACTGTATAACGCGACTAGCTGTCGAAGGTAAGCTTGACGGTGGCAATAACATCCCCTCCCTCGAATCGAGGTACGTGGCACCCTAATCTTCTGGCAGCCCCTTAGATAGTGGGGCATAAAGCCGGTACATGACCCAAACATTATCTCTGAACTCTCGAAACGGCCCGGCGAGAACCCAAAGTGTTTAAACAACCGGCGACCCCTCAGACAGCTGAAACTCCCTTTTGGCTTCTCTCTCGTCACGACCGGCGGCGGAGGAGGTGGAGGGTTGACGAGCCAATCTTCTTATACTCACACCTAATCGCTAACTCCTGACAATCCCTTTTCGACTCGGCTTTTACCCGGGAAAAAAAGGAACTTTGCCGATACACCCGCGTCACTAACAAGGAAGTTATCCCAGCTAGATCTCTCGGATTTTATTTTCTTTTCTAATATGTTGCTGGAAACTAAAAACTAAGCGAGACATTTATTTATTTTTTTTGTCATCTGCCGTTCGACACTCTGAGGGGATGAAACGACCCTCTGAAGTATCGCATGTCAAGCGACGATTTGGCAGGTATTTTTTTTTTTTTTTATTGAAAAAAATTACATTTTTCATTTCTCGTTACGAAAAAACTTTTCCAGTTGGATTGGTTAAAAAATATCATGTTCTTGCGGATGAAACTAGAAAATCACCCCTTGACAGGCCTTACTTTGGAGGGTGATTTCACCCCCTTAAAGTGTTTAATGGCAAATCGAAAAAAAACAAAAAATACGTATCGCTTAGTTTTTAGTCTACTAAAACATATTACAAGAGAAATCAAATCGCCGAGATCATCCCGGGATAACTTCTTTGAAATATGAATCTTTGATTTAACGTGTAATGTAAGTTTGAGTTGAATTTTTATCCGCTTTACTGCAGCTTTTGCAGTTTTGTTGCAGTTTTCAGTCGTCTATTACTCTAAGCCACGTATCATGGTTTGCAATCTATTCTATTGCTTTTCGACACGAATTTTATACACGAAGTTTCGACTCTCGTTTGTCACATTTCGGAACTTGTTGAAACGGCGGGTCTGCAAATTTCTGTTGGGAAAGGTAACAAAGCTCGCAAAAATTGATCAGAGTGCCAAGTTTTGTATATTAAATTTCCGCCGAATGATATCGTATACGATCTGTGATCGTCGTAATATGAATTTTCACGTTTTGAACCTGTATTTCATCATTTATCCCGGCAGTGGCTGAGCTTCCTTACAAGAATTAGGAAACGTAATTGAGCGAATTTTGACGACGCGCGTTTCACCCCTAATTCGCAATTGCACAGCTCCGGATGCTTCTCGTTAGCTCGAAGACTTGATGATAAATTGGCGGATGAATTATATATCCAAGTATATTAGCAAGTTGTACCTCGAAGACTGGATGCGACAACGCGTCAGCTCGACGCATGTTCCGTATACCAGATTTCCGCTTCAAGGTAAAATAATTTAATATCCCGCATCATGGAGGCACGAGGCCTAACCCGATATCACCCCCGCTATACGTTACAAATTTCACCCGTGTTTCTACGCTAGATTAACGTAACATCCGGCTGATCCAGAGTCGCTGGCGGCTGGCTCTCATTTCCCTTACACGTAGGTTCGTGTCTCGATACTTACATAGATATACATACGATAAGCCGCAACGGAAAAACCATTCTCACCTGTTTTACATCCATTTTTTGTACATTGAGAGAATTTTTTAACATTTTTTTTTTTTGCAGATTTTTTTCTAGTTGTGACGGTATACTAATAGGTTTTCGATACTCGAGAATTATTGTCGCGATGTAACAAATTGATTTGAAAAAAATCGTGAAAGTTGAAGGTACGATTCAATCCTGAGAAAGTTACCACTCTACACGTATAAACATGGTTTACATAATTTATGAGTTCTTGGGGTAGCTGATGACGAATCTGAAATTTGATTTTCACAAATTCAAAATAGCGGATCCAATAGAGCGGATGAAAATTTCAAATTCTATCGAATCCGGGGGAAAAAAACTCTGTCCAGGCTTTTTTATCTGAAGTTAAAATTTGAAAATTGAGTAGGCCGAATCCAATCAGCGATCTCAAAAACCTCTGCGTAGATTTTTTTGACCGTATTGAATCATATTTGAAATTTTTTCCCACCGTATGCAATCCATTGTCCTGAATTTTCAAAATCTGATTTCAGATTCGTAATCAGCTACCCTAAAAAAGTTGGGATACTATCTTGTTATAAAAGTTAACTCACGATCAGTAGAATAATGTGTGACTCGAAAAGTTAACGTATTTTAATATAAAAGTGATGAAGGAGGTTCTTTTTTTTTTCTCTCTGGTATTTGGTAAAGAAGATTTGCCCCGTGTACGTTTATCAGAGTGTTTCAAAAATTTTTTCAAGTTGAGATGAGGATTCAGGATTCAGGATTCAAAGATGAACGTTCTACGTTATGTTGAATATCGTTTACACTGAACTTTTTATTTATTTATCAAACATTTTTCAGAATTTACGCTGGATGATAGCGAATCAAAAACTTTGTATTCAACACAAATGTCACGATGCATAATGTAACAACATATCGATCGGGAATTTTATTTTCCTCAATCAAAACTTTATATCGAATTGTGAATATTTTATGTGTCAATTGAATTATTAATGCATAATTCGTCGTCAGATACAATTCCGAAACATACACCGGAGGCTAAGTATCGCAAGTGCTCGTCTTATTTACGGCGCGAATTGATATTTTGATCAATATAGGCAATGAAAAAAAAACAAAAATTGTATCCACTTTTTCATAGATAAAAAAAAAAAGAAAATGTCAGAAAGAAATAATGAAAAATCGAATGAGGACGATGTTTCGCATAAATTGGAACGCTCATTTTTTACCCAGAATATTTCTTTTAACATAAAGAAACTTTTTAGGGGTTTCCACGTTGAAAAATGGCAAATTATTATTTTTTTTTTTTTTTTTGCAACACCCTAACGTCTACAAATGTATCACGGTTCCGCTGTTATTCAAGCCTCACCTTCGCCGGTCGACCGCTAAACAACGACCCTGCCTAAACAGATTAACCCCGAAATTGTTCCTCTCGTACGGCTAACGAGGTAGCAAACATATCGACGAAGGAGATTCGCGAATTTACGAAAAACAGATACAGCGGCTGTTGAGCGTTGGTGTTGCCAAAAATCGATACCTTTCGACGGTTACGTAACGATTATACAGACGTTGATTTTTTATAATCGTAATATTCTCTTCAGAAATAAAAAAAAAAAAAAAAACACATCGAATGTGTTCGCTTGAATTGCGTAAAAAAAAAAAAAAAAGAAGAGAAAACAAGATCAGATAACGATGATTCATTGTCATTTTTTTTTTTTATCATAAAATCGATGTCCGTGCAACGTTTTTAAACTAAAAAATTTTGCAGCAATTCGTCGAAATTGTTTTGTGAAAAATAAACATTGGCTATTTTAGAGTCAACTCGAACGAATTTATCAAGTTCTGTACAATTTTCAAACGAAGCTTCGATGGTTTAAGCTCTTTTTTTTTTTTTTTTTTTTGGCCTCTTAGGGATGCGTTGATATAACGAATGCCTAATGTATAAAAATCTCGTTTTAGAATTGAAGAAAATTATTGATTCTCGTTAGCAAGGTTCAATTTTAAAGCAGCGGAGAAATTTTCACAGAATTGTCAATTACATTGAGACGACTTTGCGACTTGTTCCGCATTTAGGAACAAAATAAAATTAATTTCAGAACAAGAGAGTTATTCTTCGCTTTTCCGAAAACGTGTAATAACGGAGCGTTTAATATTTGACTCTTCTTCTTATTCGTGGAGCCTTCGGGCCTTTGGAAAGCTTTCCCGCTTCAATGCCGCGACCGGATCGTTGCGACTTCGTCAAGAAACCTCGTACAACTTCCTTGGGGGGTTCAACGATCAAGAAGCGAGTTAATTTCGCTCCGAGGATTCTCGGCTTTTGATTTTCCAAATCGATTTCCCCAAACTTGGTCGAACAACTGAAAAATTACACTTTCGCGTAGGATTTTCCTCGCGTAATTTTGTCTGTCTAACGACGTTGATTTCTCAAATTTCTTTCTTAATACAACCGACGCAGAGTGAAAAATAAAATGACAAACAAACCTTAAGGGTGGATAATACGCCTGAAGATCAGTTGTCGAAGCTGTTTGGTTTGGAAAGCGGAAAGGTCGAGAGAGGCCGGGGGCAGATTTTCGAGTTGAAGAAGAAGACTCGGGTAAATCGCTAAGTGCCGAGATCAAAAGTGGGCCGAGAGTGGAACGCTGCTCGAGGTGTTTGGGAGGGTTCAAATTACAAGATTAATAGTGACGAAATACGGGGCGAGTTGGGAAGAAACACCGCGAAAGGGGGAGAGAGAGAGAGAGAAGGGGGAGAGGAGGGGGGGGGGGGGGCGGGTGGAGGCTTTCGACGGGGCGCTTTTTATTTCCGGGAACCAAAAAGGGGTTAACCGGCCTCGTAATTCAAAGAGAGAGAGAGAGAGAGAGAGAAAATGGCGCGCATCTCTTGGATGTTTCTCAACAGAAAAGCTCGATTATTGCATGTTTGGTATCGCGAAACGCCTGAAGAAAACCTGTCAATATTTGTGAGGATGGTTGAAGGCAAATTTTGTTTCATTTAAGGATCGATAGATATTTGCTCGGAACAGTTTCGATCGTTTTAGGAATTTTTGAATAATATTTTGACGCAGCGTAATTGAATAAATTTTAATTCAGCAGCTAAAAATTTTCGGGAAATTTTAAGGTTGCTGTAAAAAATGAAATTTTTCTCAGTGTGCACAGTTCACGGGTTTCCTGAAAATTATATACCTACGCTGATGTTTCTCGAGAGTGGAAATGAATTTCTAATTTCTATGTATATATCTGGAATGAAATCGAATTATTTATACGAAGTTTACGGTCAACATTTTGACCCCGGTGTGCGGTGTAAGGGTTAAACAATTCTACAATGTTGTATTTCCCGTTATTTATCGTCATTGCGGTATCGGAAATGTTATTTGCAGGTAAACGGAGTCAATTTTCGATCCCCCCCCCCCCCCTTCCCCCGCCTCTCCTTTGCCAAGTTAAATACAATCTGTATTAATCAGACGGCAGGGGATTCACAAAAGCAGCTACATCGTAACGAGCGAGTCACTTTTTGCGAAGGATCAAGATAAGCGGAAACTTTGCTGTTACCTAATTTGCTAAGCCTACCGACCATATTATATACGGGTATATTTGCCGAGTACCGCAAAAAAGGGGTTTTCGCAAAACCTCCGGGTGAAATATTTTCACCCGATTAACGGCTCGTGTCGCTTTGTCGTTTTTCCACCGATATTCCATCAGTTTTCCGCTTTCATTACATTCTTCTGCTTTCAGTCTTTATTCGCTTTTTTTTTTTTTTTTTTTTTTTTTTTTTTTTTTTTTTTTTTTTCTTTTACGCTGAAGGGTGTAATTCCGGAAATAATTGACCCATATTTACTCGGACGACAACGTCCCACATTTTTCGGGTAATTGAACGTGCAACGCATCATATGATCGATACGATTTGTTTTCTCCCGAAAGAATTATTCACGGTTATTGTATTCTCGATCGATTCGGAATTGAAATTTTTCATTACCGTTCCAATTCATAGAATTTACTCCGACGGTGAAGTTCATTTTCACACATTTTAAATAAACTTTTGAACCTGTAAATTGAACTGTTCCGGTAAGCGTTTTCTTAGTCGAGTATTCGACGCAATGTGAAGGGAATGACAAAGTCGTTGACGATTCGATAACTCTCATGACAAGAAATCGAACCGACGGTATTCCTCGTATTCCAAAAGCGGAGGAGAGAAAAAAAAAATATTGAAGGTTAAAACCGGATTTGCGGATAAAAGATCACTTTTGCAATTTTTATCTTATCTTTCTCCGTTTTAGTTCTTCGGGTTTAAATTCACACCCTTAACTTTTTTCTTATGAGAATTTAGAGTTATCTAGGAGATTCGGGTGCGTCGAACTTACAACTGAGTTCAGATTTTTTTTTTCCATAAGGGCAACAAGGGTGCAGTCCTTAACTATTTTCATCTTTTACCACAATCGAATAATACAGTTCTAGGTAGAAAATGAAAATTACTCTTCTAGCTTTTACCGGAAAGTCTGGTATCCGTTACTGTTCTTTCTCGTTACGATCACCGTTGCTATATTTTCTTGCAACTGTTGCGAAAATTTATTTTTCTCAGCGTGAACATTCGAACAATCGAATTTCTCGCCAGAATTCAATCAAACTCGCGAATATGCAGCGACGCGTTTGTGTAGCCCGAGTATCGTCATAACTCGTATGAAACAACTGGCAGGTCGACGGGAATGCTATACGAGTATATAATATATATATATATATACCTAGTAGAATTACGGTGAAGATATAATGGCGAATGTAATTACAATCCTCTGGAGAGCAGAGAAGACTTCGTGCTGTCCGAGATAAACGGGTCCGACGGTTTCCTCAGGTTGGTGGGTGATTCGAACCCCGTTTTCATCAAACTATCTGCAAACCCATCCTCCCGAAACGTACCTATTATATTCCACCGAACTGGTATCCGTTGACGAGACACACTCGGGGAAATATTTGTGGATGCGAGATACATTTTCGGCTACAATATTACGTGCTGAAATAAATTTGGTGGAGAAAAATCGGTGACGGGATTTTTGGAAATTCGGGAAAAGTTCATTCTCAAGGTTCTCAAGCATTGAAAAACAAGCCCTGATTTATTAAAATTGTATGAATGCATGTTGTATGTTATATTTTTGAAATGATTGATCCTGGAATGAATAATAATGGGACACTTGTCAAGCAGGAATCAGTCGATGGCAAAGATTTTAACCACGAGCTAAGAGGTTGGCTTAGCAAAATACAGAGCCATACGAACAAACGGGTATCGTCGTTAAATGAGTTGCAATCTCGTCAGGTATTCAAAGTTGCGTTACTTTATACTCACAGCCGTGAGAGCGTATTCGACTTGTCGAAATCGCAAACAGCTTTGGAAAGTAGTTACTACGATATCGTTTGAAATCACTTCGAAATCTCTTGAAATTGCTTCGAATTGCTTGAGATCGCTCGAAATCGCGGCTAATTGCGTGAAATCGCTTCAAATCACGTTTAATCCCTTGAAATCGCATGAAATCGAACGTATATTTTTACTTGTTGAACTGGCAAACCGCTTTAAAAAACAGTCGCTTGAAAAACCAATTTGGAAAGCAGTCACTTTAAAATCGCTCGAAATCACTTAAAATCATTTGCAATCGATTGAAATCGGTAGAAGTCGCTTGAAATTGCTTGATATTGTGTGAAATCGGACGTATATTCGAACTCGTTGAAATGAAAAGAAAACCACTTTGAAAATTAGTCACTTTAAAAATCTCTTGGAATCAGTTGAAATCACTCGAAATCGATTGGAATTGCTTGAAACGGGTTGCAATCGTGTGAAATCGCACGTGTATTCGTACGTGTTGAAATCGCAAATCACTATTGGCAAAGCCAGTAACATTAAAATCTCTTGAAATCATTGCAACAGCCAATCACCGATCTGAGAGCGAATCTCACCTCGCTTAGCCGTAAATAAGAAAAAACGTAATATCTCATCGCCAAAAAAAGAATCTATACTTGAAATTCCCCGCGGACTATTTCCGCTTGTGATTACCTCATTTGTTTAAAATAAAAAGAAAAACAAAAACGTAAAATCCGTTTACAAGTAAAAGCTTACGGAAAAACGTTGGAAATATTACGACTGAATAAAATGGCTCAAGTTACCGTTTATTATACCTACACGAAAGTTTGCCGCGACTCGCATTGAACAAAGCCTGCGGATTAATTTATCATATCGAGCCATAATTTTGGTTCATCATTAAATATTACATATAGCCATACGACAATTCCGCAGAGTTCCGAGGCAGTTGTATGATTAATTATTATCACTAGCCGTTCCGTTACCTTCATTAATTATATTTCCAATGTAACGATGCGTACACTTTATATAAATAGACACAAATACACACACACACACACACACACACACGCCTGTGTATAGAAACGGGGATACAAAGGGTGCAGAAATTGGAAAAGAAATTGTTTTCGTCCCGTTCAACCTCGAAAAAGCTCGCCGCTTGCACTCTGGCTGCCATCTGCCGTCTGCACTCGCTAACAATCGGAGATTACGAACATTGTGAATACAGATCTTTTACGCCGCCGCGCCGCGAGAAAAGTGGCCGGCAAAATATACTCACGGCTGATCAGCACCCTTTCAATTCACCGAGAAATCAATAACGTCCGCGTATCTTTTCTCACTCCCCCCCCCCTCCCCCCCCCCCCCCCACCGACTTCCATCCTCTTCTCAACCTCCACTCCAACTTTCTCTCGACATTTCTCTCTTTTCCCTCTCCTCTTTATCCCTACGCTCCCAAGTCCAGAACCTTTTATAAGAAATAACAGTTTTGATGAGACTGCGAGGTATAAGATATTGTTTTTTGATTTACTTTTTCGATGGTCTGAGCATTAACAAATTGACCATTTTTTTTTTTTTTTTTTTTTTCTTTTTTTTAATCGACTCCACGGCATCTTCGCCGTAAATTCCGTACGAAAAACATTGAAGATAATCTGATTTGATCCAATATAAATGATAAAATGTAGTAAAAATCGTTGATTCAGTGAGTGATGATTTTTTTTTTTTTTTTTTGCCAGTAGAACGATGTACTTTCCGATATCTCGTCGTTTTATGACATTTTTTATTTTCTCACGTTGTCAAAAATAACTAAATTGCGCTGAAATATCACGATGGTTGAAGAGTATTTTTTCGACTTACTCGAATCTATGTATCAGTTTCTACCCAGTAATTTTTGACGCGGGGTCCTCGGCGACCCCTGTTTGACATCTGTAGATGTTAATCAAAATCGCAAAATTTCTGCTTGACTATTTTTTGTTTTCCACATTCGTCGGTTTTCAACGATCATAGTTTCAAAAGGCCTGAATCTGAACTTTCCTCATCGTACATCGATGATTTTTTTCCCTCGTATAATGTCAAATTTTTTTTTTCTTTTTTTCAATCTTCGTTGCAACACTTGCAACGAATTAGTCGAACGATCGGATAAACCCGGGTGGAAAAACGAGGAATACCTAAAGAGTTTGAATAAAAAATCATTTGTCTGAGAAATATAATGAGACGTATAATTGTTGTGTTAAACGTTGAAATTTGACGCACAATGTAGGAAAATCGTACTACTGTACCATCAGATTTTGAATTCGTACGAGTTGGTGTAATATCGTGAAATTTATCTATAATAATATTAACGGCAACGAAATCGTCGTTCATACAGCTCCGATTTATACGGATCATAACTTCAGTCCCGGTATTGATGAATATCTGGAAGATTGAAAAGCGGACGGGGAAGTGACACGCGGGATATTATACTCGCGGATCGGAATATTTCGATTATAGGTATTTCATGCAGCTCTTTATATATTTCCAATACAGGATTACGTATATATATATACCCCTATATATGTGTAGCTGCAGCAGCAGCGGCATCAAAGAAAACAGCGGAAAACGAGGAAAATTGCGGAACCGGTCGAGTTTCCTTTTTTTTTTTTTTTTTTCTTGATTAATACAAATTTCTCGTATATATAAGTATAGGTATAATAAATAACACGGTTATACAAAACTATTCAGGAAGCGGTTGGAGGAGAAAACTTGGAACTTAATTCCAGCCGTGAATATAAAATCGTACAGGCAGTTGGTGTAAAGTTACGTTATTCCGCTTTTCACCAGCCGAAAATATTCGTGTCCGTTTTTTTTTTTTTTTTTTCAATTTCTAGAAACTTTGGAGATAATACAAGTTTCGGAGCAAGTTTAGAAAATTGTTTCCAAGTTTGTGAAATTCCAGCGAATTAGTGAAACAACAAAAACAACAAACAAGAACCTGAATCTCATTGTCAGATAAAATAACATCAAAATTCAATTTTACAATTTTTTTTTTTTTTGAAATGTTTTCATCTTAACTACAGAAGTTCGAATGAATTCTTGTGAATTATAAAGATTTGATTCAAATAAATTATCTTGTGCACATTCATAGAATGTACGTAATCATTATTTATTTGTTTGATTTATTTCAATTATCCTGTAAGCCTGCCGAAGGTCAACGGATAGAAAAAAATAAATAAAAATTGTCACAACGCTTCGACAAGTTTGGTTTAAAATTTCGTGAAAAATCGAAAACATGAAGTTATATAAACTTTTTTTCTATTCGTTTCAGACGCATTGAATTTTTTCTCAACAATAGCAGATAATTGTCGTATTTTATATTTTACATTGACGCTATTCAAAAAAGGTTTTATTCACCGTATCCGCCGTGTTTCCTGCCTAGAGTTCGCCTCTTGGGCTTTTCTCTCGCTCTAAATTAATAAATAAATGGAAAAAAAAAACAAAAAAAAAAAAAAACATATATATATATATACGTATCATAAGTGAACCAATTATTATCACACAATTTTTTGCGATCACGAGTTATAGAGAAGGAAGTGACATTTCGCAGATAATTGAATACGAAAATATCGACGATCACGTCGTCGCTCAAGCTTTGAAACTAGATGGAATTTGATAAATAATACGCGGCTCGTGAGATTCTGGCACGCGATGCAAACCGAAAAGGCTCCTTTCACCTGAAACACGGAGTCTGCAGCTGATCGAACAAAAACTCTTTCGTGACATCTCGCCACTCTTCTGATTTTTTAGCGTTGTTAGTTTCAACGGAGTGTTTTTTTTTTTTTTTTTCTTCTTCTTTTTTTTTTTCACTTTCATTAATTTTTCTTTTCGTCTTTCTCTATCGCATCGCAAATCATTCATCCCCACTCATCGTTAGTTCACATCAGTTGATCAACAAATATACAATATTCACCCAATTTTACTTCCGTGAGTTAATATTATCGCAAATGAAACGGATGAAATGTCGAAATTCAATCGGGAGTATATATATATACATAATTATATATATATAAAAAAAGAAAGAAATGAAAACATGCGTACCAGAAAAAGTTCACTGAATATTGTTTCAAACTCATTCCAACCGATCAATTTATCCGTTTCGACGATACTTAAAGTATAACTTAAACGTAAAATTAATTGAAAATTATCTCTTTAATCTTCTATCGACCGTTTAAAGCCGCTTGCAGATCCTTTGCAATGAATCGACATTTCCATTCTCGTTCTTTCGCTATTCATCTTTATTTCTCTCCGAGTTTATCGCCTTTCAAGGGTTACGACATATTGTAGTAGAAAATATGAAGAGAGGCGTTTGATTATTCACCATCAAAATGGGAAACTTTTTTCGGCCGAGCATAATATCCCGGTTCTTATCCTCGTCCATTTTTCGCCTCGCATAGCGTATATTCTCCGACATCTGTTCTCATATCCTCTAGTTTCATAGACGGTTTTACGATTCTTTCGAAACCCGTATCTCATACACGAAGGCACGTAAGAGTGACGCTGAAGGAAAACTTAGCGATGTTGCTTCGAGACAGAAGATAGACTCGTAAAACGAGAGATGGTGAATACTTTTTTCTTGCAACGTCGATTCGTGTTCGTTTTAATCTTTTTCATCTTCATGTAGGATTTTATACAATCTCTGCTGCAGGCGTGTTTTTTCAACAAATATCGAGCGATGATGAGCTACGGAAAAAGTGAATAAATAAAATTGGTTCGAGCTTTTCGAATTATTAATTTGAAAGCTTACAAGTCGGATTTGGATTTTCCAGGATCTCTAATTCTCTAGGATAATTATAACATTGTAAGTTTCAATTTTAGTTGAAAATCGAGTCGAAAAGTAACGGTGGAATAAAAAATTCAGCTCTTTAATAATTCGCTCTGAATTTAGTCCGAAATTGGCGTGTCGCAAAGATCAAGTCTTCTTCGTTTTTCCAAAAATACCGGATATCACATCTCGACAGTTCGAATTATTCGGAGTTCGAGTTCCTGGCTGTGGTTTTACTCAAACTTTTCTCATATCTGTAAGGCTGACACGCGTCAATTTGAAACGAAATGAACCCGCACGTCAAATCTGAGCAACGAAGTTACGATGTTGCTTCTTTCATTCTCGCGTCTTCGAACTCTTTCCAGTTTCCAACATTTCATCAGCAAGAAGTTTCTCTCTCGTATTGCCAACGGACGTCTTGAAAACCGTGTATAAGCTTTCTTACAAAACTTTTACACGTCAACGGTCTTAATTACAGCTTATATACTTTTCATAAGAGTGAAGTTTGCTTCGTTTACGAAGCAGAACGCGGTGGCTGAAAGAGAGTAACGAATTAATCGCCTGAATGATCGAAAGGTCTTATTTTAGGCGGTGAAAGAAAAATGATAATTTGTGCACTCGAATTTTGAGAATTATATCCGACGAATGAACGAAATTTTTATACGTGCAGTTTTATTATCCGGAAATATTGATTACGGATTAAGTGAAAATTTCAAAGTTGAAAATTACGGGCACGATGTGGAAGCACAAAGCTGTGTAAAGAGAGATATCGCAGATTGTATTACATTATGCATTCATTTTTTGGATCCGATTATAAACTGCAGCACAAATGTTCCGTAATAATTCATCGAGCTTTTTCTTACTCGGTCTGAGATATGAAATCTACGGTTTGAATTTTTTTTATTTTTACCTTAAAATCTAAATCACAATGAAACAAATTTCATTCGTTATTATAGTTACTAGGAAATTTTACAGTAATTAGGGTGTTTTTAAAATAACGGTTGGAATGCTTGTGAAATTACAAGTAAATTCGTGACCAGTAAAGCATTCGGGTTGATTAAAGTTGGTTGTAGAATATCTTCTGGTTACTGCAACATTCAATCCGCTTGTTTAGTTTACTACAAATTTACATTTGTTTCAATTGATTGCGGCAACGAGATAGAATTATTACAATAGTTGCAGGAAAATATATTAAAAGTGACTACAATAGTGAAAAAGTGACGTGTACTAGATTTTCTGGTTAAAGCTATAAGAAACTGACTTTATTTTCACGGCCAGAACCGTGTTATTTGCTTTTGGCAGAAAATTGAAAAGTAGTCAAGGACACTGTCTATTAACCACGATTAGAAATTTCTCTTCGTGCAGAAACCAACAAACACCAACAAACACGACGATCCTGATATTTCTGTACTTCGTGACTTTTCCACATTCCGATTTCTCTAGTATTTCTCATTTTCCATTAAATGAGATCAGTAAAGATGATTCGTTAATTTGAATATATTGAAAAATCACCAAACTCCAACCATCGATTTTCGAATCGTTAACAAAACTTGTACAATAATTCAAGCGAACGAAACGTCAAGCGATCAGCTACCCTTGTAAGATTGAGCTTTTCAATATTGAGCCTTTCGAACCGAGCTTTTCGAAGTAACGCTTTTCGAAATCGAGCCGTCGAAGCCGAGCTTCCAAAAACGAGTCCTTAAAGTCGATCTTTTCAAGGGCAAGTTTTTCGAAATTGAGCCACCGAAACTGAAGCTTTTAAAAATAAGCTGCTTCAAAAACAAGAATGTTTCGTACCAGTATAAAAATGGCCACACCGCCGATTTTTCTCTGATCATTTGTCAGAAGCGTTTTCTCGAAACAGCGAAAACCACCCTCCCGGTCTTCCCCCGTCTTCCGATCCTTCGCCACGGCGCTTTTCATTCCTCGAGCAGAACGAGGCGACGGAAGGGCGCGGAGTTATTTGTATGTTAATATATTTCGAGCTTGGCCCGAGGCCAACCAAATTGGCCCCGATTCGACTCACTGGAGCAGCGGCACGGAGAGTATAGAGAGTATAAGGTACGTAGGAGCACAATGCCCGGCTACAGGGTAAAAAGAGCTCCCTTGACACTTTTATAACTACCCATGTATGCATGTATGTACGGCACATACGTATCTATGTATTTACACGCTTTTGCCGTTTCTCCTGCAACATCCGCGTCGCCGAATGTGGGACGTCGGGAGTGGTGAGCTTTTATTTCACGTGGCGCCGCGAATTGCCCTCAATGCAGGTGCAAGCTCCATGCACCTTTGAACGTTATTCCGGTAGCTCGCTGTTCATTCGCCTATTCGAATTCATCCGCGCTCGCTTCGTTCCCGTCCGGCTATTTCTACTTAATTTCTTTAACACCCTTCCTGCGTCAATAATATCGTAGTAATTGCTTGTGAAGGAATAAAAATAAACATCCCGGATGAGTAATGATTTAAATCGCGGAAGATGATCTTTCTACAGTTTTCAAATTCCGGGAAAAATTCGGGGGGGGGGGGGATATCGATTTACCAGAGATTTGTGTGTTTTTTTTTTTTATTTTACAAAATCGGCAAACGGTTACCCACGTTCGTTTACAATAGTAAATTCGTGATTTTCGTAACAAGAAAAATCTTCGGCAATTTTTCACAAATTATATACGAAACGGAATATCAAGATCTGTACCGAATATCGTAAGCTATTAAATTTTGGTTAAATTTTCATTTAAATTCGAAAATTTTCGACGCAAGCGAAAAATATTATAAGATTGATTTAAAAATTGTAAATTTTACTGAGGATTTTTTACTTTATCGGTGAATTTATAGTTGCGCATTGTATTTATTGTCTGTAATCAAACAAATTTCGATTATTCGGTTTTTACGGTTCAATATAATGTGAGCATGAAAAAGTTTGATGTACACTAATCGAAAGGAAAGAGACGAATTGAACCTGCAGGCATTATTTTCTTCATCCGAGATTAAGCAGCGTCGCATATAACTTCGTCGTCGACGTCATCATCATCATCATCATCATCGTCGTCAGGATTAACTTTGCGCGTTGTATTTCTTACTCTAACTCTTAATCCCAGATTCCCAGGAGAGAGAGAGAGGAATGAAGAATGAAGGAGAGACGTAGACGCCACGTTCAAAGCTGAATTTATTACTCACGCTAGTTTCTCGACTTATTCTTACTTAGCGAGATTCTTCCTCGCCCTTCGTGCCCTCTGAATAATCCAGGAAATGTATTTACAGCTAAGCCGTATTCGACCTCCGCACCGTCTACTAAAGTTTTCACCCTCTTCCCGGAATTCTTTATCATCATCGTTGTGTGGATCTGAAACCGAGACAGCGAGTTATTTCTGCATCACACCGAACACAAACACACGTTGCTGGAATTTATTTTCTGCCGCATTTGACGGATGCACGAATTGAATTTTCCCTCATTTTCAAATCACAATCAGTTCCGAGCTTTCGTTCGGCCGACAATTTATAAGGCAATTAACAAAAACTGGCAAAATACAGAAATTACGAATTAGAATTATCGTTCATACACCGATATAAATTCATGATTCGAAAAATCACTGAAACAGTTTGAATTCTCTGCACGAAAAAAGAATTTCAATGACGCACGACAAACTTTCGTCGGCGTTATTCAATTTCCGGTTGGAATTTTACACTCCGCGGGGGATGAAAACGTCAGGATAATCAAATCTCGACTACCCGAGGTACGATTTTTTTTTTTGTATATTTAGAGAACTTTGAAATTTTTTCCCCTCTATAGGAATTCATGTTGCACGTAAATTATCAGTTTTTGAGATCGCTGATTACGAATCCGAAATTAGATTTTGAAAATTCGGCATGGAAAATCTAATCAGCGAATCCAGAAACCTGTGCATAGAGTATTTTCACCGTGTTCTGTAAAATTTCAAACTTTCGATCACCGTGTCGAAGCAACCGTCATGAATTTTCAAAATATAACAGATTAATTTGTTTTCACTCTATAATCAGGCTTTATTTTATTCAGAATATTCCTTTTCACAAAATAACTGGATCAGCTTTTCTTCCTTGTATTCAATACTCAATGATATTGTTACTACTATTTTTCAATCGTAATAAGTGTCAGTACATCGCACTAACAATAAAACCGAATACTCAACGATGCTAACACGATGAAAAAAACGTTTCAGTATATTTTTAGAAAATAGTTATCGGACTAAAATGTCGAATCATTTTTCGATAGTGAAATCGAACGAATTCATTGAATTGATATATTCAATCGTTCGTTCACAATTACCCTACTCTCCATTTCTGTGTTTCTGAAGAGATTTTCGCAGCTCGTACTAACGTGATTAGAATTTTCTAATCACACAAATTTGACGACCATCGCTGGTAATAAAATCCACAAATACTTGAGACTTTTGACCAGCCAAAAGTGTCCTGACAAAGCTATTCTACGATTCAATTACGTTGTAGGGTTTCAACTAATCATCTAAACGGATAACTGAATCAACGTCTTTGATTTCGAGCGATTCCTTTCTCGCCAAAATATACCGCAAAGAAATGTCCAGGATACGTAGTGAAAATACGACGCGGGGTGTGAAACATTGTTCGCGGTAAAGAAAACAGCGTGCAGGCACTTTGTCAGGGAATTTTAAAACGAAACGTGGGGGGATGACCAGCTATAAGGGATGAAGGGTTGACATTTCTCTGCTGCAGCTTCTCTGGGAAACTGGGCCGCTCGGTTCTCTTCCTAGTACGTATATGAGGCATTCCACGCCAATTCGACCTGAATTTTACCCTTGACCTCTCAGATTTGGTGCGCGATTTTTTCTTTTTTGTTTTTGTTTTTTTTTTCTGCCTCAATTGAAATTTTCTACAATTTTTAGAAACGATTTTATCGAACGACCAAAATTAAAAATCTGAAAAAATTTTCCAAAATCCCGTGTGACATATAAAAAGTTTCAGCAACCACCAATAGTAAAACGACTTTTGCTTCGAATTTTTTTAACGTTATTTTTTCGAAAAAAGGTTGAAAACAGTAAGAAGGGAGAATCGGCCCACTCCGGGTCCAAGTTTAAAAATTGTGATATCTTCTAGCGCAGGATTTTTCAGAATTTCTTCAAATTCTTAATTATGGTCGGTCGGTAAAATCGTTTCTAAAAATTGTAGAAAATTCAAATTGAGTCGAAAGAAGAAAAAAATAAAGAATGAAAAAAAAAAAAAAAAAAACAGAGTACCTTTCAAAGTGAGGACAATCATCGAAAAAATCTCTCGCCAAATCTGAGAGATCAAGGGTAAAACCCGGGTCGAATTGGCGTGGAATGCCCCATATATATACACACGCGTATAGGTATGTATATTACGTTCGAAATAAATGAAGCAGGAAAGTTTCTATGGCCATAAATAAAGCCTCGCGGTCGGATAACTTGGCGTTCGGCGAATCTCGAGTCGAATAGACGGCTTCTGGTGGCTAGAAATACTCGGTTTTCTCAAACCTCGAGTAGAGAGGATCGGGTTACGCTGTCTATGACAACTCTCCGCTCTCTCACCGACAGACTTGCGCTTCCTCTTCCGAGTTTCTGCTCCTACTGCAGACTTGTCGATCGGTTCGTAAAGGCAGCTCGGTGAAAGGGGTTTGACAGAATCACAGGTTTCCATCCGAATCTGTTCCCTTCTTTTAGCTCGCGCCTCATTTGTGTTCGTCACCCGATGCAATTCGGGGTGTTGTTGTACGGGGTGATAGTTTGTGTGACACGAAATCAAGTATCGTTTTTTTCAATTTATTTAAAAAAAAAAATGAACGCGTATTTTTTAATTTTGTTTTTTATACGCGTTAATATTAGTCTTGAAGTACGTGATTTGTTTTTTTTTTTTTTTTTTTTTATCGACCGATGAAAGGAAAGTTGACTTTTTTCTGAATGACCTATAGTTTTGGTATTTGGAACAAAAAAAAAAAAAGAAACGGTAAAGATTTAAAAAAGATGCCAAAATCCAGTGAAGTACGTCAGATTTTTCAGATATGGCGTCAATTGGAAGGAAATGATGTTTTTCTTTTTTTTTTTTTGAAAAATTCGTTCACAAAACGGTCGTACAATCGTTACATTTAAATCCGTCGAAATAATCTTGCGTACTTCACAAAGAAAATGTCATTATGAAGCTGAAGTTGAAATTTGGAGTTGATCGGTTGAAAATTTATTAGTGAAAAAATGTTTTTCTCGTACTTCTAGACTTATATTAACAATAATGAAAAACGGGATGAAAAAATATTTCTTCATTTTTGTTAAATAAACTGGAGAAAATGACCCTTGATTTCGTGTATACAAAGCACCGAGTTTTACCCCTTAAACTCTGAAACGTCTCCATCACTTGTAATGAAAAATAATTACACTGAGAAAAATTTCATTTGTATATTGACTAGAAAAATTGATTAAAATAGGTATCGTTGAAAAAAACTGTTTGAATATCGTTGGAATTACGAAAAACGAGGTACGCCTGACCATTTTGCGCTGTCGTCGATCCTTTTTTGGTTATTGCAACGCAAAATCACTTTGTGAGGTTTACTCTACTTTTTTAGTTAAACGAGGCTTTAACGTCGATTTATTGTTGCACGAGCATTAAATTTTCGCAACAGTCACAAGAAAATCTAGCAACAGCGATCGTAATGAGGAAGAATAATAACGGATACCAAACTTTCCGGTAACAGCTAGAAAACTAATTTTCATTTTCTACCTGGAACTGTATTTATCGATTGTGGTAAAAAATTAAAGTATTTAAGGACCGAGCGCTAACCGTAACAAAAAATTTTCCTCGGTGTAATCGTAAGATAATTGAAAGATCGAAAAAACAACGCGCACGCTGAGAAATCTGTTAATTCGTGGGTGAAAATCCATTAACCCGGTGACTTTACTCGTCGAATAGTAAAATTTGCGAAATTGCAATATTTTGTAAATTTTGTGTAAAGTGTCAGTTTAACTCTTATCCAAAATTGCGTTCATTCATTTCTTCCCAAAGGCGTTGATCACGCACTGAAATCGGGATAAACGGAAGAGCCGCCATGTCCCTTCGGGGAATTAACGGGATCCCAGAATTGAATCATACTCGCAGTTTCCGGGCCGAAATTGGGTCGAATGATTGCACAATTCTGTGGGTCCCGGATCTTGATCTAAAGTTTAATTACTTGGGTAGGTGGTCAAGTTTTGTTGGCTAAATTGCGCGGAAGAGTTCGCCGAATTATTAACACGCTTAAGATGCGCATCTTTGTTTCCAACAGCTGTCTTTTTGACATTAAAAATATTGTCCGAAAATGTGAAAATATCAACCGGTTGACTGGTGCTAGTTTTTCCAGTTTTCGTTACAAAACTGGTAGCCACATACGATCGACCAAATTACACCGAAATCGGTATCCGGGTTTTTTTTTTTTTCTTTTGGGTTCCTGAGTTCGTTTCAGAAATCATTTTTTGAATCTGCCACCCCCTGAGAGCGAAAATAAGGATGAGTTGAAGTGAATTTTTGGTTTTATTGCTGACTGTTTTTTTTTATAATAATATAAAAACCCCCCGAGTAAAGAATTTCAAAAGACTGTGGAATAAGTTCTTGTCTTTTTGGTACAAGGGTCGTAATTACCGGTATTTTTAGTCGCCATTTGAAATACCTCATATTGAATTTTTCACTTCTGCTTTCAAATTTGGATTCAGTGACCCCCGGAATAATAATATACCAATTTTCGCTCAAATCCATCCGGAAATATCAGAATTATTCAAATATGTAGATAAATATATAATCCACTACCAGTCAACCGGTTAAGCGAATAGTAAACGAAAAGACAAAAATTGTAACGATTTTAGTTTTTTCTAAAATTTACGTAATAAAATCAGAAAAATAAAACAGACACCAAGAGGAATTGAATCTTTTATATAAATTTGGGAACTTCTATTTTTTCATTTCTTTTATTTATCTACCCATTCTTAAGTTCGTTACTTTATTTCTACAATATAAAAGAAACACTACTCGTCGCACGCCCAACAAAATTAGCCTGATGGTTGATAGAAAAAAAAAGAAAACTCATAATTAATAACAAATAACACATTAATGTATAAATAAAAAGATAAAAAGATGAGTCCGTAAAATGAAATTGAGACGAGTGTAGATCTACCACGTCTCTCTCTCTCCCTCTCTGTGTCTTCTCCTATTTCCAATACGGATCGTGAAAAACTGTGTTTAAAAAACCTTATTATTTAATAAAAAATCCTCAGAATCATTCCATTGTTCTTCAACTGTCGAACGGATTTCTGGAGGTAGAGTGAAGAGCGTTTTTTATACACAAAGAAACAAGCGCTTCGTCGGCTATGTTCGGCAGATTTATTTCGGCGTCGCCTCGCAGACGCGCTTCGCGATGCTAATTTGTGCAAATCCTTGAATTGCTTATCGGAATTCAAATACGAACTAAAATCATCCCCATACATTTCCATATTCCGTATAACCCCGAACCTTCTGCCTTGATCACTCAATTAATGACGGCCGGTTTTCGTGAGTTCGAATAAACGTCTCGCCGAGGTTCGCGTTATGCGAATCCCTCCGGCTCTTTTGATATTTACCATTTGAAATTTATCAGAACCACTTTGCTTTTCTTCAAAATTAGATACGTGCAGCGGAGAGTAATTTTTCGTCTGTTTTTTTGGTATTATTTACTTTATTACGTAACGTGAAACGCATATTTGTAACATTATACTGAAAAAAAAAAAAAACCATATTTGTATACAAATTATTTGGATACAAACCTATAGGTTAAAATTGTCCTGCTCGATAGGTACGAAAAATTGAAAATCTTTTGGACATTTTGGAATAAAAAAACGGAGAAATAATTCCAGTTATATACGTTTTGTAATAATTAATCGCGAGTAACGTTAATTGCAGATTGCTCTTCTTGCCGTTCGGATTTTAGCGCAGCGAACTTACGGGAATTGTAAATCAGGGCTGAATTTTAGTCGGAGATCATATAAAGCTAGGTCGAGTGGTTCACCGACTCAAGATAAATCACCGGAGCGGTGAAGTGTGGCCAATTTGTCTCCGAAATTGTCCGCGGATCAAGGTTTTGGCTTTGTTTTACCAGCGGCGAGCCAAATCCTGCAGCGCACAGCGAAATCAAACCTCCCCCGCCCCGTTCGTATTTTCTCGAATTGTGATATATTGATATTAATTCCCTCCATTAGCTTGATTCATCGCATTTCTCCGTCTGATATTATTAAACCGATCGGAGCGATAGCCGTATTCGATAGATCCAGCTCGCGGGTCTCTTGATCGATGATTTTCAAAAAACGAAGAACCTGAAACGTCAATATCGACTCTGAAATTGGAAAATTTCAAGCATAGCTGGCGGAGTCAAATATAATTTTCACGGTGGTTTTCAGTATTTCGTTCGGAAGAAAAAAAAAAAAAGAAAGGACAAATAGAAGGAAATGAAAAACGAGACAAGATCCACATATCGTTGCGGAAATCTCGGAAGAATTTTACATTATTGGTTCAAGGACAGGATACGAAGCGGAAAGTCCGCGTTGCGACCGGAAAGAAAATGAGGGAGCATGAGGATTAATGAAAAACAGGAAAGAAAGAGGTCTCGTAAGGTGAAAACAGAGACGGAGGAGAAAGCGGTTGATGAAATTGAAGCGGACGAGACGCGTGCTTTCATATTAAAACTTGAAAACAAAACGATTTCTTTCCCCCTTCGGCTCTTCTTCGGGATACCTTGCAGAAAAAGGATTTTCTCTTTTCCCGTTCGCTTTTGCGATGTTTTTTTTTTTATTTCTTATTTGTTGCTAGGTAAAGGTGATGTTTCAAGTTGGCGAATAACCTTCCAAGGCTTTCCAGCAGGAAGCTGTGGCGATACTACGTATGTAATTAAGCTTCTCTTTGTAAGCTGAAAAAAGCTTTGGTTCACTTTCCTTTCCCTGCACACCTATTTCTCTGCTATTCTACGCCCGGCTTTGGATTTTCACCGATTCTCGCAATCGATGCAAGCAAAATATCTCAACCCATACGTTGATCTTTTGATAAGAATGACCAATAATAATCGATTATTCTTCAAACTCGATCAATCGAGCGACTGGATTGTTTTTTCTGACGATCGGTTTTTGTTTTTTACTTCCATAAACGATCCAATGCAACGTCAATATAGCTCATTAAATTACCAATTATTATTATCATTATCTTACTTACTAAGTACTTGATTATGATGAGTGAATATTTTTACCTGAAATTGAAAAACTTTTCTAATATTAAGACCAAGTACAGAAATTTACGAAATTATGGTTTCGTACGCACCGTATCAAAAAAATACGACGTCATCGATCAATCGATTAATTTTTACCGATTCAATCGAGTCGCGTTCGATTATTTTTTTGATTCTGAATTCGCAATTGCGCCCTACTTCACGCAGGACTCAGGTGTCGACTCCTTATCGAATTGTCGGGGCATCGCTGATACCTCAGACTATAAAAATTACGAGTATTTGTCAGGCGTACCGTCAAGTCAAAAAGTATGCCAGGGAAATAATTCGGATAATTTTTGGAATTTGTATATCTCGAGAAGCAATCGTTCAATTTGTTTGGGGTTTGTTTTATTCGAACATTTTTTTTTTTTTTCATCAGAATCAATAAACAGAAATATACACACTTCGAAATTAAGTATTGGTTCATCATGATACGCCATTCGTTTATTCATTTTTCATGAATTATTCCTTCCATTATTCGAAGAGCTTATTAAAAATTTGAGACTAAGATCTGTTGAATACAATTGAAATATGAAAATTATAAATACAATTGTATAAAAAATCAGCTGTGATATCTTGAAATCGATTATAGATTACGAACAGTTTTTTTTTTTTTTACACTTTAAAAAAATTGGTACAAGTTAGTGAGCTATTTTCGTGTTAAATGCCTAGCATTTGTTTTTTCTTCCTTTGTGTTTCTCCATCTATTCGAAGGACGTTGTTTCGACTCAATTCAACCTGATTATCCGAGTGATTAACCCTGCGAATTGAACTTGTTTCGCCTTTGTTTCATAATTCGTTCAATTGGACATTGTTTTCTATCGGACTGTACCTGAATCAGACAAGACTTTAACGCAACGTCATCCTTTTCGAACGTACAATGCAATTTAGCTTTCGCTCGGTCGACTGGATAAAGAAAAGGAACAGAAAGAATTGCGAAAGAAAAAGAAAGGTGGAGACAGAGAGAGCTTAATTATACTCCCCGTTCAAAGTAAGAAAATCAACTTTTATTATCGCATTTAACCCAATGAACGTTCAAAAAAATCATAGAAATGTTTATAATTTCTGCACCGTTGAGCTTCCTGCATCAAATTACTTATAATTAGACTTTTCTCTGTGGAATATTGAGACTGTATGAATTATTCGAATTTAACGAGATTTAAACGTTTCAACGTGCGATTCCAAATGTTCAGCGAATTTCACTGAGGCTAAAGTTAGTAACATTAACTTAACGAAACGTCAGAGAAAAAAAACATTATTGCAGAATTTTAGAATGATTTTAAACAAGTTCGCTTTTAAAAATAAGAGCATGTTTTTTTTTTTTTTTTTGTCCATCATGATTTACTAAATTTCGGACATTGCTAACGGACAGTGTGAATGAACGATTTTTCCTAAACATGCATCGTTACAGTAACGTTATGATAACTTCATCCTCACGAATTTCACACCGCGACGCGCGTTATTCAAAATTAATTTCCCTGACAAGAAAAAAATTTGATCGATCTAACATAAATATTTTTATGCAACAATTCCGTAAAAAAGTTGTGTCGACGATTGAATACAATCGTAGTTGACGAAATGCTGTTTGGAATTCAATATTTAAAGACGGCCATTTAACAAACAAAAAAGTTAAAAAAAAAAAAATTTTCACCTCCAATCACGCGGTGTTATTATTCACCTGTAATGGCGTCGACGCATGATTACCAGGGCTGAGAAACGTGATCACAACAATTACAGGAAGTAAGCGTGACAGTCGTGTTTGTAGCTCATATCGCGGGGTCGACTGGAGAATTTGGGTCGGCATTGCGAACCGTCTGCGATGGGGTGAAAAGGGTTATACTAACACGGGAGCAAAGAGACTGTGAAAACGACCGAGCGACATTAATTCTGCAAGGTCCGCTCAGCTTCTATGGGCGCGAAAGTTGAAAGGAAACGCCGCGACTCCAGCCGGGAGCAAGGGGGATGGGGTGGGAATATTCTACCGATTTACATTTCAGTTTAAAACTGGCTTCCCTCCTTCTACTTCTCCTTCTCCATTCTCTCCTCATCGCCGATTCACAGGGATTGAAAATGAAAAGGAAAAAGCTCCGCTTCTCTACCGTACTTTGCAAGCTCTACCTCTCCACACAATACCATCAGGGGCTTCTGCGCTCTGCTCTGGATTATCTTTACGCACTGCGATACGTGGAATGATTTTTTTCATCTTTTCTTATCCTTCGAGTTTGTTTCGAGCTTATCGCGCTCTCAAAGCTCGTGGAAAGAAGAATGAAAAAAAAAAAATAAAAATTTATTTCCATCCTTAGATTTACTTTTCGTTACATTTGTCTGCAGTTTGTAGATTATTATCTCATAGGTTGAAACGAACTTTGAAAATGTTTCGTTTAAACACTTTGAATGAATTTTTTTTATCTTTGAGATAATAATTTATTATACTTTTTCATCGCGCATTGTCGATACAAATTTGAATGATTTCATTTTATCAGTCTGAAGTCTGACATCTGTTTTTTGGTCAACATTTCGTTGCGAAGAAATTGTTTGAAGATCAATTTTTTCAGTGCCATTACGACGTGTAATGTGTAAAACTGAGTTAGCGACGACGATTGAAAATTTTGATTAAATATCACTGAAAAATCATTCGTGACCGCGAGTTAACGTCACAACAACGATCTAAACCCAATTTTCAAAATTTTTCCGACAATTCTCGAACGAAAGATTTGCCGCGGGACAATTCATTGCAGTCTTGAAAAAATAACCGTCGTTATTACGAGCGTATATACATATAGCTGTGGGATATATACGCGGTGGGCAATTCACGAAAATATCTCCAAGTATAATGTCTTTCGACGCTAATGGGCGAAGGCATATTTGCATATTTCTTAATTTACACAATAATCCGTTTCCCCCCTATAAAGGTGAAAATTTTTTTTCACACCCGCTTCGAAGCCGCGGTACATGAAATTTTCACGGATTTTCCTCGCAAACTTTTCTCATAATTAACAATAAGTTTTATGTCAATGCATGCATCATTATGTACAATATACAATATACATATTATCAGTCGATAAGCAAGGAGAGTCCTGAACACAGATCCCGTTACCGACATGTTACCGACACTCCTTGCCCAAGACTTGTACCTTGAATTCTTCTCACTTATCCACACGAATGTGTGTACATCGCATTCACGTGGAAATTAATTATGAAACATATTTAACAATAGAACGAATTGAATGAACCGCGGAAATAAAATTTCAGGCAGACAAATCTATGCGACAGTTTATATTGAGTGGTATTACCTGAAAAAATTAACTCGATTGTTAAAAAATTGAGGTTGTAAAGTGATTTTCAGGCTCCGTTGGAGAATCCTGTGGAATGTTCGATTGCTTGAAAAATGACCGCCAAGCGTAACGAAAATTAATGATTTTCGCCCTTTTTATTCACGGTAATTAAACGCCGCCTCTATTACAAACATTTTTTATTTAACTGATTTATCTTATCTATCCTATCGATGGTAAAATTGTCCACAGCAATTAATCATCAAAGTTGGACTAATTTGATTCGATTGTCGCCTAGCTAATTTTCAGTCGTCGTTATATGTCCGCTACCCTTCCTGCAGGATATCGCTATTCAACTTTAAACCCTATAAAAGCGGTTCAGAAATAGTTTTATCGCGATGATAAGCGGGCTGCGAACCACTCGGATATGGGGACGATTCCTCATGGAAAATGAATTCACCGCTCGTTTATAATCCGGGAAATCCCGCGGGGGTTGTTTTCTTTTTCTCTTTTTTTTTCACCTAGCAGAGCGGTTCATAAAAATTCCATTCAATTCCGCGGGTAGTCGCTGTAAGAGACCTTCGAGTGTCCGCCATAGAATTCCGCGGCGGTTCGGAAAAGGTCGACTTGAATCCTTCGCAGGAGAGAGAGAGAGAGAGAGAGAGGCTAACACGTCGCGCCGGCAAAGGCGGGAATTTTGAGTTCGGAAGACCGTTTTAATTAAACTCCAGTCTGGGCGTATGAGTCTCACTCTCACTCTCTCCCTCTCTCTCTCTTTTGGTTCTCCCACGTGTAACGCCTGGAAAGTTATGTGATACCACGTATATCACCCCGTTATCAGGAGGCGTGGATTAAGGGAGTCAAACAAATGGCGAGGCCGGAATCCTCCTCGAGGAGTGAGCAGAGTTGAAAATCATTTGGATTGAACGACTCGAGGAAATGGGTCGCGGATTTGGAACAATATTTTCGAGCCTTTGTTACCTGAAGCAATACATTTATTCATGTCACATACACTGAGAGAAACTTTTAGTTCCGGTTACCGCTCAGTCCTTACCTATTTTCATTTTTTACCATAATCGAAAAATATAGTTCTAGGTAGAAAATTAAAATCAGCTTTCTAGCTGTTACCGGAAATTCTACTATCCGTTGCTATTCTTTCTCGTTACGATCACTGTTGCTATATTTTCTTGTAACTGTTGCAAAAATTTAATGCTCGTGCAACGATAAATTGACGTAAAGTCTTGTTTAACTAAAAAAGTAGAGTAAACCTCAGAAACTGATTTTGTATTGCAATTACCAAAAAATGATCGACAACAGCGCAAAATGGTTAGTCGTCCCTCGTTTTTCGTAATTCCAATAACATTCAAACAGTCTTTTAACGATACCTGTTTTATTAAATTTTTCCAGTTACTGTGACAAATAAAATTTTTCTCGGTGTAACTTCGACCGTTTCTGATGGAACGATAATGATGATATTCGCAAAAATTGATTGGACGCTGATCACTTGCTTCGGAATGAATTAGTCGTTATGATGGCGAGAAAAAAAAAATTTTTGAATATATCTTCAGGAATCAAAGTTATTTGCGTCTTTGATGATGAACATGGATGAAACAACATTCCTACCACGTGATAAGAATCGATCCAGGCAAATTCGAGCGGTACAAGCTCAGGCGTCAACGATTTGAAAAAAACTTTTTTTTTCATCAGAAATTAAAAAACGCGAATTCAACCCTTGTGAAGTATCATTTAAACGTCGAAACAAATTATTTTTAGATACAGTCGAGTTACGTAAACCGTTCGAAGGTACAAAGTTTGTCAGAATCTGTTGTGATCGAAAAAAAAAAGAAAGGAAAAGAAAATGGAACAAACGAAGAAGCCAAGAATTGTTCGAAAATTTGACTAAATAATTTTTGTGATTTAAACAAAAATTGCCATAAATTACATTGAAATCTTTCGAAGCTTACAAGTGCAATAATTACTGTAACTAGTTAGTGGTAAATACGTTTAATTTTAATTACAAATTCGTTCGAAATTCATGGGAGCTTTTTAAATGTCGTACAACTGCGCAACCGATGACAATAATCGTGAAACTGGTCTCACCGCAAAACTTCTCGAGTTGCGAATGGTGAAATTAATATACGGGCTTATGTTATTTATAAGAGGATCAGGAACATCGACGGATACGAAAGTCCGGGTGAATTTTGTCGGACGTTTTGAGCTGCAGTGCTGCTCGTCGCTCTCTGCTTTCGTACCTACGGTTGTATACCTATAAGTTGAAGGTGGGGTCCGTCGCGTCGGGCGTCGGAGCGACGATAAGATTCATTATCGTTTCATCCCATGCTACGTCATCCCTCCGTAATAGAAGCCGGCTGGTTCAGCTCGCTTGACTCTAATCTGATCTCGACATTCTAATTGCTGTCGAATTTAATTACTCAGACTTTATCACGGCGTCTGTGTAAATTTCTAACCCTTGACGCGCTGAGATTTTCTGACGTTCGTCCGTCGTTCGTTTTCCGCCCACCCTACAAGAAAAAAAAAAAAAAAAACAAAAAAAATTAGGTATCAGAATTTTAAATCTTCTCTGCGTCAAGATATTTCAACTCTAGGGAACGATACGCGAATAATTGCCACGACTGACTTTTGGTTACTTTTCGCAAGCCCCCCTTTACCCCCAACGGATTACATATTAGTCCAGTCAAAATAGGTCTGAGTTAAGAGATATTCGGGGTACGGCTGCATTTGTTGCGTCGACAGGGATTTTTGAACCTCAGTAACTCCAGTTTCAAGTCATTTTTGAGCTGCATAACCGGCTTTTCGAGAAAACAGCAAAATATTACTTTTTTTTGCGGTTTTACTCAAAAACTGGTATCGATAAATGAAAAATGACTTGACCATTATGCAAAGCAGAAAATTTGATGTTAAATTATGTACACATGTGTCGGAATCGGAGTCGGATTAACAAATTAAGGAAGAGAAATTATTTCACCAAAATTCCCCAGATGCCGTCGATGAGTAGAATATTTTTTTTTTCTCAGCAAAAACTGCTATCGATAGATGAAAAATGACTAGACCATAATGTAGAGCGGAAAATTCCACATACCTAGAATAATGTCCTCATATGTCGGAAAAGGAGTTTGACGAACAAATTAAGAAAAATGAAATTATTTCAACAAAATTCCCCAAATACCGTCGATAAGTAGAATTTCTATTTTCGTAATTTGTTAATCCGACTCCGTTTCCGACATGTGAGGATATAATTCGACGTAGAATCTTCCGCTCTACACGATGGTCGAGTAATTTTTCATCTATAGATAGCAGTTTTTGAGGAAAAGGCAAAAAACCTCATATTTTGCTGTTTTCGCGAAACGTCGGCTATGCATCTCAAAAATGACTACAAATCTGAATTACCGGGGGTCGAAAATCTCTGTACAAAAAAATGCGGCCATACCCCGAATATTTTTTATTCAGACCCATTTTGACTGGACTATACAGGGTGCTGCAAAGATTTTGGCGAGAAACGCGACACGCAAAGTGTCTGGAATTTTCTTGGTTGAGAATGTCGTTACAGGTGTAAATAAGGCGACATCTGATGGATCGGATATATATATATATCGTACATTCGTGTCAGCTGCAATTCCGATAAAATATTCCGCGTCCCGTTCTATTCACGGATATACGAATGGCGAGTGGGTGAATTTTTACAGGCAAATAATGAGGCGGAAAGTTAATCAGGCTTGATGGATGACGGAATGGCGCTAAGGCGTGGGTGTAATTGAAGGGGCGGAATACGAAGAGAGGAGTGAAAAGCGTCAGAGAGAAGACGCGGCAGACATCAGCGTAAAATGAGAGCGATACATTACGGTGGAAACTTTGCAAGGATCGGTATTTTTACCGCTCATTTAATTCGGATGTTCTTCGAGGCTGATTCCATCGGGTTTATTTGACTGGCGAAATCTAACGAGTAAAATTAGCTGCAGCGATCGAATCGTCGCTTTAATTATTACGTCTTGGAAGTTTGCAGAGCGAGGTAAAAAATTTATCCAACTTTCGTCATGTAGCATAAATCTCACATTCGGTAAAGAGTTCGAAGTCCAAGTTTTTGTCGAATTGTCTGGAAAATTCGCGACGTAGATCTACTTTGAAATCGGTGTAGAAACTCTGTGTTCGAAGTCATGAAAATCGTCATCGAATATCGCGGTAAAACCCCAAACGCTTCGGATTCAGCGACATTTCGATGTGTAAACTGGAAATTCGACCAGCGGCTTACGGCCAGCCTGAAACAAGTTTTTGTTTTCTTTCTTTTTTTTTTTATCATTTGTTCTATTTTTCATCATTCTCGCATCGTTGTAAAAGTCGCGATCGGTAGAAGCGGGACATCGCGTGCACGTATTATCATAGACGGGGGTTGAATATCCACGGCAGTGAGTGCAATGCGCCCGGAAACACGTAGAGAGAGGCGCTCATTGATCAAACACTATCTCGTTCTCTACTCCGCTTCTCAATCCAGCCGGCGAGGCGTCCGTGCCGATCTACCTTCAAGTGGGTTATCGCGATAATTGCATGCCGCTTCCTCCCTCTTTTCCACAGCGAGAGACTCTGATTGTGATTAATTATTAGCCTCTGAAACGCCCCGAGTATCAGCCAGTCGGAGCTTTAAAGCGCAGCTTGAGTACCTCGTGCCATCGGAATGTTTTTGTACGCAGCTCTGTTCGATGGGGGGGAATTTTGATTGGAACAAATTTTAATTTGTCGAAATGATTTTTCTACAAGATTTATATCACGCATTGTGAAAAAAATCTCATCTCACATTACAAAAGGCTCGTGTTCAAAATCAAAATCTAATTGAACTCGTGTGAAATTGTAATCGTAGTCGCGACAATTTTTAAACGATTTAAAATTCCGTTTAAAATGGTTTTCGCACCGTAACGTTCAGCGCATATTTGTATCCGTACTATACCTACTACCTTTCCGCACAAGTGTATTTCTCAATAGACCAAATTGGCGGAATTGAAGTTCCAATCCTCGTTTACATTTTCCTGCAGTATCCTTCGTCTTCCGTCACCGGAAACACCGCAGCGACTTCCGGATGCCGGGGATTATTGACGATCGGTCAAAGTGACGAAGCGAATTTCGCGGGGGACACGAGAGCGGAAAATACAGTACAGCGAATCGCACTCAGGACTATAAAATCACTATGTGAGAAGGAAATGCGGAAAACCCGTTCGCTGACGGATATATGCGCGTGCTGTAGTCGTTGCATCGTTTGCTGATCGCATACATTCGTCGTGTTTGTTCAACCGTGCAATTTACACAAATTCAACCGAGAATTCAGACACACCGAAGTATCGATCCCACGTCGATTGTACATTCCGAACGTTCGGACCTTGGTGTTTTAGGGGTTGTAATAAACGAGTGTGTGAATAAAAAAGGCTGAAAGAGTTGTTGAATTTATCGAATTTATACCTCAACAACCAATCATTCGAGATGGATTCTTGTTTTGTTTTATTCGAAAGTACGTAGATCGAGTTTTATTTGCACATTTCTTTCGTCAGAATCAATGAATCTGAACCATTGTCATTGACAATAACTTTCACCATTTCAATCGGCGATACGTTTCACGATTCACTTGGAATTTGGAGAAAATATTCTTGGACGGTTTGTACATCTCTTACATTTAGTAATCATTTTTTTCTTTCCCGATTTTCATGTTTCTCTCTCTCTCTCTCTCTCTCTCTTTGGCAAGTGAATAGAAAAGTCTTTAACCTATGACGATGGATCGAATTTCAACCTCAAGCGCTCGCTTTGCTCGCAATCCCACGAAACTAATCGAATATTTCATTACAATTGGAAACCAAAGAATTGAAACGGATAGACCGAATCTCTTTCTGCTTATAACAGAGAAAACTAAGAAACTGCGCATCCGGCTTACAGCTTCTAATTACCGGATCGACGAGCGTTAAAAAGCGGCAACCATTTGTCTCGGAGACGTTTGGCAGCGGCACGGCAGGTTTACTTCTAAGCTCGTGATTGCGAATCGCATCAATCTTTCCGCGGCTGCAAGCTCTGATATATTTATACCTTGCCCAGAGCAAACTGCCCTCCCTTCGCCTCCATGCTGCGCAGTTTTAACCGATACATCACATCGTTTTTATACACCGTTAAGTAGCTCCCGTACGGGACGCCGGAAACTCATAAATAACAACCGAACGACGACATTTCTGCAATTTTATACATCGAGAAATAGAGATCTGAAATACCGGATTGTGGTTAAAGTTCGACTGAGATTTTTCTTTTTTATTGTACTCGATCCTTTGAAGAATACTTTTTTTTTCCCGCAGTTAAATTCATTCAAATTGGACCTACAGAGGTTCTCGATGTCTCTCACTGATTTCAAAGATGGGGTCAGATCTGAGAAATTTCAAAATTCGAAATGGTCGACCTAATACGAGCGAATAGAATCAATTTTCATATTTTGAGTCCGCCACATTGGATCCGCTGTCTCAAATTTTTCAATTCTGACATCGGATTTGTTTTCAGCGACCCCGAAAATCGCCCGGCAAGAAATTTCAATCAAATCGAATTAATTTTTATATTTTGAGCCCGCCATATTGGATTCGCCTTTTCTTGACATCGCTTTCGTTATGAGCGACCCCAAAAACCCAAGATCACAGAATTCTAGTTTTCTACTCCCCACAATCTTCCCACAACTTCATTGATTCTGTAAAAACAGGCATTTTCAACACTTTGTTCATGTATAGCACTGACTTAAAACATGTACATTGCCATCTTAGAAGTCCAGTGATGCAAAAAAATGACAGCGGTATTTCAAAAATTGTGTACAAATCTTGAATAACCCATTCAAAAAAGGTGTCTCATATATATAAGACGCTGTGCCACCAAGGGTTAATCGTACTGTTTCACTGATCTGAAATATTTATTTCTTTGAGCAGGAATTCGTTGACTAAAAACTGGTCATTTTCATTAATGTTACTACGAGATAATCGTAAATGTATGTATACATATATATCACTCTTATATGACTCTTCATATTTTTACACTCGATATTCGTGTTTTTGGTTCTTCTATCTTCTATCCGGGCAGTCACTTCACTGCTTTTCTTCCACACTTGAAGTCGACCGTTTTTTTCCAGTCAAAAGACAATTTCTTCCATTATTGCAGTCGAAAGGTAGTCAATAAGTTTATCACTTCACAATCGCTACCGCTTATTCTTATTTTCATAAAACTGGAACACATAAAATCTCATTACTTCGTTTCCTAAGAGATCACTCTTCGACAAGTTTGGTTAGCAAACCGCTGGACTCAAACGCGTGCACTTGCTGCCCGTAGTAATTGCTGACAATTATTAATATTACATTTACTTTGTTGGTTTTTTTTTCTTCCACTTTTGTATATATATATACACGCACGCATATCCCGCTTTTTCGAAGGACTAGTTTCAGGAGGAGCGTCAGGATAGCGAACTCTAGCCGCGATTGTACATGCATAATGCATTTCAATTCGAGGTATACATAATCCCGTTAACGTTCGCATTATCGACTTGTGATTCAAACGATTCATCAGGCTTGTGCGAACCATAATCAGCTAGGATTAGGCTATTATACGTGTCCGTTCTCGCTTGCAAATTATTTACTTACACTAATAAACCAAACTCTGTATAATACATTTGCGGATCCAAATGGATTGATGCTTTATAATCAAACTATTACGCAGAGAGAACCGATTTAATACTCGAAGCTATTAGGACGTGTGTGAAAAAAATATTTGTCAATTCATTCGGGAAATAGAATTTTGAAATTTCGAGTTTCAAAGTTTGAACAAATTACGGAGGACTTTTTCGATTGATAAAAAAAAAAAACATGGGACGAATAATCTATCTGAGATTATCGAGTGAAAATTATTGAGCTCTCTGGAAAACGGAAAACAAAAATCCGGTTAAGGACTGTGAAAAAAAAAATAAATAAATAAAGAAAAATTGTTCAAGTACCTGGTAACGGGAATGGAATTGCTATCTCAGAAACTAAAATCTATACGTACACACATACACGTGTACGTGTGTATGTGTACACTTTGCCTGTGCAGGCGAAAGTTGTTCAAGCGGCAAGTGGAGGAATTGAAGGTTTATTAGTTGGATTTGGTGGTTGTGGTGGTGGTGGTGGGGTGGAGAAGGGATGAGGTTGAACCGCGTTTAGACCGCGATTGAAAACTCTCGAGCGAAGAAACTTTAGAAAATTCCCTCGACAGACTTGCGAGGGTTGAGAAGGAAGGGAAAATTTAAGAGGGAGGGGGGGGGGGGGGGGGGGGGGTGGAGAATATATGGGATTGGGAGGGGGTGAGAAATGCGGGACTCCCGTATTTACTAGGAATTATTGCATTTAGTCACTCCGTGCGGCGGCTACAAAAAGTTTCTTGAATTTGAACCTGGAAACTTTTTTCCAGGTCATGAAACGTCACGTGCAGGGTAATATATAAATAACTCGCGGCTGTTTTGACGTCGGTTTTCAACTTTTTACCGCTTTAGAGAAATTTTTATTGTTACAGGATATCGAGTGCGTTTATCATCCACCTTGCGAACGGTACTTTATAAAAAATGTACGGTACAATTTACCGCAGCGATTTGCATATTGTGATTTGTATGAAATCAGTTAGCCTATAAAAAGTTTGTCATTCGTTATGTTGACGCTGAAATATTACAGAGTAATTACGATGCGACGATAATAAAATGCCTGAAATGTAATGAGAGTCAAAACGATGTTTAAAAGTTTGGAAAGGAGGTAAAAACAACTTGGTCTTACTTCCAGCGAAAAAAGTGCAACGAAGCATATTTTTGCAGAAGACAAGTATTTTTTTTTTTATTTTTTCCGTAAGTATTTCATTTGTCGCCAACTTGTTGTGATCCTTGATATTCCTTTCTTGCATAAAATTCTTGAGGTCTTACATTAATTGCACTTATCGAAAGTTTTTCTTTTGTACCATAATTTCTTCTGTACTTTTACAGCAATCCATATTCATATTGTAAAAGTCGCATTCTAAGATTGACTGCATCTAGCGTTTCTATATTGAAAATTAGATAGTGAAAGTTAATTGTCTAAGAGTATCGTCGATACGTTTATTTTAACACTTTGAGTGATCTTCGTAATTGAATCGATGAATCGAGAATAGAAACTTGAATACATTCATAAATATTGAATTCAGTCTACGTATAACAATAATTATACACACCTAGATACACGGAATAAAACAATAATTCTATTATTTTCCATACTTTCAACACGTTTTCCGTAAACATTGTTTGAAAAAATATTCCCCAAACGACCGAATCTCTTTACCGACCGAGTAATCGGTCATGTCGAGATGTCAGAGAGTCGATCGTTATGGATTATCAGAGTTGGCGAGTCCCAGAATTGCGCGTCATAAACAAGCACGAATAACTCGTTCCGAAATTCCCGCTGGGCCGGATTTAGTCGGTGTATATCAATTGATCGCAGTTAACAATGTTTTTTGCAATATACGATATCACACAAAAAAAAACATTCACCCTCCGATCTACCGACAATTGCCTTGATACTGCACGCACCGTAATGCCTCCGCAATTTTTCGAGGATTAATTTTCAGCCACAAATTCACCCCCCCCCCCCCCCCCCCCCCCGCCCCGTTAGACACGCCACGCGTAAAGTGCCTCGCAGGCTCCAATTTCCCAACCGTCGAACGAGCCTTCGAAAATCGTCCGGATAACACATCTTCGCCTTTTTTCACCGCTTCCACGGTAATCAAATTGAGTGGAAGAAAAAAAGCCGATGGCATTGATTTTTTATTTGTTTCTTTATTTTTTTTCACGGTTCTTACTTTGTTGTTTATTTGTAATCAGTTAACGATTTCGATTTTTTTCAATTTTTATCTATTTAGTTATTATTTTTACATTCACCCGGTCAGAAATTTGACGAGGCCCTGATCAGGTTGCAATCAGACATCTCTTATTGAAGCGCGCCTGACGTAGCCCTGGTTAGGTTAATATCAGGCATGTCTGAGTACCTGAGTACCTGCTCTACTTATTGTTAGACGTGCCTGATCTGGACCTGACCAAAACTGACACCTTGCAAGTACCGCGAGCAGCCACCAGGCGTCATGGTAGTTCGTGGCGTTCTCGTGATAAAATTATTCTGTGAATTGTAATATAGCGTGGCTATCTACTATTTTGGTATTCCCAAAATCAATAAACCTGAACAACCGTTGGCTTAGTCTAATTAAGTAGTAAAACGTGAACTTGTTGAGACAAACGCCCGCTGAGGCCCTGATCCAGTTCTAATCAGGGTCTGCCACGTTGTCTAAAACCCAGCCCTGAACCTGATCAGGGCGTTCCAAAATGACACGTTACGTTTCTGGCCAGGCCCAAATCATGGTCATAATCGGGCCCGATGTAAATATCTGTCTCTTTAGCGATCTTACCTAGAATTTGTATTTAATCTTCAGAGTTTTAAATTATTAATAATTCTACCGGGTGTACGAATGTGTAAAACCTTCGAGAACTGACGTCGAAGGCAGGGATGAAAGTGTTGAAAAATTGTTAGTGGGAGAGTTAAAACACTTGCGGCAAGGGGTGGGAGGCGTAATTATAACGCGTACGCGACGCAGCCGCCTTGTTGCTCGGTAAACATTTCGCGTCATCAAAGTGATTACCGGTGGTGTTAATGCCTGGTAATTGCTGGTAACGGTCGGTAATATGGCTTGAATTACGCGCGGAACCGAGGGTGAGTTCAGGGTTTTCGAACCCTTCGGAAACGCTTTAAACAAACCAAAATTCAACCCCAACAATTTTAACTGCCAATAATATTTTTTCCCTGCTAGAAATAATTTTGTTTACTATAATTACTGGAGGATTCTAGTAACATTGTTACAGCAATGGCTTCAATATTATTGGAATTAGGAGGAAATTTGACACGAGTAACTATTCAGTGTAATCGTTATACCCGCAGGTTATCAATTAATAAATTTTATGGAAATTGCAACGCTGAGTTTGTTTGTTTAGTTTTGCATTTTTCTTCAGGTTGACAGGACCTTAACATCAATTTATCGCAACAAATGCAATAAAATACTGTATGAATGACATTGAAGAAGAAAAACAAAACGAGAGGAAGAACACATCCTACATTTTTTTGGTCACTTCTAAAAAACTCATTTCCATTCTGTATCTGGAACTTGATTTTTCGGCTCTAGTAGTAACATGGAAATGCTTCTGGACTGCACGGTAACCGTAACTAGAATTTTTTTTTGTTGCGATCACCTAGCTTCGATTATTGATTTTAGGTAATCTGGCCATGGTAGGAAATTCGATTTCTCTTTCATCGAGTCTTGACGGTTGTAGCCGCGCTGTTTTTCAAAGTTTCACCAATGATTTATTTCTATTCGTGGAATGTAAATTTATGCAAACGAATCATTCCAAGAGTCTTGATAAGAAAAGATTCCACAAGATTCAGTTTCAGCAAGTCCTCGCAAGATCTTCTTTTGATGGATTATTATTATAACGAAAAAATTGTGAAAAACGAGTTTCCTACAAGTTAAAATTGTTTGGTAAGAATAACACGACGAAGATTCGATCGGTCGATTCGGCAAACTTTATTCGATGAATTTGCAATCATATGCGTCTATACTTCTTCACATTCCTTTTTCTCTAGCCTATAATAGTTTCAAAACAGTAAAAGAACATTCAAGCAACCAAACCTAATTGTCTTTTCAGAGAAATGTTGTAACGTTAAATTAATCACAGAGTCTGTCTAGCTTAAATCAGCCATTTTTCTCTTTTACCGATAATCAGGTAGTTAAAATCTTGTGTTTCTCAGGTGGTAATTAAAAAATAAAAAAATTAACTAATTATCCGACTGATCAAAATTTGAAAAATTCGTGTGTTTCAGAATCTGAAGAACCAGATCATGACGACGAATCTCTGGGTGGAACAGGTGAGTAAAATTCATCACTCGACGAGATGATTGGACCTCATTTTCGATGTTCGAATTTCAATTGTCAAAAACAATTGTCAGATTCTCGATGCATGCCGTAATTGTGAGTCTTAAATTAATCCTAAGCCTTACCAATTCTCACTTTCGATCTCCTCTCCCAGGACGCCGGGGATGATAATGGGTTTAATTAATTTGGGCGTGGTCGCGGCTTCTTCTATCTTCTCCCCTTTCTCATCTGGACCAAGTCCAAAAATGACAGCCGTTCTTCTCTCCCTTTTTCCACTTCCGGTATAATCCCGAAGATGAACCATTCCCGGGAAGTGAGAGGTGAAGGATGGATGCCAGGCACGTCTTGGAACGACGTTTCATCCCTCAACGTCGCGTCAGTCGAATCCTCGAACACCCCAGTTTCCCCTTTCCCCTTTTCCTTGTTTTCCCGGGTCCTACCGTTTCCTTCGTTCAATTATTTTCGTAGTTCGAATAGCGAGTTTGACGGAACTCCGGGCGTTCAGTCATCAGTTAATATTCGTTCGGATTATCGACAAGTCTTGATCGCTTATCAATGTCACGATTTGGTTCATTACTGTATACGTAAGCTGGTACAACGTCAAGATTCAAGTACGATATCGCGTAGAAAGGATTTCAATTTCAGCCGCAATACGTAAATATATCATACACCCACCTTTAGATGCTCGCTACGGATTCAAATGCATAAAGGTCGCGTTTTCGCTTCGAATGAATTCATGATGTGTGCAGTTGTTCAAGAGAACACGTCGGCATCGGGGTAATACTGCCAACTTTGTATACATTATATCTATAACACCGGATGAATAATTCACTAAAGTTCAGAAACTGCGTCAAGAGTATGTAGCGATGATGAATAATGTATACCTGAGCGTAAGTGCGTATTGTGATACCAAAACAATAACTTCATTGCCGTTTATATTTCATCGAAGAAACTCGTCGACGTTAAGAGACAGGAGGAGCAGTGAAACGCTAATTGCCTTAAGGATGAATCGGCCGTAACGTCTTTCCATCAAAAGTCTTAAGCAAGGAGACAAAACCGTTTGAAGAATACACGGCAATGTCATATTTAATTTCTCCAGTAATAGCGAACACCAATGGATCAGCATTTCTGTATTACGTCAAAGAAATTACGCTCAGCAAATTTGAATAACATACAAACAAAGACGTCAACAATTTGAAAAATAGTTTGACAGTCGGATCGTTCAAAATGACTAGAATGTGGTCGAGGGGTTAACCATTGTTGTAATACGGTGTACACAGGTTAGTGTAATCTCATTTATTCTCTGATATCTTTTTCAAGTCTCTATCTAATCTCAGGTAATATCTGTAATCTCTGTGATCTTTGTTATAAGTCTGTAAGCCCTGTAATCACTTTCATAAATTTGTGATCTGTGTAATTGTAAGTAATTAGTGTACGCCATTTTTTGCCTAGTGAGTGACCCCTCGACTCTGGCATTTTTCATCCGATTATGATATTCTATCATTCTTGAACCGGCGGAAGCCGGCATCGTCGTAGAACTGGTATCCAAATTACGAAAACGAATGATCGATGGGTTCGAGCCTGTCCTTTACTGCCACATGCCCTGCAACCTCACCATCCGCTTTTTCGATTTCGCAGACTGCATGGCTGCCATGATGCTGGTATGTAACGCATTTTGATGTAGAAATTGAGCAAAATCACGGTGGAGATGGATTATGGCATCGAATCCTTCTCGGATTTGAGTGATGAAGGCTAGTCTACGACTGGACATCCCGAACCGCCACGTCTACAATTCGCGAGGAGAAATTTTCGCCCACTTTCAGAGCCTTGTGCGGTATGGGAACTCGTGTTATAAAAGTTGAAAATCCGGGAGTCAGGTGCTTCGATGTACTTACGTGTACAATACACGTCACGCGGAAGAGGAGCGTTTAGAAAATCAAAGCATTACACGCGACTGTAATATTTCTGCAAGAGCAACGTGAAGGTGATTGTGGACCCATGAAACCTGTTCCACTGCCTGAAAACGACCGTTCAAGGACGAGTCGATTTTGCTGAACGAGTCGAAGCGAGTGGCACAGTTGTTGAATAGCAAGGTATTTCGAGTTACATGTAACGCAGGGGTCCTTAACGTCGTCAATGATTCATTCGGGAAACTGATTGACGGAATTGTACAGAACCAAAGGTGATTCATCCGCTAACCATCCTGAGATTGAATGTCTGACCTATACATTACTGAAGGATACTATTGGAATTTGATAGAATGTTACAGTTTATTCGATACACAGAAAGATTCGTTGTACATCTTTTGAATACACGATGACGAAAATGAAGAAGTCCAACGAGTCCTCACCGCAGCATCATTTTCAAGCATCGTCGAGGCGTTGGTTTGCGTCTTCGAAAATCGGACATGCTTTTGGCTGCGGGCGCCGAATTCTACACTTCGCGAGATCACCCGTTGATTGGGATCTCACACATGTAAGTCGTCCGAATATCGCAATTCCAATTCCCCAGTCTGTTACTATCTGCTAACATTGACGCGCAGTCCGATTTACCCAACGGTTCGTTTGGCGCCCTAGGGGTAAAGTCTGCTGGATCATCCCTGAATCGCCGGAAAGAAATTGAATTAATGAATCACAGTTATCACACAGGGAAAGGGACCCAGGTCCAAGGACATTACCTGTTCGAACATTGGTCCATTGTTTTTTATCAGGCTTACGCAAAACTCCAACGTGCATATGGCGATCTCTCAATATTCTCTGGTTGGAAACGCGCTCGGATTTGGCTGCGGAATTAATCGACACCAAATCGGCACCTTCGCCGATGCATCGCCGTCTCGCTCGCTGCCACGTCACTTTTTCATCGTGAATTTAGAACGCGAAGCCGATGTCGGGATGAGGAATGTAGCCCTGCAGAAGATTGGCTGACAATCGGTTGGCGATCTGAACCGACGTCTGACTTCCAGCCGATGCTGCCAATAGAAAAAGCGAACACATAATTTACGCGTGTGAGTGAAAAGGCGCAGTTTCAGTCTTACCGATGTTGAAAACGCCAGAGTTCGAATTCGAAGCAATTAGCTGACAAAGCAAATGGAGCGGCAGAATGGCACTTGACGTTGGCATTTCGACTCGCGATCATTCCACTACTCGGGCTAACGGCAGAAGTACTGCCTACACGTATTCCACTCTTGGTATTTAAGGCTTGAGAGACGATGACATTGTTGAACTTTGGCATACATCTTATCAATTCCGAGTATCGTAATACACTGGCTAAACTGTAACTGACAAACACGATTGATTGAAAATTATCGTACGCACTTGTTTGCACTTCATTAAAAGAACTGCAGTTTACCGCGCAATGAATAACAAGGAGTCGAATCTGGTTGGAAACGAAGAATTTTCATCTTGTACAGCGTAATCGGTTTCGCGTCTTCAAAATTTCAGATTCCTCAATTCTAGACTAACCGAGTGCAACTGGTTACGAAACGCGTCAAGATATGTCAAAATCACCAACAGACACTTTCCCCAATACTATTCCAACGCTTTTCTTTTTGCGAAATTAACAAATAGTGATAAATCTGGTTGATTTTTGAATGAGGGTTTTAAAAATATAATCATAATACCAAAGGACTGCTGCTACGATGGGTCAGATATTTTCCTCATTGATCAGTTACTCGGAATACTGTGACCGATATTAATACTTTTTCCTCAATATGTTGATACACTGTTCAATAATAGCTATTCAAGCTACAACCATAAGCCTAATCATGCTACGCCGCATTTCTTAGCTTATGGAAATTTATGTATACCTAAGGGGAATTTCTACGCGAACCCAACCAACGTCTGACCCTCACCATTTCTGATTATGTTGAAATGTTTTTCTGCAATTGTCCCAGCTTTGAAACAGCACCCTGAGTTTTGCCAGATTTTTAATTCATTTAATTATTTATAAATACTGATTGATTTTGAGAAGAACCTTTTTGAAAAGTCTCAAAAAATTCTGCTAAAACCTGCGTTTTCTTTTCCAAACATTTCAAGACTGGACCCATAATGGACCGATTTTTTAAATATCTCTTCGCACCATTAAACTTTTTGACCAACTAAAACATCGTTTAAGCGGTCTGAAAATATCCAGAAACTTCTCAAAATTTCTGTCTTTCACTTGGAACATATCTAAACCGGTTTCATTATGAAGTTGAATGCTCAAAAAAAAAAAAAATGGATCGAAATCGGTCCATAATGGAAACAGTCTGGAAATGTTTTAAATGAAAAGTAGAAGTTTCGAGAGTTTTCGCGCCAATTTTCAGACCGTTCAAACAATATTTTAAGTTGAACAAAAAAATTCAATGTGCTATGAAAAAAAAAAAAAAAATGGAAAAAATTCGACCCACTATGGGTCTCGTCTAGAAATATTCAAAACAAAAAAATACAGCTTCTCAGAATTTTTTGAGAATTTTAAAGAAGGTACTTTCAAGATCATTTTAATTATTTATAAATAATTGAGAAGTCGACTAAAAAATCTGGAAAAATTCAGGCTACCGATTCAGAGTTGGAACAATGCAGAAATTTTTTTAAACAAAATCAAAAATGGTAAAGGTCAGCCGTTGGTTGAGGTCGCATGGAATTCGTCATAAACGTAGGTACTTCAATCAGTTGATCAATATAGAATATGAGGGAAAAATGTCTCGTGAAAATGATTCAACATAAAATCAACACGGGTGTGTATATATTTGCTTTTGCTCATTTGTCGTTAAACTTTACCGCCATACGATTTTTCTGAGGTGTGTTCTTACTCTCTTCTGTTTCAAGTCATGGTACGACTACAAACTTCGATGGGAGCCGAAGGAATACGGCGGCGTTCACATGCTGCACGTTCCCTCGGATCACATATGGCGGCCTGACATTGTTCTCTACAACAAGTAAGTCGATGCTTAATGCGTGATATTCGTTGTGTTCAAAAATTACGCCTAACCGGGCACCGCATGAGGCCCCAAAATCTGACCGATGAACGGACGTCGATTATTCGCAATCTCATCTATTTTCCTAATTTCGTCTTCATCAAACACGAGGAAACAAATTTCAAATTTTTTATTTATTTATCTATTTATTTTCTTGCTTGCGTTTTAAAATTCTTCTCCCATTCGCCTCTCGATCGTTGAAATCGTTTTTCGGAAACATTCGGCGATTGCCGAAGCGTTCAATCGTTACGAATATTATATCCGTTCATCATGGTCGAAATAGCTCTGCTCGTTTTCACAATCCAAGCGTATGATGTTGGAAAATTGGAAATTGTGCGGTATGGATTTTGGAAACTATCCGTATTTATGCGTATACATATGTATGTGTGTAAATTAAAACAAACACACACGTTCGTCTCTACACATGGATACGCATACGCGGTTTAGAGTAGCGTTACGCGGTACACGCTTCGTTAAAATTTTTTCGCAAATTACTGTGTATCATTATAATTATAATACATAACATCACCGATTTCACACGCAACAGCTGATGCGATTAAAATGCAGTATGTGTAATAATAAGCTGATTTAAGTCTCTTGCAAACTTGTGCGATAAACGCACGATTAAAAAGTGAAATGAAATATCATAGATGTACGCAGACTGTTTCGATTCAGCGTTTTATCGCATTGTTTAGTTGTAAAATATTATACCTACTCGCATCGATGCGTGCAAAGACGTGTCGGTTTATATCACTATGTATAAGACATTAAGTATATATATATATATTACCTGTACTGTAGTAGGGTCGATAGATCATCTTTATATCGCATGAGAAATGGGCGCTGCGGCGGCGAGTAAAAATCTTCGAAAATTATAATCGTATTATAAAACGAATAAACATAAATAGAAAGTAACAATGATGATAAAAAGAACAGCTGTTTAAATAGACATAAGTAAACGGAAGCGATAATTAAAAACTGTTACGAATGCAGGAAAAATTTTAATCCCAAATGAACATCAACTGCCACATAACAAGCGACAAATATTCTCCAGCTGATACGTTAACCATAATTACTGTCAGATGTGTATTCTGTTTGTTAAGTTTGATTCGATGGTGTAATAATTTCACCCCTTGATTAATTATACGTAATTAAACGGTCGAAAATTTGCGGTTCAACCCGTATGTTGTTTACCTGTTTATAAATATATTTGACGTTTGTTGTTTACAGTGAATTAAACAAATAAAATCACAACGTAAAGTTCGCCGATCGTTCTGAGATAAAAGAAAAAACGAAAATTTCTTTTTTTCCTACATTAGAATATTTTACTTCTATTTGTGCGGTAAAAAATTCTTTACACTAAGTAGCTGGAATTTTGGTGATTTTTGTCAAGCGTAGTTTATTTTCTCGCGTCTCGTTTCTTGAGTTTCCTTTCACTGGATGAAATTTCTCGAACCCAGGCGAGCGTTCCATTGAATATCGCTTATTTCCCCGCACTTCTCGCCACGTCAACCTTCTCCTTATATACTTTGCCACGACGAATCGAAGATGCCTCTGCAGCCTCGGTCACCGTTAGTAGCTCGCCACTTTTCTACCTTCCAGATCCGAGGTCGGCCCATTAGCTGTTTACCCTCTTCTCTTTTCGTTTCCAACATCGCCGTTCTTCGGTGACGCGAACTTCCTTGCGCCACCAAATGAGACGATTTATTTGCCCCGGTCTTTTCACTTTTATACCTACGGTTGTACGAGCTTTTCTTTTTTCCTTTCGCTAAGAAAACGAGAAAGAGAAAGAGAGAGAGAGAGAGTTAACAAGAGTTAAAGTCGAATTTCAATGTCGTGAACATTTTTATTCTTTTGAAAAAGTTTTCGGTGTATCAAACTTTATCGGATAATTTATTACGGTATATATTCTCTTGAAAACTATTGAGTTTAAAAAATTTTCTACAAACGTCCAAACTCTGAAACAGTATCCTGAATTTTTCCCGATTTTTTTAGTCAACTGATCTATTATTTATAAATATTTCAAACGATATTGAAAGGTTCTTTATTAAAATTCTCAAAAACTGTATTTTCTGTTTCGAACATTTCGAGACCACCCCCGTAATCGACCGACTTTTTTTCCATTTTTTGTTCAACTTCAAACATCGTTTGAATGGTTTGAAAATTTTTGAGAAAATTCTCAACACACTACTTTTCACTTAAAACATTTCTAGACCGGTTTCATTACGGAGCAATTTTGATCCATGTGTTTTCCGAACATTATAATCTCTCAGCAATAATTTCAGGATATTCTTCGCAAAGCGTACGCCGTACGGTCAAAATATGAGACAAAAAAAAAAAATGTACAAAGCCACAAAAAGTGAGACCGTGATTTAGAAAGTCCTTAAATGCGACTGTTTATTGAGGAAAAATGAAATTTTTCAATAAAACGATGCCCGCGATTTTCACAGATCAAGCTTCTTTTAGAAACTTGTAAAACAGATAATTTTTCCCTGAACAAGTATTCGATATCTCGAGTCTCAATCCGACTGACAGCTTGCATGGAAACTTTACACATCTTTAATATTTCGATTGAAATATGATGCACGTGTCGATATCGCAGACGTCATTCGTACTCACCGCCTAGCGTCGATATCAGCGACTGAAATACCCCGTTGAAGAAAAAAAAAAAAAAAAAAAAAAAAAAACTTGAGTGAATCCAAAAGAGGGCTTGCATCAATTTTCGGCGTCGAGCCTGTGGCTTGAATTTCAAAAACTCTGTGTATTTTATTCTTTCAACGAATTTTCCATCGCCGCGTTAAACTACGTTAGAAATTTCCAGTCTGTCTTAGGAAGGCGACACGTACGTGATGGGGGACGGCGATAAAACTTGGTACAAATACGAAATCGATATCGAGACGCCTCGCTTCAAGCCGACCGAAATGCGCCCGTCAAATACCGCCGGCCATTTTCACAGCTGTATCGATAATCCCGAAGCGCATTTATACCCTTATGGACTATCGATTCGCAATCTCTACACGCCGTTTTACGGCTCTGTATCTCAGCTCGTCATTCCTTTACATATTTTTATACACGCCAGCTAGCAGTCGGTCTACGCCACGTTATATAAGACGGTTGAAGATAAAACCCCTCGTCTTAAGGCGAAACGAACGACTCGAATATCGCTGAATCGTCTTGACGATTTTCCAAGATGGGGGGGGAATATATTTTCACTCATTTATGAATGTGGAACGTTCCCTGCTAAATCAACCAAGTTTTAGTATCATTTATTTTTTTGCAAGTTTTTCGTGTAATAAATATTCGAAAGACACGCAAATTTATCAACTTTTGTGAAATTATTTTTACCGAACCGATTCAACCGAGTTACCCAAATATACACGCGCATTCGTTTACCTTCGTCTCAAAGTTCTACCTTTCAAAAGAAATTCGAAAAATTCTTAAGCATTCAATTTTTTACACTCATCGTTTTAAGATCTTTTTTTTATACTTCATTTCGAAGAACCGAACTTTGCGCTTGATTCAACCATTTGTTTTGCCAAATTTTTCAACACTTTGACGATCTTCGTTGAAAAAATTTATCTCATTATTTTCGAAATATTAGAAAAAGTTTGGAAGATAAATTTCTGTCCCTCTATAATTTTCACACATTTTTCATAGACTGCGAAATGTTTCAGGATTCTTTTTCGTTTCTTCGAAAAGATTGAACATTGATTTTTGTCGATTAGGTATATTCAAAAGTCTGCGATCAACTGGTCAAAATCGCTCTTTAGTGAGAGAATTTTTAAATTGTAGAATTTTTGGATCAAAGTTCAAATACTTGTAACTTGGAAGTGATATAATAATCAAAGAATTTTTTATTTCAACTGCAAAATCAGAGGATACCGATAATCATTTACGTAAAATCATCAATATCACTTTAAATTATATAATTCTTGAGCAAAATTGTCAACCTTTTCTCGGTTCTAATAATTCACATGTTTTTGAGGTGTAATCTTTTTGCAGCTATCGTGTTCAAGTTTTATGAAATTTTTTTTGACCTCTCAAGTTTGATTGTCGATCAATTTTGCGATTAATAATCCTAGATGGAAAATAATTTTTGCTTGTGAGATTCAAAGATTTAATATTTTATTGCACAGTCATTTCACGTCTGCAATGACATCCGTATTTTTTAATTAAATTTCCCGCAATCACCACGCAACGAATGTTGATAAATATAAAATCTCCGCTTGCGAATGACAGCCGCTAAACCTTGTGCTGCGAATTCGTATCATCGCACATCAATCATTTCATTCATCACTATATCCTCGCTTAGACAGAACGTCAAACGTAATTCACTGTAGCGATCAGACTGCAATTTCGGGGGAGATTAAAATATGAATCTTTGATTTCCTTTCGTACCTCGATTATCCTTTTTGAACACATACTATTGTTTCGTTTTTACGTTGATCAGATCCAAAAATCTGTTCACGCAACGCAGCCCTTTTTTCAAATATTTCCAACACGTCCCTACAGATGATTAGTTTATCAATGAGTCGGTAATAATTACCGAAATTTTCTGATTCTAATTACACCTCTGGTTTTTCTTCTTCCCTCATTCTTTCAACGACAGCAAATTTTGAAATTCCTTTCAGAGAATGAAGTTTGAGGAAAAGAAGAAATAGCGAGATAAAAGAAATGAGTGATCCCAAAATTCGAATTTTTGAAAAGAGTGAAAAGAAAAATTCTTGGAACAGGATCAAGGATTCGAAAAGTTTCAAAACACTACGGATAATTCAAATATTTTTCTTTTTCAACCTTGATTTCATTCAGAAAACAGAGTCGAACGATAAATGTTCATGCGACGTCAAGATTTTGATTTACCTTTTCTCGTCTGCACAGCCTGAAGAAGACACGTGAAGCAAATTGCTGCAATTTGAACGTGATAAACCTATCGTACGTTATAATACTGACGCGATTACCGCGGTCTAATTTCACGGTGAATAGCCTTAAGTCTCGTTAATGGATGCAAAAAGTTTTCACGGTGTGTGTATGTAATGAAGGCTATTACCGAGATATTATCCCGGTTATGCAGGATCCTTGATGCAGGCTGAAACTTCTTTGCATTCTGCTCTTGTCGTCATCAATCCGAATTAAATGTCAGGCGGTTAGTTGCAGAATGCTGAAGAAAGTTTCGTCGTTTTTTGAATCAATATTCGCATCTTTTATTCCTACTTGTTGTGAACGTTGATTAGAAAATCGTTTCTTACGCAATACTTCATCATCAGTTCCGACCAGATTCTACTTCCGACACGAAAAACGTTTTTTTTCGTCTGCTGCACGTAGACTTATTCGAAATACTTTGAAATTTTTTCACACGGATTACAGTTGAAGTTAAAATTTTCACGGTTTGAAATTCAGATTCACACGCGTTTTGTCATACAACGTGATTTAAAATTTTGAATTTTGAAGTTTCATCCAGTGAGTGAACAAGGACCGAAGATTGGAAAAAAAATGTTCGCTAACTAATTAAAATAAAAATCTGGGACCATTTTCAAATTTCGGAAAATTGCACAGGATATGTAATTTAAAAATTTTTTAATACAAAATTAGGGTACATCAAAAATTCCGTAGTAACAAAATTTACCAGTCAATCGTTATTGAGAAAAAAACGTGTCATCAAGGTCATGAAGTACTCCTACCTTTACCGACCGAGCAAACTTGCCCTTTTTCTTCCTATATCAACTAAACAAACGATAAGAAAGGGTTCAAATTTCGACGGTGCATCGGTTTTTTGTAACGGAATTCAGGTACTCAATTCCGTAATTGTGCAAATTATCTCAGCTACGCACTTTTTGGCCCCTGAAATATGGGACATATAAAAATAGTAACGCGTGTCAAAAAATTACACATTTTTCTTACGATTCTCGGAATATCGGTAACTTTTCTGAATTCCGCTAGAAAAGAGCGATACACCGTTTAAATTTGAACCCTTTCCGTTCGTCCGTTTATTTCATATAGAGATAGAAAAGGGTGAGTTTGCTCGGTCGGTAAAGTTAGGAGTAAAACATGACCTTGACGTACCGGAAAAGCTGCGAAAAGAAAAAAAATAATATGTACAAAATAAAAGAAGATAAGATACTCGGCTGCAACTTCATCCGGAATTCCGATACATACTGACATTTTTTTTCTTTTTTCTTTCCTCTTCTCTCTTTACGCTATTTCACGCGTTTCGCGGAGAACTCTCAAAAGCGCGAAATGCACAGAACCTGAGGAGAAGAAAACCTGTGAAAAAAATTTTTTCGGCGATGTTGCGGCCTGCCGACGAAAACCCGACGGCTGCATCATCGGACGAAGATTCCGTCGCGGTTTTAACCTCTCGAATTTCTAACCTCCGCGAAATTTTGAAAAATCTTCGACGCGCGCTTCAAGACGAGAGAAAAAATCTCCAACAGGAAATCGATAATACTATTCGTCACGTGGTTTCCGTTCGTTCGAAAATTCGTCCCCCTCCGGTTCAAGGTCAGTTTTTACCATTTTTCCAATTTGGTTTCATCTTTTCCTCAACTGTGTATCAATTTGAAAATAAGCTTTTGTACGTAATTCAGTATTACAGATTTTGTTTCTCGAATCCCGATTCAAATGTATCGATTAACCGAGAAAACACTCGCTCAACTTGTCGCATAATTATCACCCTTTAATTGTTCTTCTCGTACTCTAATTACGTGTACACTTCCATTCAGATCTCTCTTCGTATTCAAAGTTCCACGATTACCAAGCTATTCGAAACTATTTTGGATATCAGCTGCAGCCACCGAATTTAATCCACTCGCAATCAGAAGTGAGTCAATTATTTCTTTTCTTTCGGACTTTGTTTTCCGAACAGCTGTAGAAGTTCGAAAATTCACAGTACTTGCGATAAATTTTCTCAATTTTCGCATTCAACTTCAACGAGTTTCTCGATCTCGTGTAAAACATAAAAAAGAAAAACCTTCAATCTGACGGGCAAAAAAAAAAAAAAAAAACGTATAGTTGTAATGTATTGAAAATTATGCAATTTTGGTCAATTTTTAAACCCTGCTTCGAATTTTATTTTGCATCGATTCCTCGATCAGGCCTTGAATCAAAAAGGGAACGAAAAAATTTCACGTTGTAATTGGGAAAAGTTTTGAAAATACTTGTAAGGATCAATAATCGACGGATCGATTCTCAGGAGCTGCAGGATGATGGAAGATACTTTAAACTGCATCGGAATCTGGACTCGGTTGAGTCGAGCTGCATTTTCCGGGCAACGTCACCGAGTGTTTCGGACTTTTACAAGCGGAAGATACTGAGCCTGGAAGCGGACTGTTCGGCGGGATTAAATCAAGTCAAAGCGAGGTTTACAGAGTCGCTTCAGGCTCTCGACGACTGCACAATGCTGTGCGAAAACTGTGAGGACTGTGCTTTGCATTCTGAAGAAATAACAGCGACTCCCGACAAAAACTTGGACTGCATTTTCGCCCCCAGTATCACTGCGATTAGCAAATCCAAGTAGGTTGAAGGAAAGGATAGGAGAGAAATAGACAAATGTCGGAAAAACAGTTTTCTAGCGAAATACCTCAGAATCGGGTGAAAAACGCTCGAGTAAAATTATTTTGAAAATTATTTCCTTCCAAAACTTGGAGTAAAGAAATCAAACTTTAACGAAACGACAAAGTTTCGACTGTTCGTAAAGCCGATGTCTCAAAGTTCCGAAATGCGAGATTCCGAAAATTTAAGTTACGACAGAGCAAAGTTCCGAAAAAATAAAATATACTCACAGTGCGTAGTTTAGTCGACAAGTGGGTTTGAAAAATGAGAAAAACCAAAAATCGGAACGGGCAGGATTTCGAATGTAAAAATATCGATAAACCAAGACTAATAAAGATGAAAGCGGTGAAATTTCACCAAGCCAGAAATTCACAGAACTGAAAATCTTCGATTACTCAGAATTTCGATGCTTACGATGTTCAAATTTTCTCATTTTCACATTTTCTGAATTTTACACTTACCCAACTTTGATCGGCGGGTTTCATGACATTCGAAACTTTGACGTTTCGTCAAAGTTTGATTCTTTTACTTCAGCTTTGGCCACAAAAAAAAAAAAAAAAATTCTAAATTTGGCGCTTTCGGAACATTTCAAATTCGGAGTTTCGACCCCGCCCGAATATCAATAATAACTAGGATAAAAATACGACTCATTTTTGATCGGATTGAAATTGGCCAACAGATCGCTGCAGTTAATCGAGGACGTGCAGAGTTTGTGGTCCGTCGAAATCGGGGTTGCAGGTGGATTTTGCGACGAGGGTGGCGAACCTTGCGGTCTGATTTACCAGGCCTCAACGCTGCGCTTGGCTTCGTCCCAAAGCTTTGACATTCCAAACTGCCTGAGTGACGTTGCCCTCGACGATATTTACTCGGGAGAATTTTCCACCGATACTTCCGTATCTAAAACGGCACCAAGGCTCGGGACACTTGCCTGATAATTGTGTAACGCGCAAAGTGCACGGGAAGAATTCAATTTTCACGAGCTGTTTTTGTTTTTTTTTTTTGTTTTTCCTTTCTTTTTTCTTTTTTTTTCTTGTATTTTATTTTTCTCTTTTTTTCTGCAACATCTTGTTCATTTTGGCACGGTAAAAAAAATTTGACTATCTAATCGCGTACATTGTTTTAAGATTAGCATCGCTGCTATCTTTCATAGTTTTTGTATACTTTTCTTTGCAAGACGTTATATGCACGTTTTTTATTATTTATGTGTGGCGCTTTTCATGCGCAATCGACGAAACAGGGTGGAATTAACGTTCGTGGATAATTCGCGATGTAATTTTGCGATTTCGCATAACGTGCGAAATTTTTGGTGAACGGGTATTTCTCATCGCTTATTATAGGGTATATTCTCTATTGAGCGAATGGGTCGCGTTGCAGCTCTTATTGTGCTGTCGAGGACAATGGCGAAATGATGATGCCGCAGTGTTCGGAATAACGCTGGTCGAAACTTTCTCTATTTCCTCTCAATTCCCTGCAGTTGCATGCGGAAAATCCCGATGGAATATCAATGCGGTATAATAACGGGAATCGAATAACAAATTCGATTTTATAACTCGCTCATTGTGAGCTTTCATGTGCAATATATGGGGTATCCCGATTGAAAATATATCAAAAACTAAGCATTAAATTGAGCAATTTTTTTTAACAAAAGTCGTATATGAAACGGAACATCGTACGAGCATCCCAGTTTTTGGGTCCCAGGCCTCTGCTAGGCCCATTAAGGCCCAACTTTTGTTTTTAAAATGAAACCTCCTATTTTTTTATTACACTTGCAGATTTATCATTGAAAAGTCGATAACTTTTACTCCAAGTCGTTTTTCCGGGTTTCGTTTTCGAACAGACCCAAAACGTTATTCGAAGTTATGAAGAATGGAAACGACAGCTTAAACACTTTACAATGTTGAACGATTCTGTTCATCGTGGAACTCGTTCTCATTTTTAAATTCCTCTCAATGATTCACGCATTGACACTTCTTTCGCGAGAAAACTTCGTATAATAACGTTTTGGGCCCGTTCGAAGCCGAAAACCAAAGAATGACCACGAGACACACTCACTCGATTTTCAATGAGAAATAAGAAAACGTAATAAAAAAATAGGAAACAGAAAAAAAAAAGAAAAAAAGTTGGGCCTCAATGGGGCCAGCAGAGGACACGGACCCAAAAATTGGAATCCTCGCCTGATGTCCCCTTTCATAAACAACCACTTTTGTCCGAAACATTTTTCAATTTAATGCCCAAGTTTCGATATACTTGAAAGAAAATTAAACACCCTGCTTTTCTTCGTCGAAAATCAATTTTTAACTGTGTGAAAACAATAACAAATGCACGATACTTTGTAGTTCAGAATACATCATGTACCGTAAACTAAATTTTCTGGGTCAGAGATTTCGCGAGTTATTTCCGAAATACATTTTAAACTTCCGCGATTAATTTCGCGGGTATGGAAAACGGAAACTGCTGTAATTTTGAACGCTCATAAGGAAAATGGAAATTCCCACCGCGAGACGGGCTGCGCATTATTTTCACCGGCATGATTGAATGCCGCACGTTCTTTGCTCCCTCATTTCTCTGTACTCGCAGCTCCAGGATAATTTTCACGACTTATAATACACGTTCATCATGTCCTGCGGGAAGACCCGTTCAAAGGATCCTCGTGTTACACTTGAGCTTGACAAGGTGGTAGGACGTTTATTCATTTTTTTTTCACCGATCCCAAAAAGCTGCGCACTTTGAGATAAATGTCCGTTTCTTTTTGATTATATATTCAATTTCTCGCAACCATTTCGATAATTGAATGCTGGTGTGGAAATAAATTAGCGTCAATGCATTGTTTGCGTAAAAATATTTGGTCAATCAACTGAACAAATAAATTCAACGTCTCAATCGTCAGAAAATTTAGTATCGACAATTATAGTCGAACTAAATGTGTTGCTTGTACGATACTTTCTTGTAATTCCAATAATATTCAAAACCGTTGTTACAAGAAATTCAATTTTATGATAATCTTTTAATAACTATGACGGCCCAAATTTTCCTAGCAATAACACGCAGCTTTTTTTTTTCACTGTCGAATGAACTCCCAATAATTATAATACACGAAATTATGGGATGATTTTACATCAGTTATCATGCTGTGCTCACTAAATTGATGTAATCTTTTTCAAAATTTCATTTGGCATAGTAACTAGAAAAATTGAGTAAAACAGGTATCGTTGAAAAAACTGTTTTGAATATTGTTGGGATTACGAAAAACGAAGTACGCGTAAACATTTTGCGCTACTGTCGATTCTTTTTTGGTTATTGCAACGGAAAATCAGTTTGTTCGGTTTACTCTACTTTTTTAGTCAAACTAGGCTTTAACGTGAATTTATCGTTGTACGAGCATTAAATTTTCGTAACAGCTGCAAGAAAATCTAACAACAGTGATCGTAATGAGAAAGAATAGCAACGGATAACAAACTTTCCGGTAACAGGTAGAAAACTAATTTTCATTCTCTACCTAGAACTATATTTTTCGATACATGCATGCCTAGAATCATTCAAAATTTTGCAGCATAGTTACACAACACTGACCTTATACTGGTAAATCCGGTTTAAAAACGATTGACGGTTGTAGAAATAAAAAAAAAAAAAAATAAATAAATAAAATCAAATCAAACTTCAAGTCCAAGTTTCAAGCCGCGCGAAAGACCTTCAAGAGTATCGAAATGCGGTCGAGTTTCTCACCTAAGGAAAATAATGTCAAGGTTTAATAGTGAAAAGGCTTGCGAGTTTTTTTGGCCGAAGATGAAGACGAGGTGGAGTGCAGGCGACGATGGGATGCTGGAAAAAGAAGTGTTAACGGAAACTTGGTGGCGGGGGACGAAAGCGGGAAAAGCGGTCAGGGATATAACCATTCGCTATTGTATCCAGAGAACCGGAGTGCACTCGGTGCTAAATCAGCGGTACTTTTTCGCTCGCCTTTGTACTTTGAGAGGGTGGTATTTAGATTTTATTTTTACTATTGTTTGTCCGCCAGTTTTCTTTCAAACGATTGTGTGTGTGTGTGTTTTTCAATTTTTGTTCGTTTTTTTCTCATCAGTTTCTTTACTTTTACACATAAATGTTGTTTTTTTTTTTTTTTTCTTTTTTTCTTCTTTCAATTCATTTACTCGCGTTTCTTACCACTTTTGCATCGATTTTTCATCCGTGGTGGTAAAACGAATTTGCACGATCGATTTTGCATCGTAATTTCAATTCTTGGGATCGCCGTAATAACTGTTGATTGAATTTTAATTGACGAATATTTTTACAGTTTCTAGTATTTGTGTCGATCGATATTGTTGGTTACTTGTTTATCGGTTACGTAAAACAATGAAAATAGTGAAGCACTTTGAAGTAATCCGCGCAACGGTAGAAATTTCCTCTCGGAATGAAACGGATTTCGTTGAATAATGTAATTGGTTTACGTCATAAATTATTAATGAGTATCAAAGTGGAGGATCACTCGGCGATCCGGATGTCAAGAAGAAAGTCGCCTTTACAATTTGAATATCCGGGGTCGGTCCAAGTCCTAAGATTATCAACATAGCGGCCTCCTTTCACTGCGTACCTCATTCGAGTTGTTTCGTCAAATGATTTTTTCCGTCCCCCGTGGAGTTTGAAAGGGTAAATTAATTGACGGTTGTCAATGGAACTGGGGAAGTTTTTTTTCTTTATCATCGAATCGCAGAGATTGTGCACTGCGGCTACTTTCTTCGGAGTCGAGTTTTGTAAATAAATTGGTAGCCTTTAAAACGTTGAGGAAAAGATTTTTTCGGTCCCAAGCTCCGTCGCCATTACGTATATATACAGGGTGGCTCAAAAAAAAATAAATAAATATATAAATAAAAAAAAAACGAGACCGATTTCAAACGTGAATAAAATCTGAACGTGTTAACCGACTTTCGGAAATTTTTTTTTTTTTTTCTAGAAAGTAAAAGAACGAATCTTTCGTTTCGTGTTTTAAATTCTGAAAAATTCTGTATCGTTTGTTCAGATACAACAGGTTTTGATCAAAATCGCTGTGAGATTGAAGAAAATTAATATTAAAGAAAGTTCAAGTCATTTTTCTTTTTATTTTTTTCCTGAAATTGTGATTCTAAGAATAATTCTGGTGTTTTTACAAATTCTCCGAGATTTTATTTTCACGATACGAAACGTTTCTTGTAAAACTGAAATCAAAACGCGCGCTTCAAAGTGAAAATTCTGTCATCGAAAATCGGTCGATACGCTTGGATTTTATTCACGTTTAAAATCGTTCCCGTTCTTCTTTTGGCCCACCCTGTATATATGTATCGTCTTTCGGTTGAAAAAAATAAAAATAAAATACAATTGTTAAAGTTGTGGAAAAAAATATTCCAATGGTGCGGAAAATTTCATCAAATAATCAAATTTAACTTCCTGTGCTAAAAAAAAAAAAAAAAAAAAATAAAACCAAACACAAGAAATTTGCCAACAACAGTTGGAGGAAAAAATCTGAGTCCTTGTTGATATTCGTTATGGAAAGAATGATTGCAGAAAAAAAGAAACGTTACAAATTCGAGATAATTGGACTTCAAGTTGAACTGTGTAAGTTGAAATTCCATTTTTGGGAAATATCGGCGAGATTAGTTAAATGTTATTCACAACTATTTACAGATTAATTGTTAATAGCGAGTGAAGTAGACGAGTCTTTGAATATTTAGGTAAAAAACGAAGCGAGTTGTTTGGTCGTAACGTTAAGGCCACGAAAGCGGAGGCTGTGAAGATTTTCAGAATTAATTCAACCGCAAGGAAATTGAATATTCAGTTGATATAGCTGCCAGAAAGAATTCGATATACAATTTCCGGCGTCATCGTGAAGCGACGAATCTCTCACGCCTCGATATTGTGCACGCCTCTTTTCCATCGGCAACGTTTAATTTTCACCCTCGATCATATCGCGGTTTTCACTCTCCCGTTTTGTCCCGCGATGCGAATAAAAAAAAAAAAACAAAAGAAACGTTGACTTGAAACAAAATGAAAAAAAAAAAAAAAAAATTGGATACAAAAATCGATTTACATGTTTTTTCACTCAACTCAAAAACATTTTCAAACCTCGATTGCAGGCTTATAATATTTGACCGCAAAAATCCGCCGCTTTATAAAGATATAAATATACCTATATATATACCTATAGATATACCTATAACTTAATAAGACACGGACGAAAGTTTAACAATATTTTCCTTCGCTCAGCCGTTTAGATAATATCAGCCGAAAACCTAATATCGTCCAACCCCTGAGAAAACTTTTCAAATACTTTGAGGGTATAATATTCTCTGTTGATTTTCTCCACAGTGTTGGCAAAAAATTTTCTGAGTACAATTCACTTTCCTCTTTCATAAATAATGAATTTGTTCGATTACATTTCAGAGTGTAATAAGAATTCAATCGATTAATCTTTCGTTCTCTTTTTTATTTATTTATTTATTTTTTTTTTTTTCACCTACTATCTCACGGATCACGTGAATAAACAAGGAACGTGGTATATGCAGATGTACATATGTATATGTCGGTGATACATGCAGACGTTATAATGTGGTCGAATCTGAAATTGAAGCAATGAATTTCGTTTCGAACTAATAATTGCGTTGCACATCCTACGGCACGAGATTCGACATTTGACGAGCCATTACTGTCAGCAATTTAACAGCTTTGGTAAATTGGAAAATAATATTTCATCAGTCAGAACAAAACAATTCAAAGCGACTCATGATTTTCATTCTTTACAATAATTTCAACCATTTGTTCACAATTGAACGAATTTTAGCTCACCTTGTTAGCTGAAACGAATATTTTGCTCGACGCGAGTGCTCCCAAATATCAAAAATAGATTGTTTTCAAGATCTTGATAAAGTATTAATCAATAAACTCATAATTTATCAAAACAATCGTTTCAAACAATAATTTGTAAATTATAGATTCAAACACAGAATTAACTCTGAACCTTCAAACTAGGACATGGAAAAAAAACGAAGAATGTGAAAAAAAAAAAGATGAATAATATCTTGATTAAACAATGCGAAGCGAGTAGAAATATCATTTCTGAAATTGGAAATAAATTGAAAAGTGAGAATTTTCTTCCCGTTTCGCGTATTCTAGAAACACTTTAAATTCTGGCCAAGATTATTAAAATTACCTACATACGGTTTTCCCTCAGCCAGACGTTTTCTTTAGTTTTATATTTGCGAGTGGCGTGGGAGGAACGGCGACTGCGAAATAAGAGAATATGGGTCGCGAGTGTATCGCTGGGGAAATTCCCCTATTGACTACTAGGGTAGGTATATAATACGTAATTGGATGGAGACCGAAAAACGTGCGGCGGGTCGGAGAAGATGGAAACCATTACCCAAGTTCACTGTTTTCACCCTCGAATACTTCCTCTGCCCTTGTTTCGAACAAGGAAGTAATTTTAAAAACTTGCTTAAAAAATTTGCGAACAAAGAGGCACAGCTTAGCTCGATTGTTCGTGTGAAAAATATTCGTTTTATTCACGTTTTCTAATCTCCGGAATCCGAAAAACAGCTTTTCAAACAAATATCGGTCTCTCAAAAAAATTCCCGCGATGAACTCGAAACGGCTGGACGTGAAGATTTGAAACTTACAGGGTTTCAAAACGAAATGATGGGCACGAAAAATTGCCATGTCTCGTTTGATTTGAACTTACGTTTGTACCGGAAATAAATCGACTTTTAATTTTATTCCAAATAAACGGTCATGTTTTTCCCAATTCGTATATTTACTTTTTTTTTTTTTAATTTATAAACTTATTGCGTTTCAGACATTTTATTTTCTAACATGCTTTCAAAACTTTTTCATTTAACTGCCAAGTTCTGTAAGTTTCAAATTTTTGAATCGGACGTTTCTTCGGATCATCGCGCGTAAGTTTGTCGGACAGACCGACAGTCTTCGATCCATTTTCAGGATGACGAAAAGTATCGAGAAAAAAACTGTTTTTACGGCTTGTTTACTTACCGAAAATTTTGAAAGCTCGTGATTATTTAAACTCGATGAGTGAGAAAATCGATATATTATCGATAACCCAATTGATGAAAAAAAAATACGACCAACACTTGACCTCGTATTTTTGAACTTGAAATAACAATAACCCTGAGCATAAAATGAACCCCGTTTATAATTATATCTGGGAATTATCTCTCCCTTCGTACAAACTCGCGTTACATGCACGCGATAACGATGATGAGGAAAATGTACAAATTTTCAAATAAACTCTACGTTCCGCCGTGCAAATATTTAACCGAATTTCGGTATTGAATCCACGGCTTGCTTGCTCAGGGCTGGGCAATTTATTTCGAAACTCTCCGCGAGGGGAGGAAAGTAGGAGGAGAGGAGGGCCCTCGAATCCTGCGAGGTATGAGGGATTAGACGCGGCTGGTTTGTCGAGGACGAAGAACACGGGCACGGGACTTCTCCGCGTTCCCAGGGGATTAACCGAGGCGGGAATAACCGTTCGGTAAGACGCGATCGGCTCGAATTCTCGCCGAAACTTGCCCTCGATACATGCCCACGTATCCCTTATCCGGTATTTTCTACCCCTCGCGGCAACGTCGTCAGATTAACCCGATTAGGGAACCACAAACGACGGGACAAATTCGTCGAGAAACGTGCGCCTCCTTCGATCGAACAAATTTCGACCCTTTGATACCGATCTTATCGGCCTCTCGTTATATCCTGAAAGATACAGACTAAGCCGTGATCATCAAATCATTTTACACAGAATATTTACTCGTTGTTTCGATCACTTTTTTGGCAAATGAAATCTCCTAATGATTACTTGGACAGAGTTGATGTCTAAACTATTCGACACTGTCTTATGAAATTTCTAGTTCATCTGCATTCTATCGATTGGAGCTGAATTTTTCCGAAAAGTGATCGTCGTTTGAGAAAATTTTGACGAACGTATTATCGTCGACAAATTTACTCTTCCGGTTTTATGGGGTTTATAGAAAACTTCATTAAGTTTAATCTAGGGCAATCCAATTAAGTTTCTCCGTAGAGGAATGACGAAATTTTTTATTAATATTTGAACTGAATTATGTACAGAAAGATGAAACGGAAAAGATTAATTAATAACTAAATCAATACATTTTGGACGTATTGTACGCACGTGATATAAATTATGATGTTTTCAGAGCGTAAGAAACATGACAACTGCGCTGTTGATTAAAATTATGGTTGATACATCAGCTCGAGAAAGATTGGGGATACGCTTGAAGTGGGAAGTTTGAGTGGACTGTGTAAACAACAATATAAAACAGAGAGAATTAAGTCTGAAATAAAAAAATTAGGATTGGAAGAGCAGAAGATGTAAAAGAAAATGAGTAAAAAGATTTTTAAACAAACTGGATAGGGTTGTACGTACCAAATTAGAAAAAAACGAAAGGTTAAAGGCTAATGAATTTCAGTTGTATAATATAATAAACCCGTTGGAAAGTAAATCTCGACTTGAATTAATGAAATTGCGTCATTCTGCCAAATCAGTCCGAACAAGTTGGTGAAAATATATCATTCAAGGATGAAATGAAGAAAAATTTTCTCCAAATTGAATGTTATACCTTTATTTGGTGTCGTCATAAATGTTCATCAGTTTCACATACAACTACAAGAATTTAGCCGCCTTTACCATTCAGTTTTTTTTTACATCCAGGTGTATACAGAAGGTTTTCTGTAAAACTCGCCGCTGAACGCCGGCAGAGAGGCAACCGATGCTACACGTCGTATAGCGTCGTATTGAAAATGTAGCCTCGGTTGCCTGCCCGCAGGCGTTTACGCCGCTGAACGCCGGCGGATTGGCAACCGATGTGGCACGTTGTATCACTGCGCATTGAAAATGTAGCCCTGGTTGCCATGACTGCAGGCGTTCAGCGAAAAGTTTGACGGAAAACATCAGGGATACAAAGCTAGACGAGGATAGTAGGATTTCATGTGATAGGATTATTAGAGATCGGAGGATGTTGATAGATGAAAATCATTGAAAGTAAAAAAATGCGCACGCCCGCCGCAGCGCCCAGAACCACTAATGTCCTCGATCGCAGCGCGGACGGTAACTTCGAGGTGACGCTAGCCACGAAGGCGACGATCTATCACCAGGGTCTGGTCGAGTGGAAGCCGCCCGCCATATATAAGTCATCCTGCGAAATTGACGTCGAGTATTTCCCCTTCGACGAGCAGACCTGCGTCCTCAAGTTTGGGTCGTGGACCTATGACGGCTTCAAGGTAAATTCCGCATGGTAGATGATAAGCCGATTGACTGATTGATTTATTCTACGATTTATCAGCCCGCATCTTTAAACCACGACAGCCAATTCTTCAACAACCACCAACCTGTGCTCCGCCACCTTTTACATATATATTATATATATATATATGTATATGTATATTTTGTGTATTATCGATTTGTCTGTATCTGTGTTGTGTATTACATTATGTACGTCTGATACCGTGTACATGTATACGTATCGTGTATTTGTTCAATTTTGGGAAAACAAAAAAACATGAAAAAAAAAAACATAACCTACTCACAGGTATACATGTACAGGCCGTGTGATTTGAACTTTCATTTTTCGACAGATTTTTCCACGGAAATTCGCTGCTCCTTTAACTTCATCGTTCTGGCAAATTTACAACTATAAAGTTCATCGGGAAACGTTTACAAATTGTTTAGTCTTTTCTTATCAGCTCCTAACTTCCCGGCGTAAAATCTGCGTTTTCGTAAATACAAGTCGAAGAAGCAAGATTTTGTTTGAAAAGGATTACTTTCGATAATTCTAAACGTTTCGCGATGCTTACCCCGAGTTGTTTCGTGAAATTGTCACGTGGGCAAAATACAAGGTAAAGTAAATCCGCCTGCATTTATGCAACACAAAAAACACGAGTCACAAATCCGTCCAATTTTTGGTAACTAAAATTACATTTCCGTAACGTTAATTCCGAATTGCATAAATTCAGGCGGTTTTTTCAGCTGATTTGAGACGCTGATAAATACAGACGCTGATTAGACCTGTGCTATAAAATTGCCCGTCTGACTCATTCATGAAATAAGATGCGGTAAGACGTTTCGATGGTTGTTTAAAAGATGTACAAAATAGGCTGAAAATGCTTACTGCAATGGCCTGAAATATGTAGAAAAGCATATTAAATTGTCAAAAAGAAGTAGTTTTCGAAGTTTGCAAAAATCTTGGACGTTTTTTAATGTACAATTTCAATCTCACGTTACACGCGATGTTCAACATGCAGTCGAAGGAGCAACGAAATTACCAGCGAATAGCAAATATAACGTGATTTGAAGGACTGCCACCGATTTAACAGACGTCGATTCGCTTCTATAATTTTGAAAATTTCTCGTCCCCCCGTTGAGTTCTCAGCTTCGTTAAATACGGTACTGAAAACCGATCATCCGATGATTATCGTCTTGCATAGTCGTGTTCAAACTTACGAAGACTAAGCGCGGCTCGTGCAAACTTATCAACTAATTGTGCGAGAAACTACTCCGAGTACTCAAAGTTACAATATATATCACACGAGCACCAAACTTGAGTTACTCGCTTTGTAATTACAATTTCCATCTCCCGAGTTTTCAAAATTATCTACAAACTGTACGGGATTTGAATCGTGGAGAAAAAAAAAAAAAAACAAGCACCTTCCATAAATCAGATATCGACGAAGCGAGAAATCGATCCGGTTAAAAACGATCTCACATCAAGTTTATCCCTTGATCCGTAATAAAAATGATACGTTACACCATAGAAACGGTGGCAGACCATCTTCTCCGAGGACGTTTCAGGATTATTCCCAAGGGTCACGCCGCGTTCTTTCTTCGGTGATTCCAGCGCCGACGGAAACTACGAGGTGACCCTGATGACCAAGGCAATCGTCTACTATACTGGACTGGTTGTATGGCAGCCACCGGCAGTTTATAAATCGTCCTGCTCGATTGACGTTGAGTTCTTTCCATACGACGTACAAACCTGTGTATTGAAGTTAGGCTCCTGGACCTATGACGGTTTCAAGGTGGTGATTAACAACGATTTCCTTTTTCATTTTCGTTTACCTTCTTTTGTTTTTGTTTTTTGTATATATATGTATATATTTTTTTTTTTTTAAAGTTTTTTCCTTCGTTTCTTGCAACACTTTTAGGAATGCTGCGTGCCGCCGGCTGTACGTTGGACGTGTCATATATTACATTATATATATATGTATATATATATTACATAAATATTATATAAATAATTATTAGCAGTTTGATCGATGTCGTTCATTAATATTGATAGATATATATCTATATATGTGTTACGAATTGTTGAAAATTTTTTCATTTTATTATACGTTATTATTATTATTATTACATATTGTTATTATTATTGTTATCGTATTTATGAAACGTGCGTTCGATGATATCGACAAGTTTGCCGATACAGTTTAAACGCTCGTTCAACACATTCTTTCGTTATCGTGAAAGTTCGTCTTGTAATATTTGTAGGTCCGTTGGAAGATCTTTATAATTAAATACTACGGATAAAGAGCAGATAAATTGTAAAGGCTAAGCTATATAGGTACTGATTGTGCATAGCTGTTGGACGTCACTACGCTCGAAACACGTGGGAAAGGTATAAAATTGGTTGTACAAAGGATGACCGAAGTTAATAAATGTGCATACAGTATACGTCTTGTGTATAAAAATGTGTAATTTATATAGTTATTGTACGAAAAAAGTATTGACATACTCTCGCCAAAAGTACAGAGATATATTGCATATGTATATACATTTACATATTCATCTATATATATATAATAATAATCATACAACGAAGCACAATGTTTACATACATATTATATTATCGTCGTATAATATAATAACATAAGCGGTATATGATTCAGCATCAAAAACGCGTACGATATGGAAAAAAAAACACGATATTCCGATGAGTAATTATTCAATATCGTTGGTAAAATTGCGGTGACGGGTTTTTTTTTTTTTTTTTTTTTCTTCCTAATCAATTCATTACAGGCGGATAATTAATTTGTACGACAACTTGGCGTAATACGAAACGAAAATTAGAGGGAGAAAAAAAATAACGTAACCTCTGTACAGGCGATAATGAAAATCATTGACACACACAACACAATAAACGTTACGATACTCTGCAGATTATTCATTATTCCCGTAATATGCATCGATAGATGATGATTATACGGCTATTAGCTTTATCTATAACGTATTTACACGTATACTTATATACATAACGAGACATCGTAGAACGTGTGTTTTAGATTGTTTGTTATATAATTGTATAATACATAATACATTGTGAGTAATTAATGGCTGATCATTTTTGCTGAACGTTACATATCATTAGAGAATATAGATTTGCACGCATGAGGCGATCATAGAGCAATAATTCAGCAAGCATTTTCCTTTCACTTGTTAATCTTTGTGTTATTTATTCGTTATTTTTGTACCATCTTTACATATCTTCACTTTTTTTTTCGCTCACAAAGATCTTCATTCTACGTAGAATTATGCACAATTCTAATATTATTGCATTGTGTGGGTGGGTTTGTTTTTTTTTTTTCTCTTTCATTTCCAACTACTCGAGACGATGCGTAGATTTTTTTGTACAATTTCTTCAACGGCACTTGGAATTTTAATATCGCACAAATATAGAAAAATAAAATAAAGTAAATCAAAAAAATCCGCTGTATGACGCACTTTTATTTCAACTGTATAATATGGTCACAAATTATTGGTTATAAAATTGAAAGAAAAAACTTTGGCTACCTAGATCCAGCAAACGTCAAACAAATTACTCGAATTCGTTAAATTCACGTGTAAACTTCATAGGAACGAAGCACTGATCGGTTGAATCAAGCGAATGATGTTATTTCGGTAGTGTAATAAGAAGAGTACTGCGTACAGATCGCGATACCGACGTTTTTATCCACTTTACAGCTCAGACGCAAACCGCTTTTTCCGACGATCGATAAAGTTGACCGGAGTGGGGATTAACCTTAATCGAAAAAAAGGGTTTGTGTCTGAGGTGTGAAGTGGCTGAAATGTCGGTAAGACGTCGGTATCGGGATCTGTATGCAGAACTCTTAATATTTTACTGCTTGTTTCGCATAATTGAAAAGAGTGAGAGAAAAAAAAAAAAGGAAAAAATAAAAATCCAAGACTACTCGCCGGGCGGGAGGATGAAGAATGAAAATATTCCGTCGGCTTTTTTACACGATGAAATATCGATGGTCGTATCAAATATTAACGCGATGGCGTTTCCTTTTTGTCAACATCGGAAAGTCGCGATACGCGATACGCATCCTGTGCTTTTATCCTCGGAGTGCCGAAGGATTCGGATGAAAAAAGCTGGGGTGTCACGGCCGTCACTCCAGCAATTCCACCCCTATTCTCGGCACCCCGTTTTCCACAGATTGAAGCCCCCGCCTCGCGTAGCTCTTTAATGTTGAAAGTGCTTCGTTTCTCTCTTTCGGATGTTTGTTTTATATTTCTTCGCTGTTATTATCAAGTTCTCCCTCCGAGGTTCGAAACGCGTTTCATCCTCTTTCGCGGCACATCGACGTCACTAATTATCATCGGGGAAACTCGCGTGCGGTTCGTTATGCATTATATTGTATTCCGGCTTCTTTTTATCTCCGAAGTTTGATTTTTTTTTTTATTCCTCCCGTTGCCCGTCGGACTCGTCTCGTTAAATATTCTACGTAATATCTCGTCCGAGGTGTTAATTGCAGCCATTCAGAAACTTCTAGTCTATGTTATATTCGCGGTTGCCGAATTTTGTTCATACAATGTACAAATGCAAAAACTGCAACATTTTATTTCAGCAACGCAATTGATAAGCCACGATTTATTTCTTTGTATACATATACATAATACATGCATGCAGGGAGTAACATAAAAGGTAGAAACAATTTTCTTTCTCGAAATAATAACGAATCAAAAATTTTCTTTGCTTAATACTTTCCTTTTTATTTTTACTGTCTGTGAATTTAGGAAACCCGGGATTAAAATTTCACGCAATACAGAGCTGCTTTTTTACAATTTTTTCAAAGTTTCACGCTGAAAATTAAAAGCTTAAAACCTCAATTCTTTCTACAAAAAAATATCTTTGTCACGTGTTATATCAACGCTTTTTACATCTTCTACGCGTAGACTATATAATTAAAGATTCTCTACCTCTTCAATTGTATAAGAATACAACTAAAATATGTATATAAATATATACATATTCAAGGTGTAGCAAAGTGCGATAATTATATACACGTGGTTACTTTTGAAGTCTATAAAGGAACACCGTATTTGTCAACTATTCTTCTACACCTTCAAAGACCGGTGAAAGTTTCGCTTTGTGCCGAAGGAATATTATAATTATATTGCACGCGTTTATAATGAGCTCGTTTACACTAGATTTTCCCGTTGCTGCTTCAAAATTTAGTCTCTTTCGCGAAACAGCTTCTAATTGTTTAGTAATTATCCCGACACGTGTATTTTTATCCTGCCTTCGAAAAATATTGTAAAGAGCGTTTTGATTCCTAGGCAAAAAAAAAAAGCCCAAGCAATTCGTGCACATTGAAAAATATTTCTCAACTTTGAAAATGATTTTCAGTTCATGCTATTCGATGTATATATAATAATTTTAAGAAACGATCCAATATGAATAGAAAATTTTAAATTGGCGCTTAATACATAGATATACGCGTATTGTAATTCTGATTGCAAATTATAACGCGTACCACATTTTTTTTTTTTTCTAAAAATTTAAATAAGATCACGTGAATAATGATCTTTGCTGCCCGAGAAACGACGAGCAACGAATTAAACGCGTCTTTAACTCTTCAAAATGGTTTATTGATCATTTTTCTTCGATCTCGAGTAGATAAAGTTGAGACGTCTTTTTTGCGTTTCTTTTTTCCTCTTTTTTTTCACTAGATAGAGTATCAATAATAATTAAAAAACTATTGAAATTGAGATGCAATTACCCGCATCGATCAGTCGCTGATCTTACTTTTCGTAGAGTTTTCCTTCATTGGAAATCGCAAAGCTGAACTTCCGGTAAATAAGCAGAAACTCACCGTCGCGACGCCGGCGTTCCGCACCCTGCAACCGGATATACGGTATTATCGGTATTCCGGTGGAAATTATCACCCTTACGGGTATAACAGGCACTGTACAGCTTATCGAGTTGGTTATACGAGGCGAAGCGTGTTTATCCAAGACTTGTTGAAGAAGAACGATCGGCAGCTTTTTATTTTCAGCAATTTCTTTGTTCGGTAGCTATCAATTATATTTCACATCCGTTGGCTTGCTTTATTTTCGCAGTAGTGAAATTAATCAATATTTTAACAATCTTTCGGTGCATTAAAGCTGAAAATCAATTTTGCCGCAATTTCACCAGTGATTTGTACGGTTTTTGATTTTTAATCGTTGTTAGAGAAACAATTTATGCAGTTGCGTTAATGAAATTTCACATCCAGTCTTTTATTTTATTTCTACAACGATAAAGTTATTGAATAATTTTAGAATTTATCGATACTGTACTCAAATGGAAAATCAATTTTTCAAGAATTTTACATGTGATGTTTGCTGTTTTTAATGATTTTATTCTTTGTTAAAGAAACAATTTGTGCATTTGTTTTGCTGAAATTTCACATCCGGTTGTTTAGCTTAGTTCTGTGATGGAACAATTTTACAACTCATCGATATTGTATTAAAATGATAAATCTATTTTTAAACAATTTCACCAATGATAATTGTTGTTTTTAGTCTTTGGTCGTTTCATTGAATAAATAAAATTTATACTGCCGCAAAATTAGCGATTATCATATCAGCTGGTTTGTACAACATATAGATAATTCTGTTGATGCAGAAAACAAAAAAATTCCTTATATCCGGCGAAACAAAATGTTAAAAAAATCAATCAACTTCTCAAACATTTGCCGCTTATCCCTCATAATAATTTAGAGATTCCTGGAACGTATGTGGGTTTTGTTTGATAATTCGCCTGACGTAAAATGGAAGTAGTTAGCTGACGTTGATGGATGAATTCTAGGGTCATAGGTGGCGCCTCGTTGTCCCGAAATAAACACATACCGGGACAATTTCTTGAAACTTGAAAATCAACCGCGCATGCGCCAAATAATTCAATCTCATTGGTCGACGAAATCTTCTCGCAGCGATATTCTTGTCTGCGACGCAGGCGAGCCAACCTGCGCAAAATGTGTACGTTTGAATTTTCAAAGAGCGTAAGCGTTAAATTCCGACCGTTCTTTGAAGAATCGACTTTCCGACCCGACAACAAATGCTTCCGAAACCTTTCCGAGTCGCTGCCTCGATTATTTGAGATTCTAACCTCGAAAATTCCTATCAACTGCATCGCCGTCAGAAACAGTTTGACAACTGAAAACTCGGGATGGCCAACCTGCGCGAACAGCCGATAAAACTCGCGCATGCGCGGTTGATTTTCAAGTTTCAAGAGATTCTCCCGGTATTTAGGTATACGGGACAACCATATAGCTATTTGTAATTGAATTTCGTGGTTTTCTGCCGGTTGTTCGATGTCCGATTTGCCTTATTTGCCAGCCAAAGTGCGCGCAGCTGATTCCGAGGCTGGAAATGACAGTCGTTGAATTCCAAAATCAAGAATTCAGGTACAGAGTAGCTCACTCAAGTGATTTGTCGAGGCAGCCGGTGTTAGTTTAACCGATGAAACCAAACCGTCGAAATGTTTCTTCCTTTCAAAAAGATATCGAACACGACAATAAAATACAACGTTGATAATAGTAAGAATATTTAACACTTGCAGTAACTGATAATTTTTATAATTTTCCTTCGTTTAAATAATCTTACTTCTAAATCGATTTATTCACTTTTCATTCGAAATTATTACCGGTAATTCGTTTTGATATTTTTTACGAATGATCAGATTAGTTTTAAACGGTTAAAAAAAAAACCTGTGACATGTATTCTTAATTTGCTATAAAATTTTTGTTCAGACTCAACGTCATTACAATATATTAAAATCAAATTCAAATTCCTCGTTGAATTCTGAGAGGGAAAATTTTTATGCGGAAGAAAAAAAGGAATTACGAAAACTAAGAATAATTGATGGGTAGAAGAAAAAAAATGTAAATTAAACCGTCAGCTGTGCGAGTAAAAAGCTTTCGCTTTAGGGGTAAGGAATAATAAATAAACGTTGTAATTTATAATACGCCGAGCGTTAATTTCATTGTCAGTTGTAGATTCTCCCCGGAACCGGAGAGTAGGGAGAATCGTTATTGCTTTCATCCCTGCATTCTTCTCTCATCCCCGTATATATATATCCCTCCGTGTCTCTTCTTCCGCTATCGCTGCAGGGGTTAGAAGGATGGAAAACCGTGGCCGCGCCCTCGTTCGTTATGGGTTTGAATGGTTTGATAAAAGCTCGCCATTACGATCTTTGAACTCGGTGTGGATTTCGGGATTTTCACAATTATTTATTCATCAATTTATTTATTCCTTTGACGCGAAATTCCCCAAGCTTTTTTCATACTCGTAAATAAGCGTCACGAAATTTTCAATTTGCACGAATACCCGTTTTTTTTTTTTTCTTTCTGCCCATTTATAAAATATTCATAGCAAACGTTGGCGAGATTAACATTCCACGTTCGGAAACAAAAACTTTCCCACTCACTTTCTCTACTATTTTTCGAATCCAATGACGTTAGAACGATAAAATACGACGGGAAATCGATGCCACTTAAATTGAGAATTTTCGCTTAGTAAGTAACTTATCTTACTTCTTATTTTCTTCTCCTTCGAATACTTCATCGTAACGCGCAAAACTTTTCGCATTCAAACAACAGTTGTACATCAAGTATTTCTGTTACCCGTTAAACACTGCAGAATTTTCTACAATCGTTGTTTTCACGTGCCGTTCCGTTAATCACGATTAAATATTATCCAAGAACTTTATTATATCAGCTCTGATCCTTCTGGAATTTTGTCAAAAGCGTGCAAAAACAATTATATATTTCAATTAAAATTTTAGAAGCATTATTTCGTTTTTTTTTTTTCTGTTTGCGAAAACTTGCAAATTATGATTACTCGATTTCCAATCTGCAAAATTATTGCAATATTAGTGGTCTGATTTCTGTAGCGAAAAACTTGTTTCTAAACTCAGTGATTAGAATTAGCCATAAGCGTAGTGAATCGTGCTAAAATTAAACTCAAGATCTCAGATGACTGACCGCGTCACGTGAAGTCATCACGGTTGATTAGCGAGTCATTCGTCGAATCATTGACTTTGCACTTGGATTACTGCGACTTAAAGCTGCGCTTCATAGCCGCAAAAATATAACTAGTTGCAGCTTTTATTAACAAGTTCATATGCAAAAGTTCGCGTTTATTTGTCGTAATTTCCCGTGCCGAATTTAATTGTATTCCAATTAGGTTTCAAACCCATTTTCTTATCCTGGTCGTGGCGATCTTTATCTTGTGTAGAGTTCGTTCCATGTTTTGGAAATCCGAAATTTTCACAAGATCTTCGCGGCGTTATCAGAATTGTGAAAAATTTTTGAAAATTATACAAATTTTACCGAACTGCGATTTTATCCGACAGCAAATTAAATTCCGTAGCGTTTAATTTTTATGCTGGTAATTACTTTGCCAACTTCTTTCAATTTTCCAAACTATGCTTACGGGATTCGTTTCAAATTCAATAACCTTTTACGATTAACTCACAATTACAAGGAATTACAGGATTTCATAATTAGATACGAATTGCGATTAATCGAAGCGCAGAAAAAAAAAAATATTTTTAGTAATAAAACAACGACTGAATATCCAAAAAATTTCCTACTAACCGTCAAAAAGTTTAATTAACTCTAGTTAATTTTGTTCGTAAGTCGAGTTAGTGACAAAATTCTTTCCCCGCGAGGTTCGCGATCCTTTCAAAGACGTTCGTATCGTCGACGCTGATGCCAAAGATGATTTTCAGAGTAATTAGGGTATCGGGGTAGTTAATTAGCGGAGACGCAATTGCGTCCTAATTATAAGAAAGGGTCTTTTGGCTTAGACTCGCTTTGTCTAATTTCCCTTCGTTCCTGATGATCAATATAATAACAAAATTTCGAAAACGTTGCGAAACTAGAAAATGAGTTAGTGTATCTTGGGAAGTTTCTTTGTTGTAAAAGGAAAAAGAAATAGAAAAATAAAAACCAATCAAAACGTCAAAGCAGAAAAAATTCTATCTATTCGCTTATTGATTATTCAAATGCAATCTATTTCCTTCTTATCTTTTACTTCGTACATATTTTATCCTGGAGTATTTAATAACATCGTTGTGCTTGTGCTGTCAAATATTTTTGAGAACGCACATATCATATTTTATACCTTTTCCATGAGGATGCTGTTGGAGTTGTGTGGCGTTGTTGGGTAATTATTTATCTATACATGTATATGCATATGTACGTATGATTATGTATGAGGCATTCCAACACAAACCGACCTACGTCTGACCTTCGTCATCAACGATTTTATTTATTTTTAAGTATGGTGTAGAGTGTACAAAAAAAAATCATGTTTCGTTGAGTTTTAGATTTTTTGGTATTGCAGGTTTTATTTTTACAGCTCCCAAGAACACAAAAACACAATTTTCGAATGACTTTTAAATTTTTCTGATGAACTCTTTCTTAGAATAAAAAAATTCTTAGACCAAGTTGGAATTGGGGAAACTTTTGGTTTTGAAGCTACTGAGGAAACAAGTATAAATTGAAAAGTGAGAAACAACGTGAAAAATATAAATTTTTATTCTTTAAATTTATATTTAATTCAACTTTTATCACATTTGAATTATTTCTTTCGCCTGTAGCTTCTACACCAAAAGCTTCCCCAATTCCATCTTGGTCTCAAAATTGATGTTTTTCAACAAAGAGTTCATGAGAAGAATTTAAAGCCAATCGATCAGTGCTATTCCATCAAAAATTAGGTTATCTTTCTGGGAGCAGTGAGTATAAAATCTGTAATTCCCAAAAAAATATAAATTTTCAGTGAGGGATGAATTTTTAAAAACTTTTTTTACATTGCACTCTACACCGTACTTGAAAATAAAAAGAATCGTTGATTGTAAGGGTCATACGTAGGTCGCTTTCGTGTGGAATGCATCATATACGTAGGTATAGGTATATATGTATGTGTGTATATACGTTTGTTACGTGTTTCGTTCCGTACGCTATACATACACATAATATTAAAATACCTATTAAAACATGTACATAAAAATGTGATACACACGTATAATACATATGAACGAAATAAATCATACCGCGGTAATAATTAAATAATTATTGTCCTACGTAAATCAAGATTGATTATTCTTTATTGTCTGTTCTCTAAAAAGAGAGATCACATTACCAGCGATAAATCATCTGCATATAATTCATATTCGAGAGCAATAATTATTGACAATTTTTTTTTCTCTCTTCATGCAGACATGCGGTCTCGTCTGTTAAGTCCTTGAGGAGGTTGATTCGCAAAAAATCGATACCTTTCAACAATCTTATTATATGACTGTCGTACATTGAGGATTTATCAAATTTTATCACTTTTTTTAACAATTTACATTTCAAACGATTTGAAAGCGATTTAAAATAAAGCATCGATATCTAAGCTTATACTTCACAATTCGAATATTTTCGATTGTTGTACTTTTTACGAGATCTTCATATAACAGTTTGATGAATAATCGATAAACGACTATTACATGATAAAAATAATTTAAGCATCAATTTCTTGTCGAAACAACAAATTCGATACGCCTATTGTTCACTTCAACCTACCTACATGCAAATTCATCGTGTATTATACGTGTATCGCAAAAGTGTACTCAAAATAAAAATCAAGCTATAAAATCGCGCGAGACGCAAAACCGCAAATCATTACGTTTTTGTAATAAAAATTACTTTCAACAAAATTGCACGAAATTTTCTTCGATGAAAATGACTAGATTTTGCAGTGTAATATGCATACGCGAAAATTCTTAGCGTTGTTAATGCCGTGCTTTTCATTCATCTGTATTCACTGGCAAAAATTATATTCATCTCCCCCTCCCCTCCCCCCCCCTTCATACCAATTTTATACGTCCGAGTCATTTTAATCTTAATTTTTATACGAGGGTGTAAAAATAGTCTTTTGTGTTTCTTTACTCTTCAAACGTTTACATCGAGCGAAATCTCTTCATATATCTTTTTATTCGTACATCATACATTATAGTACATTACGTACCAAGGGAATAAAGTGGACTTTTATTCCTGTTTTACATAAAGGACTTTATTTTCGACTAAACTCGGATCGCAATATTTATTTAAAAATTGGGACTTTTAAATTGGCCTTATATTTCCGGCTGATTTGGATTTGCGGGAAATATAATCTCATATTTCCGGCAAATGCGTTTTAGGGAAAAATATGCCACTTTCGAGGACAAGAAAATTAACTTTATGCTTGAGTTGGGAATAAAATCAATATTAACACCAATGATAGAACAGCCTTACAATTTTTTCTCACAGATTAAAAATGTCAAATTCATGACCGTCAAACGATGTTGATAACGATAAGATAAAATTCAGTCACCGTATTTGTTGTAATTTTCCAAACTTGTCATGCATATAATTATAATTAGCTTGGTTCATATTTCCATCGCTAAGAATTGTTTGACACTCGGTTTATTTTAATACGATAAATTGAATTCGGGTAAATAGATGTTTAAACAGATAATTTGGGTAAGTTTAATATCTGAGGTTTTGCGTAATCCTCAATTTGCTCAGATCTTCAGGGAGGGATTTTCCACTCCATTTACGCATATGTATTAGACTTTAGTCTTATGCTCACACAGGGTGTGTAATACTCGTAAATGCTTCTGAAAATTAGACAACGCAGCTGCTAATTTATCCACCGAACGTGCTTCGAATTTAACAAAGCAATCTCAAATCTTTGAATATATGCGTAATGTTTACTATGTGGTTTAAAAATTATAGTTAAAATACACTAGCTGAAACTAACCAGATAACGTGAAATATTGATCTTCAATAATTAACGATTCGAAACGATAATAAAATGTTTCAATTTCATAATATATTAAAAGCTTAAACAAAGATGCGGTTTTTTTTATAACAAAATTATTCACACGGATTTTGATATTGTTTCGGTCAAATTTCAGACAGTAAAATCTATTCTTTTTTTCCTTTTTTCTTCATTTTGCGTTGACCAACAATTATATTTATGACGAATATTCAACTTGTTCAAAAAACTATTACAAAATATACGTATTTTTCAGCTTCACAATTTTTATTGTAGTTGAAATTCAGTGATAAAATCATTCTCGAAACTGTGAATTCATCGTTACTATTATTTTTATAACATTTTTCATGGAATCTGACTAATTTCAACGTGTATTACACACAGCGAATAATGTTTCACGATATTTTTTGTTACACTCGAAACGTCAAACATTGATTTCTGTTGACACGAAATTATTCGGATCGGTCGAAAGTAATTTAAAATCAAAAATCAGCTCATCATGAAATTAATCAAAAATAGTTCGGAAAAGAAAATAAAATTTTTGTGAGATCATTTGAAAGAAGGTGAAACTTTGAGACGGTTTTGAATATTTTTTAATAATCACATATAAATTAACTTTCTCAGAGACGTTATAATCGGCTAGAAACGTTTCAACAAATTCAAAAATAACCGTGCCATATATTCGCTTGAACGATCTTTAGAATATTTTTTCGCCCCGTCTCTTCACCAGCGTTTCAAACGTCGCGAGTATTCCGAATGAGATTCATTTTTATTTGCTTTTCGGTAGTTTTTTCTCTCTTATTCCGATTCTATTTTTATTTTATTTGTTTTATTTTTATTACTTTTTTTTTTTCTCACCCACTCCACCACAATTTCATGCGTAACGGTAAATTTTCACGCCCCTTTTTGTATTTCCTCACTCTCGTAGCGACGGAGGGTTGAAAATTAATTCCTCGGTAATGTTTTAACTTGGAATTTAGCCACCTCGTCCGTTTGTATATTGAAATGTTTCGAAATTCGACAGATTTTCATCGCTCTTTAGAGGTTGGTTAGAATTTATAATAGTTTGCGATCTTGTCAATTATACACGGGCAAATTCTATGCGAAGACGACCAGTGTCCGATCCTCACCGTTTCTGTTTGTGTTTAAACAAATTTTCTGCAACTGTTCCAACTCTGAAACAGTAGTTTGGATTTTTCGGTTTCTTTATTGAACTGCTCAGTTATTTATGAAAAAAACTTCTGTGTATCGCAGAATGACCTATTCTTATATATGTATTCTAAAGATAGCTCGAAAAAATAAACAAAATAGATTATAATAAATAAATTCGGTTACAGCTGCTGAAACGTCAATATATAGATATAGATAATAAATTCACCATCTAAAAGGAACAAAATTAATATTGATAAAAATAAACTAAGGGTAATTAATTAACTTTTAATCAGGCTTCTAATTTTGCGTTACGTATTCATCTCTGGATATGCTTCAAATGTGAAAATGATAAGTATAAAATTAACGACGAGGAAACGGCTGAAGAAGTGGATGAATTTTGGAAATTTATACATCGATAACAGATTACTCAATTCTATTGTGATTTGTTTTATTCAAAAGTACGTAAATTGAGCTTTTTTCGTATTTTTTTTTTTTTTTTCAATTCGAATTACTCTATAGGGAGTATTGTTATTGGTTATAAAAATTAGTTCGCTTCAAATTTGAAGACAGTATTCTTAGTGAGTTTATCCACTTTTCCATGATTCAATTTTTTCAATTAAAATCGCGACCGTTCGAAATGAAAATGAAATTGGGTTTTCAAATTTTCAACTTTCTTACACGACCGATAAAAAAAAAAAAAAAAAAGAAAGAAACATGCGAAATGAAAAAGTTGATATCTCAGGAAAAAGGATCAAGTGTCTAAAAATACTTCTCGTCAATCGATTCTGATAAAAAAAATGTATAAAAATTAAATACTATCGACAAACTTCTAATTTTTCCCAATTTTTTTTCGCCCTTGATATTCAAGCGCGCCTGTTAAGATTTCATGTCAACGATCCCAGAAGTATGAGTTAGTTTTTCGAAATTAGCTACTGTTAATTATTTTATCGACATTTTCATGTGTGAATCAAAAAAGTAATATTCAGATGATAAATTCTATTTTGTTTTATGCTTTTTTTTTAACTAAAGTTTATTAAAAAAATAATACACAGCTTGAGGGAAAACGTGTTTTTTTTTTTTTATCGCCTGGATTATTTTGATGTTCGAGAAGAAAGAATTTCCGAATAATAATACATTACGTAACAAGGGAATAAAGTCAACTTTCATTCCTGTACTATAATATAGGACTTTGTTTCCGACTCAACTCTGGCCGCAATATTCATTTGAAAATTGGAACATTTAAATTGGTACTTTTAAACTGACCTCATATCTCCCGCAAATTCGTTTTACGTAAAAATATGCTACTTTCGTCCCTCTTTCGAGGTATAAAAATTGTCAACTTTACGGTCGACATGGGAATAAAATCATTACTACGATAGAAACCATCACCCTCCTTACAACGCTACAATAACATAAAAACTAGATCAAATCTAACATAATCATGATTATATTCGTAATTTATACTTTCTCAAAACTTCAAAATTCACGGAAAAAATCAGAGCAACAAGAAAAAAAAAAAAAAAAAAAATTGTCCGAGACATAAATTTCCAAAATACACCAATTTTTTCACCAGTTTACTCTCTCGTTTTTAGACCCTCGTAAGTCGAAGCTTTATATTTTCGTCACTGCTCTACACGTGCATGGCATGTTTCCCCAGCATATTTCCACTCTCATCCTTGTCGTAGGACCCCCACATTATACCTTGTGCACTCAATGCACCCCGTCCATCTTGCAATCTTGCATATATTTTAACAACACGCGAGTTTAGAAGATATATCGCACGATGCAACGGCATGAAATCTTGTCTCTTATTCTCAGCGCGTGGTTATAATGCATGTATGCATGTGTGTGTGTGTGTATGTTGTGCGCATCGTGCACCTGCAGCTACTCTTCCAGCTTTGACATCTTGAAAGCACCCTTTCGCGAATTTTCTTATACTGCACTCGTGCTTCAAGCTCAGCAACGCTTCTTCTTTTTCCTTTTCTTCTTCTTCTTCTTCTTCTTCTTCGTTGCATCGTCTTCGTCCTCGTCGTCAGATTCAAGCTTGTAAGCATCGTACACACTCGGCATAAAGTTTGTATTTTTCCACTTGAAAAATTCTCCACATTCCTTGTGCACACAGGCTCGTTTCGTTCGACGATAAGCATTCTTATTTTTATCTTATTCGTACTTTTTTTTTTTTGTCAACTTCTTGTCGACAATTTTCGAGATTTTTGACAGTTTTGTATGTTTGCGAGAATATTGCCACGAAATCGTTTAGTCTGTATATTTAAATAATTATTCATCAAAATTTATCCGTTCCAAATCAATTTTCAAACACAAATTCGAACATTCCTTGTATTGATCCGATGTCAATAATTTTATTAAAAAAATTTTACTAACGCAACGGAATTTTTCTTCTTCTTCTTCTTCTTTCTCTTTGTAATCTTACTCTACAATTTTTCCACTCTTTGTGAATGCTTAGAACTATAATCACTTAATCATTCCACTCGGAACGTTAAAATAATATCAATCAAGAATTCAAAGAAAAAGGTTGGAGGAAAAATATTTTTCATCGTCAATTTTCGAAGATGAAATAAAAAAAAAAAAAAAAACCGCCCAAAGCTCGAGAAAATTTCTGATGATAAAATCCGTAACGATAATTTTCAACTTTTGTATCAAACGATCGATCACCGTTTTCTCACGAGTTTTTAATAATTATCAATAACACCAGGCTGCGTTTGGCAAAAAAAAGTTTCACCAATCAGAGACACTTTTCAATGTAAAAATTCGTGGATTTTTATACCCAGCGACTAATTTCAGGAGTCGGAATCTCCTATCCTACAATGTCTCTTCGAGCATTCGCGTTTGTCGCCGTAATCTGATTCCTGCACGCGCCTCTGCTATTGGATACGCTCAACGTATCTCGGTTTTTTTTTACAGTCCAAAGGGTCGCTGCCCCCCCCCCCCTCTCCCTCCGGCGAAAGGTTCTTAAAGGGGCCGGAAAATTAACACTTTACGATTTGCCGGAGTATCACGCGATCCGGCGGCGTCCGACCGTTCCGAATTTCTATCACTCGATTTGCCCAATTTTCAGGGAAACCGATTTGCTCGAAGCGGTATAAAAAAAAAACCGACGGAATAAAACAGGCGAAAAACAAGAAGTAGCGTCGAAATTGTTTTTTTCCTTTTTTCTTTCACTTTGTCGCGAGTTCCTCGTGCCAAAATTTCCCTGCGATTGTTCCGAATGGGAAATTGCTTGTCTCGAAATCGGAATTCGGATAAGAAGTTAAAAGAAACGAGAAAATCCGTCGACGATAAAAGTTGGTTGTTTTAATAATCCCAGACTAGCCTTAATGTATTTTTCTCCTCGATGTTTAATCCTTGCGCCGAAAGTTGCTGGCGGTTAATTCAAACGTCAAACTTGAAGTAAAAAGTTGCCGTCAGTTTTTGAATTTAAAAACCACCTCGAGGTATTCAAAATTCTTGTCTTTCATTTCCTCTGCTTTGCTTCGCTGATGCGGAGACACTAATGTTTTACACAACAAAGTTGTTATAGGATTGTATATAAAACGTCGAATTTTTCCGAGTACCTTGCTCGCCCTCGGGCGTTTTGAGGAAATCCTTTAACAACGGATACGTGTCCGAATTTATTGTCATCCTTTTGAAAGTGCTCGACTTTAACGCAGCAGGAGATTATTTGCGACTGACAAGAACATTAACTAAAGTCTTAGGATCCTTGCAGAAAGGACAAAACTCAACGTTTCCACAGCCTTTGATGTTCACCCTTAACGGGGGTCGATAAGAAGATTCGATTCGCCAAAATTTGGCACGTTTTTCAATTTCATTAACAGATTATGCAATAGTTATTAAATTATCGCACTTTACAAAACTACGAAGATATCTCTTCATAAAATACAAAAATAGAGAGTAACGGAATTATGAACAAAAGTTTAGGTACACATACATCGATGCTTTGTTTCGAATCACTTCAAAATGTTTCAAAGTCCATTAAATTCGCCCGATTTTACTTTACGATGTAATTTCACTCGGAAGACTATTTTCTACGAATTCACTGGAACACGGATTTCCTTTTTTTCAGTTGTCAATTTAAGATGCCGCCTTCTTTTTTTTTTTTATGACAATCAACATCAGTGAAAAGTTGCAAATGTTACGTGACGAAGAAAAGTGTTTCAATGAATTCGTATGAAACAGTCTTCTCGATAAAATTAATCATCTCAGAGTAAACTCGATTTTTGAGCGATTAGAGACTAATCTTCGATACGTAAAATTTTCTTTACGATTCTCGTATTTTCTAATAGATTTCCCTGGCTCTTGCTAATACATTAATGTGACAAATATTCAATGCACAATTATCCAGTGATAAAACGTGTCGACAAAAAAAAAAAAAAAAAAAAAATTAAAAAAACCACTGATTTCAGGAATCCTGAATTTCTCGGTAGCTTTCTCAACTTTCAAAAATTTGCGCTTTGATTGGCTTTAGGGTGAAAAATTCAAGGCTGCTGATCTTGGTCCGTGACTTTTTTTCGCGCGTCTAAAACGCGAGCCTAAATCAGCAACGATCGATAATGGGGAGACAGAAGGACAAAAATTAGAGTTCAACAGAAGCAATTTAGGAACAAGGCGGCAAGGTGCGATAGGTGACTGTGTTTTTCTACTTTTCGCCATCGATCCATCAGTCAAGCACTGCTAAGAGTCTTGCGGACAAAAACACAAAGGCAAACCAGATTAACTCGGCTTCCCGATCCCGCGGGACTCTGATTAATGGTATTTCATTTTGTTGCCATTTATTTATTTTCACCGTCTTATATTGTTTAATCTTTTTCCATCCGTTTCTTGTTGACATTTTTTCAAGCTACCGAAACGTTTCACTATTGTTTTACTTTTAGTTCTTCTCTTTCGTTACGTTTTCGTTCATTTATCTTCAAATGTATAATTCTTCCAAGGATACAAACGACGTAATAATTTTTCCAACCAATTTACTTCGAGCTTTTGAATATATCTTTCGAATACATTAGGTTTGAGAACAATAAAATTCCACAAACGTGTCAATTATAAATTAGATGATATTAGACATAGGAAAAATACGAAATTCGAAAGAGTTTGTTAATTCGCGTTAAATTTTTTCAACGAATGGGAATTATTTCGTCAAAACGTAGGAACGTACTGCTCTACTGTAACACAATTCGTTTTGTGAATGAATGAAATCTTTCGTCTCTTTTCACGTCGAGTTAACCCTTCTTGTTTGCCTTTTGAATATCCTCCGGCCTTTGAAATTACGCCGAGTTTACAAAACTCGAAAGAATGCCGTCATACGGTCAATGGGATTAAATACGAATGAAAAATAAACTGGCAATTTTGGCGGGACGACGTTGAAAAGATCGTCGATAAAAAGAATATAAAATAAATAACCTGTGCGCGTTTCTTCCGATGAAAATCGGGAAAACAAAAAAAAAAAAAAAACAGACCACTCAACCTGAAGAAAAATAAATTAAAACGAATTGAAAGTGAGGAAAAATTTCGTCGAATTTTTGTTTTCGAAAACAAGCTTACGCCTGACAATTCGTACGAGTCAATGCAACTTTACTATGTATGTATTCGAGGAATAATTTTACGGGAGCGGTGTAAAGTTGAAATTAACATTTTGACAGCGTCGTGCGAGATTCGAAATATAAAGCGAGACGAGCGTGCTTCCGGCGACAAACCGGATATTATAGTTATCGCGAACTCGACTCACGGGGTTAGTTTTCCCGGTCTGAGTTACCCGCGTAATCCAAAGCTGCAGGTTCAACGTGACGCGAAATTTCAGGATCTAATTTCGACCCCTCGGTTTATGCTGTGTGCATACCAGCCCAGCGCCATTGTGACGGACGATTTACATAATTTCTAATTAACCCTAAATAACGCCACCACATATGTATATATATTTTCAACCCCCAATCCATATACAGCTAGACTCACCGTCTCGTTAGATGCGCACAGACACGAGTAGAACTCCTTGTTTTCAGTCTCTGTTCTCTGTATGCTCGGTGAATTTCAAATCCGAATGACGAATTGAGTGTTAGGTATATTAGTTTGAATATTGGGAAGTGCTAAAAAAAAAAAAAAAAGAAAAAAAGAAAAACTGCAAAAATTCTATTCGCATGAAACAATCTTGGTTACTGTTGAGAATCTTTGAACGAAAGTTGATGATATCTGACCTAACCTGAAACTTAACCTGATGCAACCTAATCTAATCTAACCTGACCTTACCTAACCTAACCTAAGTTGACCTTTTGAGTCACACATTATTGTGCCGAGTCAACTTTTACAGCAAGATAGTATTCAACGATTTTCGGTGACGCTGATTACAAATCTGAAGTGAAATTTAAAAAATTCAAAAGTATGGAGGACGAAAATTTCAATTGTGATCGAATCCAGTGAAGAAAATCTTTACAAGGGTTTTTGGGGTCGCTGATTACGAATCTGAAATCAGAATTTGAAAATTCAAGACGTTGCATCCGATATGAGAAATGAAAATTTCAAATTTGATCAAATACGTGCAAAAAACTCTATTCAGGGGTTTTCGGGCTCGCTGATTTGATTCGCCATACTGGATTTTCATAATCTGATATCACATTCGTAATTAGCGATTCCAAAAACCTCTGGACAGAGTTTGTTTTTCATATTCGATCGAATTTAAAATTTTTATCGGTTATATTGCATCCGCCATTTTGGATTTTGTATCTAACAATAATTTACATTATATCACAACAATCACTCTCAAGTATTGAAAAACCTATTAGTATACTATCAGAAATGGCAAAAAAAAACCGCAAAGAAACATGTTTTCAAAGTTCTCTAAATATACAAAAAATGGATACAAAATGGGTGGTAAGAATACTTACCACTATGGCTCGAAGGGTTAACCTAACTTCCATCTGTAAGAGTTTCTTATTCCGACTCGGCTTACAAATATTGTCAGATCTTCAAAATTATTATTCTAGTTGTAACAAAGAATAGCCTAAAATCTGACCAAACATTGCAGCTATCTGCAGAAAAAATTAGAATCAAAATCGGTGCTGTTCATCTCGAGTTATAAACGAACAAACGGGAAACAGATTTTCAGTTTTCCATATACCGGGACAATCTCTTGAAACTTGAATATCAACCGCGCATGCGCGAGTTTTATCGACTGTTCGCGCAGGCTGGCCATCCCGAGTTTCAGCTGTCAAACTGTTTCTTGCGGCGATGCAGTTGATACGAATTTTCGAGGTTAGAATCTCAAATAATCGAGGCAGCGACTCGGAAAGGTTTCGGAAGCATTTGTTGTCCGGTCGGAAAGTGGATTCTTCAAAGAACGGTCGGAATTTAACGCTCACGCTCTTTGAAAATTCAAACGTACACATTTTGCGCAGGTTGGCTCGCCTGCATCGCAGACAAGAATATCGCTGCGTGAAGATTTTGCCGACCAATGAGATTGAATTATTTGGCGCATGCGCGGTTGATTTTCAAGTTTCAAGAGATTGTCCCGGTACAGAGAAAAGACTAGAGAAGAATAGTTTCCGTAATAATCTTTTAAGATACGACATAGGTAGGTACGAGAAAAATCGAAATGAGGCCAAGTCATAAACGTTCAACGTAAAACGTGGATGTGAATCAGGCAATCAACCGAGAAACGATAGATATGTATCGCTATTTACACGAAAAACGAGTTCTCGTTTAAAAGTACTCGAAATATCGGTAAAGAAATAAATAAAGCGAAGCTAAGGGTGGGGAGATAAAAACGAATTCGACTTTGATGAAATAGAAGCTGCACGATGCAACCCTCTTATATTATTATTATACGTACGTAACGACTCGGGCGGTGGTATAAAAGGTAATAATGATAACAATAATATAAAGTTAATTACCCGTGATGCGATACGGTTGGCAGAATAAACCGATTCGGTACAATCTCGCTACACTTGAATTCAATCAAGTGTTTCTCTCCCCCTAACTTTCTAACAAATTCTCCTGAAGAAACTGACTTTGTTCAACCTCGTGAAATAATATCAGCTAGTGCGCTGCATTGAATAGAAGAAGAAACAAAATTGAAAATTTATCAATCACTGGCAATTTAGCAATTTGTTTGATTTTCGTGAAGGAATTAATTTTCGAATAAAAGAAAAATTAAGTATTATTTTTCAATACAAAGGAATGGAAAACGAACGTAAAAAAGATAACAAAAAAATTTTTTCCGAATAATTGGCACGTCGCATGTTTACCGAGGTTCATTTCTCACCGAATATCATTCACACGGAACCGACCAACAAGTCTCTTGTATATATTTACTCGATTTGGCTCCTTGTCAATACATAAATACGTAGCTTTTTCCGCATCCTCGCGCACTTGAAACATGTGTATTTGGCAATAAAACTCGGTCGCAGGTTTCTCACGTATCTACGTACATGGTAAGAAACGGGAAAGCGATTCGTTCCTCACATTGTCGAATACAGAAACAAAAAGAGAGAAGAGGAAAACGTTGTTTCTATTTTCTCTTGCGTCATTTCTTTTTTGTCTTTTTTCCTTCTCGTTTTTGTTTTATTGGCGCGATTGAATTTCCAACGTATTCAAACTGCGGTTAATAAAAAAAAAAACAAAAACAAAAAAAAAAAACAAACGTTGCGACACGTGTTATCCTTTTTCATTTTTACGCATTTCTTTGATTTTCGCTGCTGCTTATTGTCACTTGTGATTTTCAGGTGTGAACTGATAACGAGAATCGCTTATATATTCTGTGTATAAATTTGTGTCGATGAGTGTTGAAGAGAAAACGAAAAAAAAAAAAAAAAAAAACTATGTGGTTTTAGCTAATATAATACATGTAACATAAAAGTATTCATAGATTATCATCTTGCTTGATAACGATATACATATATATGTGCTTTATATATATATATAATATACATATATATTTATGAAAAATAAATGTATTGCCTGTTGATTTCAATATGTGTGCTTCGGTTTTTGTTAATATTATACGATGTAATATAAACTTTATTGTGCTTTACATAAAAATCCGCGCAAACACAAACACACAAACACACCCGCACATTATACGTACGAAAATAAATAGGAAGTGGTAAAAATTACACGCGGATGCATGTATTTATCGCCTATAGATTCAAGTGTGAACTCACGTACGCACGTATGTACGTTATTAAATTGACTACGTAATTACACGCGGTACGTAGAGAATGAAAATTGACAAACATCATATTACGTCACTGGATCACTAATTATTATTATTATTATTATTATTATTTTTTCTCGCGAATTTTTACGTGCATATTACCGCGCTTATTCGTCTTCGGTCTTCTCTTTCGTTCTTCGCAATTTCTGGTCTCCTGATCCATCAGGTCCGCCTCGGTCGCTCGGTCGAATCAATACTTTATGTGCTATATATCCCCCCTGTTATCGCGTAAAGTATAAGTATTACGAGCATAAACGGGACTGTAAAAAAAAAAAGAAATAAAAAGAAACAAAAAAACTACATGCCTCAAGCTTATCGCCGCAACGAACTACCAGAAATACATGCATCGGTGTAAATTACTACAGTTGTAAATATCAATGGGCAGTATAAGCTTGGCTCGCGGCTATATCGAATTCGAAATCGTGCGGATATATTGCACGCAATTTGAAATCGTATTATAATCGTATAAAACTAGCTTTCATTCATGCTCATATCTAAGTGTATATATACACACATATATACTTAGATATCAATATATATGCAATAATCTCGGGTATATCGGTCATTTTACATAGAGAGAAATTTCCAGTTACGGTTACAGGAAATAAAAACGATTTTTACATCCGCGTAAAAGGCAAAAATCTCACTTGTTTCACCATAATTTTTTCATCACCTGTACTCGTCCCGTTGTTTTCTTTTAAACGTAACAGCAATAATTTTACGTTAAGAAATGTTTTTTTTTTTTTTTTCCTTCAACTTAAAAAGCTTGGGAAACCAAACGAACAGGTTTAACGTTGCGATGATCATAAATTTTGCGTAGAATTTCGACAACGTTTGATATTTTTATTCAAGAATATATCGATATACGATCTCAACCGTAACGGATGAAATTTTTCTCAATGTGATTTCGACACGAAGGACGTAACTCGATTCATTCGGATCATCTACCATTTGTCGCACAATTGTCACACTCGGTTTTTTTTTTTTTTTATCTTGCAACCTTCACCGAAACTCGAAACGAAATCATCGTTAACGCAATTATTCGTCTAATCATCGAATTGACTCGAATCCCAGGTGGACCTGAGGCACATGGACGAGAAATCTGGAAGCAACGTCGTCGAGGTTGGCGTCGATCTTTCCGAATTCTACATGTCTGTTGAATGGGATATACTCGAGGTTCCGGCGGTCAGGCAAGTATTAATTTCACAGAAATTTAGTGGTAGAGGAAATAATACACTATATACGGATTATTGTTTAACGTACGGACAAACGGGGCTTCGGATTTCCGTACAGATTGTAATTACAGCTGCAGACACTCTGTGTGTACCTGAACACGATTTTCCACTATCGAGTGAAATTGTGAAATTAATCTAAACTATTCGTGTACAAAGCCTGCGAGCAGAGAAATTATAGAGGTATAATCTGATTGTGAAAACAAGTAACATTTTAACGAAGATTAATCCGTGAACAGCACTTTTATTTTAGATTGTTGTAACGAACGGTTTTCCGGATAAATTAATTGGACAGCGTGTAAATTGAGAAAATGGCAAAAACTAAAAGTGCATTTTTCAAATGGATTATTTTAAAAGAGAATGGAAATAGTGGATTGAAAAAAAAAAAATTTGGAACCAACAAACTGACAATATTTTCAGTCTTGATGGCATAACTGAATGATTAAATTATACATTTTGAAAATTGTGGGAATTATTTAAAATCAGCTGAAAATACATTTTGCGCGAGTATTGATTACAAACTTATAATTAGAAAAACAAAACAAGGAGTTTGAAATAACCCCGATATTTCGAGAAAAAGACACACTAATCAAGGCTAGATTTTCTTACAAATAATTTTACAATAATAGTGTTATCATGTCTAAATAGACGTTTTTTAATGATATTTGGTTTTCTGTTTCCTAGCTTCTCTGTTTTTTTTTTTTTTTTATGGTTGAGGCAGAAATATGAAACATAAAATTCTGTACAACTACAATCAAAAGTATTTATTTATTCATTCATTAGATAATTAGTACTTCTGGTTGCTTAATTGTTTAAAAAAGAGTACAACATTGAAGTTATCAAGTTGAGACTGTCTTCCCTCGGGTTTCTTATTTTGAAATTGTCTGTCGTTATTTCTTTTATTTTTAAATAAAGCTTTCTCACGATTAAGGGGGTATTCTAGTGTAGAGGAATGAATTTGAGGTGTTTTTTGAAGTGCTATAAACAAAAAACAAAAAATATTTTTACCATCCATTTTTTTATCAGGCGTTTATTATTATTTCACGATTACAAAAAAAAAAAAAACAAGTCAAAAAATACAAAATTGAAAGTGCTATGAGTTGTTGAAGTGGGGGGTACAAAAAAAATGGCGCGCCAATGTTGTCACGATTGCAAGCATTTTCAAAATCAGAAAAAAAAAAAAAAAGATTATTAATCTACATAAATGCAGCTATCGTACTAACTAAAAAAAAGTCGAAAAAAAATTTTGTTTTGCCAAATTACGGCTGTCCGAAAAAATAATACGTTTTTTTTGACTTTTTTGGACGTTTCTGAATTTTTTAAAAATAGTAAAAATTATTATTTCGTTATAATAATGGTTCGTGCGATAGAGACATGTATTGAGAAGATTCTCACCAAATTTCAAGTAAATCGGTTCAATAGAACTTGAGAAATCATGTCAACCGTTTTGAAAAATGTAGTTTTGAGAAAAACGCGTTTAAAGTTTCGATTAAAATTCGTTCCAGCCGAGCCAGTATTGAAGACGTGTCACTAAAATAGCTATATCTCTGAAAATAATTGAAATTTTGACTTGTCCTTTCAAGGACACATTCTTAAAAGGTTAAGCTTTGAAAATATAAAAAAAAAAAAAATCGATTTTTTCAAATTTCTACACTAGAATACCCCCTTAACTTAACTTTGATCATTGTGTTGCGAAGGTCTTCAGCAGATATATAGCAATAACGGCGACTTATTCGTTACGAAGCAAAGATCCACTCCCCTTTTTGATTTTGATGATATTCCAAGCGACTTTCCTCCCTATTTGATGTTATTTGTTTACACTTATTATTTACCGCTGGAACCTTCGTCACCGTCTACCGTTTTCAATTTCTAATACGGTCATCGATTATTTCCAAGCTTCTTAGAAATACATTATTTAATAAATACAATCAGGCGAATGTATCTACCCCGTAATTTACCTTATCAGTCAAATTATATTTAGTCGTTGTTTTGATTTCAAAACGAGCATAATTGAATCGTCACACACTGAGAGAAATTTTCAATTCCGGTTACCGCTCAGTCGTTAAATATTTTCATTTTTCACCACAATCGAAAAATATATTTCTAGGTAGAAAATGAAAATTAGTTTTCTAGCCGTTACCGGAAAGTCTAGTATCCGTTGCTAGTTTTTCTCACTACGATCACTGTTGCTATATTTTCTTGCAACCGTTGCGAAAATTTAACGCTCGTGAAACGATAAATTGACGTTAAAGCCTTGTTTAACTAAAAAAATAGAGTAAACCTCACAAACTGATTTTGCGTTGCAGTTATCAAAAAAGGATCGACGACAGCGCAAAATGGTTAGGCGTACCTCGTTTTTCGTAATTCCAACAACATTCAAACAGTTTTTTTAACGATACCCGTTTTACTCAATTTTTGCTACTTACTACAACAAATAAAAAATTTTGGAATAAAATTGGAAAATAATAAACCCTAATCAATAATTAGTTCTAAATTCATCCACGCATTTACATCACTGTATTTCAATTCATCAGCATCCATTAATCGCATCGCGACGAACTTCTTTCCAAAAAAAAAAAAAAAAATCAACCGTTATTCACTGGAATTGTTCCAAACTGTTGGAAGGTTGAAAAAAAAAGAAAAAGAAAAGAAAAGAAAGGAAAAACCTGTCAACTTAAAAGGTAATTCATCGCCGCGTATGATATTCGTTTAAATTTTTCATGTTCCTTGTATCGCATCGACTTCCCGTCAAAAAACCTCTCGATATAATGCATTTTCAAGTATCATCACTCGAAGCACGTGTGGCATGTATCAAACTTATGTACATATATGTATTGAGGTAGGTTTGATATACAGAGCGAAGGAGCGGGGAATCCTAGGCAAAAGGGTATAAGCTAGCAGGACGAAAAGAGGGTCCTTTCTCGGTGAATAAACGAGGCGTTGCCGCCTGGCAGGCACTCGCCCGAAGTGGTCCAGCGTGCAATAACATTCGTATTGATGCTGCGGCTTTCCAAGCGTCGCTTTTCTACCGCAAGCCCTCTCAGACCAGGGATCTAAGTAACTGTTTGACGTCCCTTTCGCACGACTCCATCCGAAGACGTAGAAAAACTCGCCTCAGCGCGAATTGCTCTTTTCATATTTTTCTTCGACCCCGTTTCCGGTGCGTTAGAAAAAAAAAAAAAGAAAATACAGAAATACCGTTTTGAATAATACACCAAATTTACGAATATTTTATACGGGAAATTATCGCGCAAATTTTTCTACGCGATATATCAATTGGATCTGCAATCAGGGAAAATTCACGTGGTTACATAAATGTATGTAAAACTTTTTACAAAGCTACCTCTGAATCTATTTTTTTTTTTTTTTTTTTGGGCGGGGGGGGGTTTACCGTCCAAAGTGTATTTTTCAAATTTTTGCAAGAGCATTTTTCAGATTATACGCAGGTTTTTCTTATTTACTTATTTTTTTTTTGCCAATTCGATCAAATTGAATAAAGTAAATTCCCGCAACGCTGCGCTTCTGATGAGAAATGCAAGACCCGGGTTAAAGGAGAGAATAAATTCCTGGGTCGTTAATCTGCGCGAAACTCGCTTCGCCCGATATGATAGTGGAAAAAGTTCTTCCGACGATTCTCTTTCAGGATCTCCATGTTCCGAGGCTTTGTCCGATTATCGACTTGTAACAACGAAGAATATATTACGCGTAAAGATTTGAGACTTAAGAGTATTTGAACTGAGATTCGGTCGTTAATTAAACCCAAGTTTATCACTTCGAAAACTCCTGATTTAACTGGTTCGGTACCTAAGAAGTGAGATAATATTCTTCTTCTTAAACTTATACAATACCAGAAAACAGAATTTCATTTCACTCGTATTTGCTACTACAGAAGCAGAAGCAAGCTTGGCGTTAAAATTTTTATCAACAAAGTAGAAATGCTTTCGATATAGTTTCAAGTGATTGAAGCGATCAAAAATTCTCACACGAAATTCATCATCAATGTGAAACCTGAAGCTCGGTGTCACAGATCTCAGAAATATTTCCTGATCAAAGGAACGACGTGAAATAATTTTCAAATGAAAATTTTCAATAACGTATAATTTAATTTGATTAAACCCACGTCTTTAATTCGAAAGGGATACTTCAGACGCCTTTTCGAATAACAAAGAGCCGCGAACTCCCGGCTCTGAGAGTTATTATTAATCAAACCAGGGTCTTATTTGCCGTCGAGATTCCGGCCTATATTTGCCAAAGACCGAACCGCAATCGGGTTACGATGCAGGCTAGGCGTGTGGCGATTGCGAATTGGTCAATCCTCAAACGTTGGCTGGCTATCTTTTGACAAGGGTCGCCGGGAGTCCTGCAGGAACAGATGGGGTCCTCTGGTTTGCTCGCCCAAAGGACTTCGACCGAGCTAACGAAGGTCTGACAAAATAAAAAAAAACAAAAAACTTCCCCCCGATGCCTCTCGGGGTTCGTTCCGTTACGAAACTCGCGATTGAGCTGTTTGAGAAATCGGCTCTTCGTAACTCGCAAAAAGCACGGTCAGATCGAAAAAGTGTCGAAAAACAAAGGTTCGACAATCTTATTCACGGTACAATGTACGCAACTTTTGATTATAAGGAAAAAAAGTTATTCGTAATGTAGGAAAACAAGATGGCCGTGAGACAGCCATTCAACTTCCGGTTTTCAAATATGCAGGATCCAATTTCATATAAAGAAAAAAACAATCTTAATGACCAGTTTGAATTGGTAACTATACATTCGGATTTGTGATCAACGATTTGAAAGCTCTCGGATACCGTGTTGCGTGAAAATGTGACGATGTTTTTATTTTTTTTTTTTTATTTTAAACCACTAGAATAGATCCACCATTACGGATTTTCGATTCGTTGTCGGCGACTCAAAAATCAGCCGGTTACTAATTTCTACGAAAATTCTAATATTTGGTAGATTTTTTGGCAATCGTATTCGATTCGCCGCATTTTGGATTTCGCAAATCTGACCTCAAATTCGTTGTCAGTCACCCAATAAACCCCTGAGTACCAATTTTGATCGATATCCAAATATTTTCATTATTATTTTTTTTTTTTTGAATGCGCCAAAATTAACTGTTGCAAATTTGACTTTAGACTCGTGATCAGCTGCGAAAAAACCTTACATTTCCAATTTTTATTCTAATCCATTCATTCATTCACCCATTCTCGAGAGATGATATTTTTTTTTTTTTTTTTTTTCTTTTTGAAATTTTGTTATTTAAATAACTCAGAACGTACCGAACCGATCAAAGCCAAAACCCGGTCGGTTCTAAGTTAGAAAAAGCCGCGTCGATCGAGACAAAAACAACTTTTCACTTTCGGGGTGATTACGATAGTTTCGTTTTTCTTTAAAAAAAAGAAAGATGCGCAGTTAAAAATGGCGATTACCTGCTTCAAAAATTCAGATGCTAACATAATATTTAATTTCATTTCATTTCGCTTCCTAAACGAATTCTCGCCGTTATAATATTATATATTAATTATAACAATATAAGATTCGAGTATTTTTTTTTTTTTTTTTTGCACACACATCAGTTTTTCAACAGCGATCGTTTGCCGCGGCTGCAAGTTTCTTTCCCACCCCAGTTTACGTCGTTCTTGTCTTTTTATTACCACATAGGTGTGTACGTATATGCCTCATTCTGCTTCTTCTTCTACCGCAGGAACGAAAAGTTTTACACTTGCTGCGACGAGCCGTACCTGGACATCACGTTCAACATAACGATGCGACGTAAAACCCTCTTCTACACCGTAAACATCATCATTCCCTGCATGGGGATATCCTTTCTCACCGTTCTAACATTCTACCTGCCGAGCGACAGCGGCGAAAAGGTGAGTCTTTGACTATGATTTTTAACCGTGATGTTTATGAAAATTAAAGGTGAAAACTGCGCGTCTCACGTTTGAGGTATAAGATTTTGAAAAACATCTCGGTGTAATATCATTACTGAAAAACACGTGCGAATATTGATCCTTCGATTCGACGACGATTAACAATTTTCACATATTTATGCGTACTGATTTTTATGCATGTATTCCGTAATTATGTTACTGTATACATTATTACACTGCCACAGAAAAAAAAAAAAATCTCGCTTCACGAAATTATAGTTTACAACTTAACGTTGAAACTCGTGAAAGGAAATCGCCGTTAAAAATTTTAAAAAGTTGAACATTTTTGTTTTTTTTTTCTTCTTTTTAACTTATACAGGCACGTTTTATTTTCTTGCTCCTCTTCGTCTTCGCATTGCTTGTTTTCACCTTCATTTAAACAAGGGTGAAGATACTTGAAACCCACGATAGGTTATAATTACGCATCTAGATTTATCGTGATCTTTCACTTCTCCTTTCCCCGGTTCAAAACACCCACGAAAAAGACGCTTTCTTGTCGCGATTAAATTTTTCCACCACAGTACGTCCCATCGGGAAAAATTATTGACGAAAAAAATCATCGTTGACCTTCTTTCGTTGTTGATTAAAATCGGCGTATTGTTGATTCAACGTAACGGACTTTCAGTAATTTTAACTCCAGTTTTTAAAGCAATTATACATTTTGAACGGGGTTTGCTTTATTCAAATGTATAGATAGAGCTTCGTTCTCTTGTGCATTTTTTTGGTTTTCTTTTTTTTTTTTTTTTTATCCGAATCAAATGCCAAGAAGCATTGTTATCGACAATGATATCAAACAATACGTTCAGTGACCACGATATCTCAAAAACCACTTTATTTACATTTCACGCCAGATTCTGAGACGATATTCTTATTTTAGACAGTTTATTCTCTTTTACACAATCCCATATCCTTCTAATCATCGTCATCCTTATATTTTCTATGATCATTAAGTGGAAAAAAAAGGTATTATAAATTTTTCAGGAAAAATCTCGGTTTGATTTCAAACGATCGCTACTTTATTAAAAAACAAAGGATAAAAAAAAAAAATTTTTCAAAACCATCCGAATCGTGTGAATATATATATACATATATATATATATAAACAGTAAACGCACAAGCAGTTGATTTATATCACTGGAAACAATTCATCGAATAGTAAAATCGATACACCTATTCATTTATGTATAGGCAGCGGGAAAATGGGCAAAGCTTTTTTTTTCGCGCGAGCAGAACGAGCGTGTAAATTAATTACGGGTATTCAATTGTGCCGCAACAGCAAAAACGGGATTGAATAATACGCGTCGTGGCGAAGAGGCGGATTCGCCGCGTTGAATAACCGTCGAACGTAGTTTCGAGGGATGCATTTTTCGTGCGGGGAGAAGCCGAGAGCGTACGGGTTGCAGGAGAGAATTAATAAATATTCCACACCTGACCCCGGGGGTTAAATTTAACCACCAAGATCGGCCTGGTAAAACTGAACTGGTGTAAATATAAAAGTGGAAGGTGCAACGAAAGGGGAAAAATCAATCGGTGCAGGAAAGTTCAGTCGATACTCAGTTCCGGAGAGAAGCTGTCGATCTATCAAGTTTCGAGTTCCGAATTTAGAGTTTAAAGTTTCGTCTGCTAGTTACAGAAAAGCGAATCGCCTGAATACTGTCAGAAACATTTTGCATATGTGATTTTTTACCAGACTCGTCAAACTGAGGATTTACTAGATCGCGCATTTTTGGATGAAAAAAATTGATGAACGACGTTTTGAATCTTTTTGTGACGCTGATTATTGCAATGAAAATTATCGCTTTTCAAACAGCCTGTCAACCCGATTTTTTATACGATTATGCACGAAACAATTTTTCCGATTCATTTGACCTGAAAGAAGTTTAATTGACTCGTAGAAGTTGGAAATTGTTACTCAATTTGCAAATTAGTGAATATAATTTCATCGAGACAAAAAGAGTTTTACTAATTCTACGAAAGTATTAAGTATCGTTATTGTACAGCTTTCATTGACAGTGAAATTATTTTATAAAATCAATGAAATTCCGAACTAAATGAAATGATGTAATTTTGCAAATTGTGCAAGAATTACGCAGTGAATAGTTTTTATTTTTTCCTTCGCAGTTTTTGCGCGTACAAGGAATATAGATTTTTTCTTATTTATAAATAATGTAAGCCACTGAGACGTTTTTTATCCTATCAATATATAAACTATACGGTGTGTATTGATTTTATAGAATATTTTATCCGGTGACAAAAAACAGAGAAAAACGAGGTTGAATCATTTTTATACACTGATTTCTGAATCAGGAGTTTCTACTTCTTCTTACGATTTATAAGACAAACTGCAGCCACGCATGATCTGGAAGGGTGGCGATAAATTGGCATGAGCGTTAAATCTCCTGAAATTTTATTTTTATTTCGATGATGGAAAAACTGAAAATATCAATTTTCCATAACGGGAATTAGAAATGATTTTCTGATGCGAGAAATTCAATTTTTTACATCGAGAAAAAAAAAAAAAATACAACGAAGATTGTCTTAATCTGACTTTTTTGTACATTATATATTTTTTTCAAATCGACTTGAATTCGAAGCGAATAGAGAGTTGATAATTTCAACGATTTAGGTTTCAGTAACTTACACTGTGAGAAATTTTTAGTTCCGGTTACCGCTCAGTCCTTAACTATTTTCATTTTTTACCGCAATCGAAAAATATATTTCTGGGTATAAAATGAAAACTAGTTTTCTAGCCGCTACCGGAAAGTCTAGTATCCGTTACTATTCCTTCTCATTACGATCGCTGTCGCTATATTTTCTTGCAACTGTTGCGAAAATTTAACGCTCGTGCAACGATAAATTGACGTTAAAGCTTCAATTAACTAAAAAAGTAGAGTAAACCTCGCAAACTAAATTTGCGTTGCAGTTATCAAAAAAGGATCGACAATAGCGCAAAATGATTACGCGTACCTCGTTTTTCCCAACAATATTCAAACAGTTTTTTCAACGATACCTGTTTTACACAATTTTTCTAGTCACTGTAAAAAATGAAGTTTTTCTCAGTGTAACAAAAGTGGTAAAACGTCAGGGAAAAACCCGGAAACGTCACGGAATTATTTCCTAAAAAATTTATGACCAGCCTGATTAAGAGCAACTCCTGCAGCTGCAGGGCACAATTTACCTCCTCTCCCAAAGCCCTCGACATCGACTCTAATTACCATCCGATTCCGTGCGCCCCGCTTTCTGCGGGTGGTACAGTTTAATCACCGTTTATAACTTTTCGAGTTATAAAGAGAGGCTGGTAATATTTTCCGTGGGGTGTAAGACGCACGTAATCGTTGCCCAAAGGCTGCAGCTCAACTGTCTGGGGGCGTTTTTTAATGCCTGCCAAACCACGCGCAGCGACTCGCAATAAATTTTATCGCGGGTCTCGCATTTTCCTCCCACCATTTCTCCCTTGTATATCTTACACTCATTCTATCGGGGATACGGCGTTGGAATAATGAAGTTGAAACACAAGATTAGGAGGGAAATTGGGCTTTTCAATTGGCCCGAACCGCCTGCTGATCAACCCGAACTTCGTCCCAGCAGAATAATTATACGCGCCTTTAACCCTTTCGGAACTGATTTTAATCTAGTGGTGGGAAACACGAATTTTTTTTTTTTTTTTCCTCAACTTTTATCGATTCTTTATCTTTCACCTATAATATCTTCTTTTGTTCAGAATTTTTTCAAGTCCGTATCAAAAGTTAGACGCGTATCCATTACAGTGGACACGTACATAAATGTTTCGAAAGTTTCGAACTTTGCATTAAGATGTCCCGAGTTTGTATATTTTTTATTCATGACTTTTGAAACTGTTCTAGAAACATGTTTTTTTTTTCTCTTTTTTCTTTTTTCATTACAGGCAAAAAATTGATTTCCAACAGTCTGTCAAATTAGGAACTTAGAGGACGAATATTAAACGCATCTTTTTTTTCTATTATTTCAAATGCAATTCTTAATTAGAAAACATAATTAAGTAAACGGACGGTCTTCAATATATATATATATATATATTTTTTTTTTTAGGTAGTTATCGGACCTTTTGATAAAACCGATCCTTTAAATAGAAAATCTGACGAGCGAAACTTCTTTTATGAATTTTTGAAATGTATGATCACTGCAATGGAGAGCCGTTCTGAACGGATTAAGGATGTTGGTTTTCCAAAAATCGATACGTTTTATCAATTTTATAACGATTATGTGTGTACAATGAAATACATAACGTGTACAAGCATCATAAGCGATATTTAGAAAAAAAAAAAAAAATAACCACGTATAATAAACCATTGTTTTGCAAAAATTTGCAAGGAAAGTAAAACGAGCGTGATTTTGTCGCTTGGGTAAAAAAACGTTTTTTTACATTCAGGCTTTGATTTTGGAAGTTCTTTTCAGTTTGCGAGGTAATCGGAAATCGAAAACTTTTTTCCATATAAGAATATTGCTATTTTTATTCCTTCATTGCGACTTTTGCACGATTGTCATTGATATTTAAGCCGATGGTACGACAAGTGAATATTAAAAAATCCTAGGTAACCATTGTCAGAAAATTGTAATAGAGAAGAAAAATTTTGAAAATAATCAGTGTTACGTTTTTAATGTGTGCTATCACCTGGTCGTATGTTGTTTTTAACCGCTGATCCTCAGGTATAAATTTTTTTAGGCATTAGACCATATTCTAACTTTTTTTCATTCGGTATTCGAATAGTTGACGAAAAAAAAGAATTTGGTCATAATCTTTCTCTTTTCTAATTGCACAAAAATCATAACTCACATGGCGGATTGTAAAACAACAAATGACGTCACCCGTGCTATGATATAACTGTAAATTGAATTCAATCGCATGTAACAATCGAAATTGAAACTTTTGGGAAAAAAGAAAAAAGACTGTTATGATTATTTCAACTTGCTTCGCCGAACGCACGTATTTTCATTCGAAAATAAATTTTAGGACGAAGACTGAATTGTCCGTGTCAGGTTTAATTTAATTTAATTTATTATAATTTAATTTCTTGCTACGGGTTATTTTTTTCTTGGGTTATTTTTGCACGAGTTATTAACGTCGGTCACAAATTTTTCCGCTAATACCGTAAGAATGTGGATATATTCATACCGATATATATTCGAGAACACAATGAAAAACATCCTCGCCTGACAATCACCGGTCTTATCTATGGGATAACTCGGAGGGATTTTCGGCGCCCCCTTTTGGAGAGAGACTTATCGAGGGTGGAGGATAACGTATTGCCACATATACATGCGAATTCTTCGAAACACATAAGCGAAGGCCTCGGATTAATAATAAGGGAATATGCTTCCGGCTGCAGGGCTCTCATTACGAAGGCAATAAATACTCGAATTGTTGAAAACTGTTGTAGAATCTTTGACATTGTTTTTTCATCTTTATTCAAAACTTCATCAATCTCTATCACCATTCGTTTTCACCCCTGCAAGATTTCGACGAGCGAAAATAGTAGTAAACCATTGTTGTTTTTACAATTCAACATTGCCAATCGGATTACCGATAAATTTCACCCGCATATTGTTGATTACAGAAAATGATGTGAGAAAAGAGAGAATTTTTCAAAGTTTAACTTTGTTTATTTGAGAAAGGTATTTTTGAAGCACTTTTTTACCGGTCAGTGCCGCCCTGAAAATAGCCAGAAATATTTTCCTTGCTCGAGGAGGGTCCGCGGAATTACATATATATAAAAAGTAAGAGAAACACGAACGTGTACAGAGGGGTCGACATCCATTTGTGAACCCATAACAAGCCGGCTGACTACGTTGGCAAGAGGTCGTAAAGCTTTCAGAGGGAAAAGGTGGACATCTGACATCGGATCAAAGTCGCGTCGTCTCGCCTCGCATTTTCAAATATTCTCTCGAATAACACAGGTCAACAAAAAAAAATATTTTTTCTACGTGATTATATTTAAATTGATACATTTTGATTCTGTGCATCGAATGATAATCAAAATCTTCATTCGTTACTTGGAAAATTTAATTTGGTCTTTTTTACTTTGACAAATAAATGTTGAAGTTTTTTGATAGATAGTGTGTAAGCAGAAGGTGGCAGCAAGTCGAAATAAAAAGCACACTTTATCTAGTGAAATTATCTTTTCTTTTATTAGGTAAGTGAAAGAAATCAAAATTTAATATCTAGAACACAAGCTTAAAATTCTTGTTGATCGGTGTAATTATTCGGACGTTAGCTTATTCATTGGGGTGTTTCGTTTTGAAGTAGGATTTTTGTTTTTTTGTCTCATTTCGAAAGAATATCTTAGCCGAAGGATATCTATAAAACCGAATTTTCAATAATCGATCGTGGAATTTGAAGTCTTTCCAATTAAATAACAGAAAGAAAGGTGTAATTTTTTGTTTGTACTTTTTTTTACAATGGTTATTACTCAGTCGTATTTGATGAGACGGGCTTGATCCCTAGAATATTTTATACAGAATTAAACTGCTCCCTTTATTTGTTTGTATAAATTTATGCTGCAGTTGTAACAAAAATAAAAAAACTGGGTACGAAAAACGTCAGAATATGAATATTCACATAAAATTGACATTCGAGGCTCGATTATGTTCTTCAAACCGTTTGGGTGGTCGACTTTGTTGAATTGACGCAACTTTTGTAATTAGGAGTTCAATTCTCGCCAAAATTCATTCGGGATCAAATCCCCATCATTAAATACGGTTGAGAGGTAAGTATTTGGAAAAAAACTGATATTCTTACCATGTTATTTGAAAACATTGGTCTCACCAAAATCCGATAAGACTTTTCATCAATTCCATTATGAGTACTAATAAAATACCGGGAGCGAGAATAAATATGCTACTTTAATACAAAACACCCTATAAATGTAGATAGAAAACGGCGAAATCGAAATCCCGCAGAAATCCGTTCCTTGACCGTTTCTGGCCATCCCACCGTGTGCCACCAGTTTATTTGACGCGACATTTGGGTATTGGGAGTTTCAGCTGGTTCTTGCTATCTCTCTATCTTTCTCTCTATCTATCTCTCTATATATTGGTCTACATTTATATCTATCTATTTATGTCTCCTTTTCTCTCTTTTTTATTACAGAGTCCGCAGAACTTTTCAACTGTTGAATTGGTAAAATGCCATGCTTCTTCTCCTCTGCTCTCGTAACTTGTTCGCAGGTGGAGCTGTCGAGGTTGGAATGTCAAAGTGGTTAGCTATTTACAGGCCGCTATTACGCGCCACAAGGTTTTACACTCGCCAAGGGAGACTTTCCGTATCACGGCTGTAATCACGCCGCGCCGGTCCAATCCGATCCGGGGATATAGAGGGCCGGCTAATCGACCGCGAGACTAATTCTCACTACGGAATTCACGTAGTTGAAATAGTATTTTTCCCCGCGTAACGTCGTATTATTAAAAAACGACGAGTCCTCGCGAATCCTTTGATCTAATCTGAATATTTTCATTCAGATATTAATTTACGGTATTCGCTGAGAAATGTCCAGACTTGGTAAAAGGTTGGAAAGTCAAATGATTTTTTATGAAACGAGGAGAAGAAAAAAAAAAAAAGATGTGATGAGAAAAAGATGTAGAAATAATCCACTACTTTGATTGAAATTATTGTTTTAAACGATATCCAAGTGAAAAATTACGTGAATCAGTTAATTATGTCTATTATGTACGATCAAGCTGTCAACTTACCAATCAAATTACGAATTTTAACAATTATTTATACAGAATTTACATTATGGAATGAAAAAACTTGCCTATCATCAATGCAGAGAAAGAGAAATATAGTTTAACATTTGCAAAAGTGCTGAAATAATTTTCGCTGAACGATTTCCGGAGAGTTGAATAGCAATTAAAGCTTGCATGAAAATTCAGAAGCAATGTCACATCATTAATTTATTAATTTATTATATATTTCTTTGGATCAGTGGTACCAAATGGATGGAAAAAATTTTGCGTTACAAATTTCAAAACTTTGTCAATGGATCAGTCTGTTTCTGATTATGTATTGGAATTCAAGGGTTGGCCGATCGACACGCGAACTTAATATTAAGGGTGGATATAAATAATTGAAGCAATTACTTGGATGATTTGTACAGGGTTCGCCGACCTCGAGTGAGATTCGATTATACGGAGAGGGCGAGAGGAATGAGAGAGAGGGGCGATGGGGCGTTGGAGGGGGGGGAGGTATGTGTGGAGCAACGATCGCGAAATTACCTGGGAATTGCTAATCCAGCTTATCGCGTTGCCCTTTCAGGGTAATGCTACTTCACGTCAACGATGCCGTTGTTGCGAGGAAACTTCGCGAGCCACATCGATGCCGGATTTCACATCGACCCGATTTATCTTATTTGAACGAGCTTAGCACTTATTGCGATTTAAAATCACGATCAATTACAGAATTGCGATATGAATGATGTGAAAAAATGAAGGTCCTCGATTCTCGGAATTCAGGAAGTATTATTAGGGTGGAGACATGTCTCCCTGTTACGTCGTATGGCAAAAGTGGGACAGATTTGGGTACAAGTTTTGTAGTACCGATAGCGCCACCCGCAGCGCTGGCGACGTTTGAAGCATCGAGAGTATGCGCGCGCAGCTGCGCGCGCAGAAGTTTGACGGTTTATTAGTGTTGCCGGTGTTGCCGGGCATCAGGCGCAGTGCAGCTAACTATACTAGCACTGCGAGTAGAGCAGTACTGCAAACTTACGACCAAAATGTAAGTCCACTTTTGTAACGCGGAGATATGTTTTCTCCCTGATATTACTTCCCGTAGGAATCGAAAGTCCGATTCCTATACCGCATCTTTTCGTGGAAGCGCACCACTGACACTCCAAATTATAGGCAATTCGAGGTACAAGTTCAATCTGAGCAGCTTAATTGGTCTCCTGTTTCTGTTAGCGCGACGCTGATGCCGTCACGACGAAACTCGGAGCTGCTCAGAGCGGACTTGTACCCTGAATTGCCTATAATTTAGGGCCGTAGTGGTGCGATTAGGCTAACAGACACGGTATAATCATAAAGAAACAAAATACACACTCGGCCTCATCACCTTTTATCGTATTACCTTCTATGTAAAAGCCACCGATTACACCGAGCAAGAAAAGTTATTTTGTAACTTGCCTTGATAAAATTCGAGCATTTTTTACTCTACAGGATCTAGCATGGTGGAAAAAATAAACGTAAGAAAAATGGTGGATCACATCAGGATTTTCAGATATTTTAATTTTAGAGTCAAAAACCGAGGGTTTCTATCGCTTGACATCTCAAGAATAAAATCTCCGACAGAGTTCAGCCTATGCTTAAACTGAAACTCAAAGGATCGTCGCTTTTCAGAAAAAATATCAACTCATTGGATCGTATGATAATTGATCTGAAAATAAAGCTCGAGTTTTCACCTTTTCGTAAAAAAAAAAAAAAAAAAAATATCCGTACTTTATAGGACTGTAAACTCAAAGGGATTAGAAAATAGAAGGATTACAATATTGAATTTTGAATAAGGCGAGAATTTACTTTACAGAATTTCATAAAGCAGAAAGTTGAAGTACAGAAAAGTTGAAAATGTACAAAGATAGAGTACACAAAACCAAAATAAAAATTGGTGAGAATTCTGGCAATTCAATGTTTCGACTTGCGATATTTTTATTTAATTTGACGATTCTACACGTTGGCTTTTTGTATCATGTAACGTGGGAAGCGACGCAAAACGTTCGATTAACTATCACCTGCGGCTCGTTCTCGGTTTTGTGCCGCATCTGTACTCACACACGAAATTGAAGGTAATTGATAGATCCCCAGGTTGTATCTGTATTACGACAGGCAGGGAACCCTCCCATTTTCAATTAAAACCTATTCCCCCGGGAATTGTTTTATATCGGCCACAAATTTCCACATTTCAACAGGGATGATGCTTCATAACTCTAAAAAATTACTGAACAGCGGTAAAAAAATTATCACTTCGTTTACAGGGAGTCAATTTTCCATTCGGGAAAGTAAACACAAACAATTTTTCACCCCTCTTCAAGGGTTTAGAAGAAAAGGGTCTGAAAATATTGTCTCATCTTTTTCGAACCACAAACCAAACGCAAAGGTTTCGAACTCACAAGTTTCTTTTTTTCATCGAAAAAGAAACCCAGTTCACAAGTTTTAGAGAGTGTAATGAATATTTTCACACATTGTGACAATTGGAAAGAACAACTTTTTTCCAACAATTCGAAATTCCGTGTTCAGTCCGATCTCATGTGATTTTTCAAATGACTAATTGGCTACCTCAATATTTGGTGACAGAAGTGGGATTTCATGACATTTACGTTTCTACACATTTACACAGTTGAAAATTGGACGATATCATGAAACTAATTCATTTAATTGTGATGCGATGATTGCGAGATTCTCAACAAAAAAATAAACAAATAAAAAGTGTAATAAAAAAATGCGTCATGGAGGGATTTAGATTATTGTCGAGGATTTTTTCACCGAGGTGCGAAGTTCAGGGAATATATTTTGTTGGGCCAAATTCATTTCGGGTATATTGGGCGTACATTTACGTTGGTCCCTTCAGAGGCGAGGGACGAAACGACAGCCTGAATCCCTCAAGGAAGTCTCTCTTCACCTTTCCTTTCCAGCGGCTGCATATATCCCACATTCAAATCACCCCCCTGATTACCGTGGCTTTTTGTTAAGCCAGCACGAGCTGAACTTGCCTCAAGAAAACGTCCCAATGTAACGAAAGCACGTCTGTCACAACACAGAGGAAAGAAAAGAGAGAAAGCATAAGGCTCCGAATTATTCGCCCGAAAAACCCACGCCTTACATTCGAAGGAAATCGTGCGGAAAATTTGAATGATGGGGTTCAATGTTACACTACGAATTATCGACCCCGGATATATCAGACCTTTGGTTTGCTGCCGTGTATTTTTATCGTTGCGTTTCAAACTAAGGTAAGTGTACCAGTTATTGACCCTGTCCCAAATATTGAACTTTTTTGGTTGTATCTGTCTGATCGTTAGTTCTAAAATGACGTAAAAATAAATTTCAATGTTTAATGCCGTAGCAATTGATTTTGGTCATCGAGAAATTCATGATTCGTTCCGTTAATCTATCATTTTGGAAAAGAAAAGGGTCAATAACTTGTACACTTACCTTATTGCGTTAATTTGACATTTTTGGAACAGTCCAAATTTTACGTAGAGCTTTTTCGCTGTTCCTATTTCTGGTTTTTGTATTTCGAGGTGTAAATCTTATCTGTGCAACGATTCTGTTTCAGGTGACACTCTCGATCTCGATCCTGATCAGTCTTCACGTCTTCTTCCTGTTAGTCGTGGAGATAATACCGCCAACTTCGTTGGTTGTACCACTCCTTGGAAAGTATCTAATATTCGCGATGATCCTCGTGTCCATAAGGTGAGTAAGAATATTCGCGCGTGTGTGAAAATAGCCATCGTATTGTGAAACTGGGAAGAAACGCGGGCGTACAAATCTCGCGGGAGAACGGTAACGGAGCCTAGCTTGCAAGCTCGTTCCTCCGCAAGCTCGGATCAACGGACATCGCGATACCAAGATCGTGCAATAAAGCGAAAAGTACGACATGCGCGAATCGCATGCAGGTCCGTTTACAAGATAACACAGAACCGAACAATAACCTTTTGTTTCCAGAAAATATCCTTCGCGGTACACCGAGAGTGCTTTTATGCCGGCCCATCCTCGGCTCTCTATCGATCTAGGGACTCGTTGTCACGCCTGTCTGACTCGGTCGAATACACTGGACCGGAAAACCGGAAAACTAATCACGATGTCCACCGGACGAAAAGTCGATAGCTGGCGTTCTTGGATTTCGAAAATTGTCTAGGATTAGTCTTCCTAAAAAATTTAGCTACCAAATCGAAAGGACGTATAAAATTTTGTCCACAATTAGCATCGATGTCCGAGCTTTTGTTCACAGTTTCAGTATTCTTTGTATCCTTTTTTTCGTTTTTTTTTTTTTTTTTTTTTTTTTTGTTTCGGTAAATGACGTTCGTAGCTTGCTAAAGCGAGAATTTGACGAAGACTCGGAGTGAAAATATTCCGTATGAAAATGAAAAGAAAAACACACGACTACGGATTCTCTGATTTTACTCTTGGAAATACTCGGACCTTGCAAGGTTTGATAAATACTAGACACGCACGGATTGATCCGGGGAACTTGGAGAACCGTATCGAAGGATCGTCCATATATCTGTTTCTTACCCACGAATCTCTCAATTGGCTCCGAGATAGGAGTCTGCAGAGTTGAGTAGTTCGGTATCCAACTGGGATGAGAATCACGTGCGATTACTGAAAGCTTCGAAGAAGTTTGCAAATACGTGATATAGCTGTATGAGAATTTTAAGCATTTTGCTTTGTACGTGCGAGAGTTTCGAATGGTCTGAATCCGGGAAACGGTCTCACTCCCCGTCTCTCTTTCTCTCTCACTTTTTCTCCCCCCCCCCCCCCCCCCCACCGCCCTTTCCTATCTCTCTCTCTCTCTCTATTTCTCTCTCTGGCCATTAGCGGCGAGCCGCCCTCGTCGCCCTTAAAAAAAAAGGAACGCTGTTTTCTTTGTCAAGAAAAACTTGGCAGTCAGAATGAATTACAAAGTTTCATACCCAGCGTATCTCGAACCTTTCTTCCACCCCGCAGAATATTCCTTATCTTTCTCTCTCTCTCTCTCTCTCTCTCTTTTTCTCATAATTTCTCTCCGACTCTCTTAAGCTTTCGAGGAACACTTTACGAGTACATGGAATTAATCACAGTAGCTCTTTCGAGGCAAACGATTGGCGATTCTCGTTTTCTCACGCATTATTTATCCATTATACGCAATGTTCACATGTAAACTATAATTACCGACGTCTCGTTAGCACAGTTTTGAAAACAACGCTATTATTAATACCTCCTCGTATGAACGGGCATGGTTACAATGGTCCAAACTTCCTCGCCATGAGTTCATGTTTGAGTTGGGCTTATTATGCGGACTACGTCGGAGTTGTTCATAGGTAAGATTATAATTATAAGCACTCGGGGTTATTCTCTCTCTCTCTCTCTCTCTCTCTTTCTCTCTCGATCTCTCTCTTTCTCTCTGTTATTATGCTCACGATTCCACGTATTTCGACTCAGCATTGTCGCGAATAAAACAAAGCCTGACCTTACGAATGCCAAATTATTCGAAATCAAAATTATTCATACTTTCACGTTTGATATACTTTTATTATTATAGGACTATAATTGACATTATATTTCACATTTATTCCCCAAAAATTTGACGAAATATTATATGTATATATATTATATACGCAAATTTCAATTTATCAACAATAATACTTTGTTATATGATAAAAACAAATTTGTCAAAGTTTTCTCAGTAATAACAGATTCTACTTGTCGATAAATCAGGCTGACATTTCATTTCAGCGAATTTGAGATCAATCGAGGAAAAAAAATTATTACAACGATGTTACTAAATATGTATATTATTACAGAATAATTGAAGCTGAAGAAAAAAAAAAAAAAAAAAACGCCAGAAAAATTATTTTAAATGTGGCTTGTTGAACGAATTGCAACGTTTCGTATCCCAGGGGACGGAATCAGGTATAAAACTCGGCATGAATTTCGTCGCGAGTTACGTTTCAACGACCGTTGAGAGTTGGAGATTCGCTTCCGTCTAACGATTATTATTACTATTATTGTGATTGTTATTGCATAGGAGAAAATACAAGCGCGAACGTAGGTACAATTCAGAGATGAGAGAACCGTTGAATCGTCAGCGAATTTTACAACAATCTCGTCTGTATTTTTTTCCTTCTATTTTCTTGTCCCTTTGCTTGAAAAAAAAAAATATATATATATATATATATATATACATATATTCTCCAGCATCTTTTTTATCCTTAGTTTACCGCCGATCATCATCGCCACTGATTTCCCTCGAGTATCCATTCTGCACTTTTCAAATTGCACGTTTCCTCTGGGTAGTGAAAGTAAAAAAAAAAAAAAAAAACGAAAAAAAAAAGAATCAAATCTGTAATATATCTCACAAATTCGATCATGTTTGATAAAATCTCAATTATACTCTGTAATAATTACTCTTGTCAAACTTATCGTCACAAATGTCAATAGCTCAGATCTTATTATCAAGTTTGTTTCGGGATTTTCTTTCCGCCACTAAATTTCAGACAGAATTACGGTGCTCAAAGGTGTAACCTAAGGTACTGTAGGTTCTTATACAAAACCATATCCGGTTTAACAAGAGTTTGCGGAAGCGAAACACTCGTAACCCGTACAACCAGAGCCGCGCATCCGGTACTCAGCTTGAAGCCAACTGTGCACGGAGTTATGAATAGGTGCATAAATTCACCTACTCTGTGTAGATTCGCCTACCTGCAGAAGCGAGAATTGTAGAAAATACGATGGGACAAAACCGCGCGATGCGGAATTATAATATCAATGTAAAATAATTTTAGGATCTGGTGGTTTGCAAAGTTGGATTTGATTTCTAATAAGAAAAATTTTAAGATACAGTTTCAATGGCATCTAAGAAGTGATTAAGAATTACTGACGTGTCATTCCAAGCGTTTTTCGTCTGCAATTTATTAAAAATTTTTACATCAACTCGATAATGGTAATTGCGTTCGATTGGAGAAATTTAATGTAATACTATTATACTCGATAATTATTCCGTATCAACTAAGTAAAGTTCAATCATATCGATTTATAATTAAATTCAATTACTCTCGGATTGAATTGTATTCAGAAAATTGTTTTAACCTTGATGTTTAAACGTCTGTTAAATTTCTGTAGTTTTCTTGTTTCTTCAATAATTGCCTACTGTATTTATCACACATTTTTAATCCTATTGACAATATCATTTTTCCGCAAATTTGGAAATTTAAAGTTTCAAACGCGGTCCGCTTTCTGCCGTGAGAAAAAAGTAAACGGTGTGTGTTCGTGGCGCAAACGTCAAATAAACCGTGTCAAGAGCGCCTCGGCTCGATGTGCGCGTGTATTGCAAAGGCTTAGCCGCAAATCCGCAATGCGCAAGTGGAGAGTTCGCGTTTTTTCTTGCGGAAAGTCGCGCGTTGTAATCTTTTTAATTAACGGAGAAATTTCTCTAATTACGGTTTAGCGAGTTAAGCTTTGTTCCTATTCATTCGGTTACGGAACGTCCGAAATATTTCATTTAAACATTTCCATTTCAGTTATAAAATATGTGTATTTATAAGATATTTTTTCAATTCCACGAGAATGAAATTGTATCTTATGTATAAATTATGTAACATGTATAGTCTACGTTTGTCAGATCTGCTAGAAAACATTTCAATTTACAGATATCGAATGAATTTTCTCGCAGTCATTCTGCTGAATTGAAAATCTTTTTCAAAAATAAACTCATTCTCAACCGAGCTTTCTTTAGCATTCGATTTCTCTTCTTCGAAAACTGCTCAGTCTGCGTACCTACGTAATAAAGCTATCAAATTTCACGAAGAGAAAAGAAATTCTCACTCCTATCGAAAATTAGTTTCTGAGTGGTTAATGTTTTTTTTTCTGATTCCTTCTTTCCTCCTTCCGAAAACTACGCAAATGTTCACAATGTCCTTTTGCTGTTAGTTTCGGTTTCAATTAACACGGATAAAATTTCGAAATGCAATCCTATCTTGAACAGAAAATTTATTCCGTATCGTCGATCGAATTTGCGATAATTTAAGTGACAAACCCGCGGAGTGCGAAGATCAATCGTCGTTACTGGAGAAGAAAATTTTCCAAGCCTCAAGGGACACTTTGGTGGCGGATTTCGATAAGTTTCAGCTCTGCGGGCATGGATATTGCGATTCCCGTTAACTTGAGCGGAAAATTTGGCAAAAGTGGCTTGTCCTGCTTTGCCAAAATCCCATCTCGATTTCTCCCCCGAGTTTCAATTTCTAAAATATACATCCGGCCGATAGTTCAGGGGTTTAATTGACGTTTGATTGTCTCTAATTTGTAACCCACCGTCGCTTCTCTCACCCTTGCACACCTTTACCCGTCTCGAAATCGAGCTCGAGATTGTGAAATATTCAGAAACTGCACTACGCCGCGGCGTTCAGCTGTCGAGGAAAAGCACTCAAATCAACTGCTTTCTAAATTCATCCCTATTTCAAGGGAATCACAATATATAGGCGTGTGAGAAATATGTTCCTATCTACCTTGTACGAGTTTCGTCTTTTTCACGCATCTCACTTTGACGAATGAGAAAAACAGGGATTACGACGCGGTGGAATGAATTTTAGGTTTATTTATCGTTTAAACGGGAAACTTAATCTTTCTACGAAATTATTATTATTTCATTTTTAATACTGTCTGGTTCTTCTTTTACCTACGTTCAAATACTGGAGGAAATTTATATACGATATGTCAAAATTTATGTCACGAAAGGGTGCAGAGAGAGAGAGAGAGAGAGAGAGAAAGAGAGAGAGAAAAAAAGTAAAGCGTTTATTAATCCTTTGAGTCATAGTGCTAAGTACTCTTACCATATATTTAGACAAGTTTTCAACATATTTCTTTGCAGTTTTTTTTTTTTTTTTGCTACTTCTGATAGTATACTGATAGGTTTTCAATTTACTCGAGAGGAATTATTGTGATATAATGTAAATTATTATTCTTGGAAAGCAAATGGTTGAAAAAATTCGTGAAAATTGAAGAAACAATTCATTTCCGAGAAAGTTAACTCCTCTACACGTGCATACGTTTTACATGAATTACGAATTCTTGGGGTAGCTGATTACGATTCTGAAATCAGGTTTTCACAAATTCAGAATAGCGGATTCAATACAGCGTACAAAAATTTGAAATTCGATCGAATCCGGAGAAAGATACTCTGCTCAGGGGTTTCTGAGGTCGCTGACTACGAAACTGAAATCAGATTTTGAAAATTCATTAGGGCGAATCCAATCAGCAACCCCAAAGGTCTTTTGACCAAATTTGATCAAATTTGAAATTTTCGACCACCACATTGTATCTGCCACCTTGAATTTTCAAAATCCGATTTCAGATTCGTAATCAGCGGCTCGAAAAACCATGGAATACTATTTTGTTCTAAAAGTTTTCTCAGTATAATGATGTGTGACTCAGAGGGTTAAAAATGTCCTAGAGCAATGAGCGTCCTGAGGACAACACAAAAGATATAATCAACCAAGAGAGAGAGAGAGAGAGAGAGAGAGAGAGAAAGAGAGAAAATGCATCGAAACATAAAATTCATTACACAAAATGAGCTTTATTTTTGTAAAAAATATATTTTCATACTTTTCAAATATCATTCCTCTTGTTTTCTTTTTTTTTATTTTCAACCTCGTAGCAAAATTCACATTCCCGGGGGTGAATTGTTTATCTGAAAAAAATAAATAAATAAGAAAACAGGAGTCGTAAAGAGCAAGTGTTCGGATCGCGACTGCGTTCTAATATACATTAATTCCGAAAGTCTCGGCATGCATTGAGAAAAATTTCATTTGTTACAGCAACTAGAAAAATTCATTGAAACAGGTATAATTAAAAAAAAAACTGTTTGAATATTGTTGAAATTACGAAAAACGAGGTACGCGTAAACATTTTGCGCTATCGTCGATTCTTTTTTGGTAATTGCAACGCAAAATCAGTTTATGAGGTTTACTCTACTTTTTTAGTTAAACAAGGCATTGACGTCAATTTATGTACTATATTTTTCGATTGTGGTAAAAAATGTAAATGGTTAAGGACCGAGCGGTAACCGTAACTAAAAATTTCTCTCAGTTCGCTTGGAGTTCCTCGCGATTTTCAAGCTGCAAGCTGCAGTTGAAAGTTCATTGACTCGCCTCACGCTGCGCGCATGCATCTTTCAGCCCCCGTGGTGTGCTTTAATATACAAGCGAGCGTGTACATGCATCTGCCCAAACTGTACGAATGTGTACAGATGCCTTGAGGTGGTGGTGAAAGGTCTTTGAAATCGCTGTGACGCCGGGTGTTTAATATTAATGGACGCATTATTTCAATGTTGGTACATAACTAACATACTCCGAGCTTTTATGCACGTCATTCGCGTGTCACAGCCTCTGCGGGTTGAAAAGTAAAATTAAGAAAAATATTCAAAGATTTCTCCATTTTCAAGAATAATTACACTCCGCCGTGACAGTTCGATTTATTATTACAGAGGTGATAACTTATCGATCAATCATCACCGTTGTTTGTATTATTCTCTACGAATCGGGCTGAAAGAGATTCCGTGTAATTAATTATTTCCATCGTCGAAAACAAGTCTCGATGAAAATATAATCCATGAAATAGGAGGTGGTTGATTGGTATTTTTTTTTTTTTTTTTTGTATTTTTATTATTATTTTTATTACTTGTAGATATTAGGGGAAAAAAGCTCATTTATCCATCGCGCAATTTGATCTAATTCTACGTATTATAACGGATTAGAAAAGCCATTTTCTTTGATTAAAGGAAAATCTAAAGAAAATGAAACTGTCGTTTGACTGTTTAGAAATTATCGATGATAAACCATGGAATTATTTTTATTTTTTTTTCCTTGTGTCTATTTTGAAATATTGAACTATGAGTTGCTGCGTTATAAGTACAAGTTCTAAATATTATATTCGTTGTCACGTTTCCATTATTATCGTTTATTCGATGGTTCTTTTTTTTTTTTTCTCTCTCTTACTTTGGTCAAGTAACGATCATCAAAGCTGAGTGTCGCCTCATTTCTTTCGCCCTGCAAATGATGAAAAATTGTTCCAGTTGTGAACGGTCAAGATGGATGTGCCCCTTAAGCCTTCTTGCTTCCCTCTCGTGTTTTCTTCTCTTCGTTTTTTTCCTCTGCTTCTGCTTTTTCTGTATAACTTCTTGCTCGCGCGTATTACAACAGCCCTGCAGCGAGTGGAAATAGTACAAGTAGAAATGAGAAGTCATGAAAGCTGCGGACTAACGACGAAAGGTAAAACATTTTTCAAGATTACACGATGATACGAGTGATAATGGATGACGGTAATGTCGATGATGATGTAAAAATATGCAGTGATGCGTTTTTTACGTAAATAAATAAGCTCTTCTTTACCGATTGTCATTTTGGTTTCGGAATTGCTTTTGCTTAATTTTTCAACGGATCATCGATGCTTTTGTTTACGAAAAAACTGAGAGCGTTTTATACTACTATATTCGCGTTTATAATTTTGTTTGTTTACCAGTTGATGTAACGAAAACTAGTTACATAATATGTGATAACCGTTTTATTCTACAAAAATTTTGCACTCAGGAATTTTTCCTCTGAAGTTTTCCCTATGAAATATTGTTTTTCAAGTGATTATGTCCAAAATCACTGCAGCTTACAAATATGTTGACTTTTCACGAATCTGCAATGTATGTAATAAATGTCTCGTAACGAGTAAAATTTTCCAAAAAGTAACGATGATTAAAATTGCCACTAATCGAGGTCTTGGATTAATTTAAGCTGGAAATCGGGTCGGTAACGGCGAAATTCTCTACGGTATCTGTATTTTAAACAGTATTTTAGTTGACTCCAAATTTGCAAGTACCATAGGGGAAATTTAATCCCAGTCTTGGGAGCTGCGTGGGCGAAAGCCGTTGGCTGTTAGGTAACCATTCGTTTCCAAAGTTGGGGAAAATTTATGTCCCCGGTAGGAGCGAGGCGCCGTCCCTTCTCGTAACCCGCCATCCAGCGCCCTTCCGATGCTGCAGGGAGAGCAAAATCCGAACCCCTTTTGCAGGGCTCCCATGGGGAGAGGAAAACTGCGGAAGGAAGGAAAGAATGGAAAAAAAGAGAGTAAAGAAAAATACGTAAAACATAAAAGTACGGTAGGACCGAGAGAAAACTTTTTATCCAACCTGGATGCTTCTCTCTGAATGATATTGTTTGCTTACGCTGATAATTAAAATTTGAAAATCAAACAGGCTGCAGGCAGAAGCGTAAGATGTTTTTAAATGTTGTTTTTACTTCTCTCTCAAGGGTAAGCGCATAGAAATTGATTAATCTACCAGCGATTATACGTTATCAACAAACACCCTTAAAGGTACAATTTCGAAATAATATTATACATTTTTCGTTATTCTATATACGAGCAAATGCGTGTCAAACGTTCAGTTGCTCTGAAATTCAAACTCTTGGAAGATTTTGTGTCATAGCTGGTTTACAATTTACAAAATTACAGTAAAACGGGTATTGTTACAGTGGCGGTTTAAATGTCGTTGTAATTACAAGGGAAAGTGATCCAAGTGACTATTTAGAGTGACTACAGTTGTTGAAAGCACAATATTTACTGGTTACAATATTTTTCCCGCTACACGAGGTCTCGATATTAATTCGTTTTTTCACCAACATAAAATTATCACAATAATCGCAAGAAAATATGATGTGAGTAACAGTAATAAAAAAAATAATAGTCACAAATGGTAGACTTTCTATTTACAGTCATAAGACCCATTTTCATTTTAGTACCCAGAACTATATTCTCGATGTGTTTACAGACGGTTGAAAAAAGTGGGTTCATTTTGAATGTTCGAGTATTGAAAACCAGCCATTCGATTCTTGATCGAAATATTTTTCACCCTATCCGATATCTAAAAAACGGCTCAAACGATTTACTCTGAACTCGTCGAGAGCATTCTCGGATGATTCGAGATTGGCAATGCGAAAAAGTCTGAATCTTTGTAAGCACAACATAATCCATGATCGTAGAATTTTGTATTTTGAGGTTAGATTCGATTAAATTGGTAACGATTCTGCATTACCACTGTAACCGACTCATAGAAGAAATCCGTCGTATCATCGGAGAATGTTGAAAACGTGACACAACCCATAACCGTCGAATCTAATCTAAAAATAAAAGAAATTCTACGATCATAGGTTACGCTGTGCTTACAAAGATCGTTCTCGTTTAAACCCCTGACCGTAAAATTGTAATATTCTTGTGTTTGATCCGACAATCATTGGATGTGTGACGCTTTCAGCATTCTCGGATGATACGACAGGTTTCTTCGATTAATCGGTTACCGCGGTAACGCAGAATCATTACCAACGTAATCGAATCTAACATAAAAATACAAGATTCTACGATCATGGATTACGCTGTGCTTACAGAGATTCAGATTTTTTCGCATCGCATTACGGGTACATACTCACAAGGATCGATCGTTTCGAGGTTGTTTCGCAGCCGTCCGGGTGCGGCGCTGCGGTCGGTGTCTGCGTTGCCAACGTAACTAACTCACCGAAAAAATCAACCCTCTCAGAGTCATTGCAGCCAAGTGTACACGGACTCGGTGTGATCGATCGATCGGAGAACGAGGCTCTCCTGAGTTCGGCGTGCAGTGTGCAGTGTTCAGGACACGTTAGGGGTTCCTCGATGGCATACCGTAGACCGATACATGCCTTCGAGTCTGTATAACCTAGGGGTTGAACCTGTACACCCCGCATACCCGGCGCAATCTGCAGTTAATTAATCGTCCGCAGCACGCGCAACCCGATAGATAGAAGCACGACCAACGTCGTGTTCCCTTACTGAGCTTCCGATACCGTTCTCCGATCCATTTGTCCAATCCCCCTCCCGCCGACGCTTTAACCCTGGCTAGCGCCTGTGTGTATACTGATCAATAACCACCCTTCGGCTTTGGCGTACCTACCGTCGACTCTTGCTACTCGGTACATCGTTCGTTATGATCTCTTCGCTTCCCGTCACGCATTGCACATCGCTCCCCCCGATCTCCATCTCCAGGCATCATCCGTCACCGTGTATAACTGCGATATGACAACTGCACAACTACCCCTTGTCAGGGTTGTCCCTGATCAAGGCTGACCAATTTTACCGCAGGTATCTGTGTAGAAAACTTTTTCACGGTTCTACGGCCTCGGAGAATTTTTGGGAAAAACCGGGAAGCGGACGGGAATTCGAGCAGAGTTTCTGGAATTTTTTTACATTTTTTAACGTTTTACCGCAAATAAGGAAAATGTTTTTAGGCAGTGTGTTGTAGGTATGTAAAAACAAATACGTGTATGCGCGTGCTTGAGTGTAAATTAAACTTTAATCTCTGTCAATTTGATTCGCATATACAAAATGTTGTGTAAGCACTGAAGAAATTATCAGGGCTGTAGGTACGTCATTAATTTTTTTTTCCTGCATTAACGTTTTCATTAACCATTATTTTTGATTTTTAATACAAAATACATCCACTAGTCGTGTAATATCAATTTTCGAGTGTAAGATAATTCCGTTAACCATTATATTGTAATTTTTGATGATGTATAATTCCCATTAATCATTGAATTTGATTTTGAACGGAAAGTTTTCTTACAACAGAATAAAAAATTCACGTTTAATGCATTAATTTTTATGATTAAAAATTTTACAGCCCTGAGAATGATCAGCGAAAACGATGAAGTTTACCGGAGCCACGAAGCACTTGACCTAACGAGATATCTGCTTCTCCTGGTTCGATTTCTGTCTCTCGTCTATATTTTTCACCACTCGAAGCTATTCGAGCGATGTTCGCGATTCATCTCACGATCAGTTTCGATATCCTGCCTCATACATATCACGTATACAACTACATAAACACAGTAACCGAAGAACGCCTAAACGACTCTTTGTCGCTTCACCAACGACGGTTATTTATTCTTGAAAGCATTTTCCTTTTTTTTTCTATATTTTCTTTCGCCCTTTTTGTGGGGAGGTGTGGATAAAAAATGTCTTTCACTTCTTTATATTCGCCTCCGCGGTGAAATTCAACGGTCCAGAACTGAACTGATTGAATTTTCTGGGAATGGAATAATTTGCTATATATAATATATATATATAATATATATTATATATATACTCATAGCACTCGGTGTAAAAACTTTCTGTACGTGATGTGTACAAATAGTGATATTGGTGATTTTTCATTCTTCGTTTATCTTCTTCTCTGACCTTATTACTTTTAATCTTAACGAACGTATTTTCCGGTATCATAAAAGATCGAATACTGCAATGAGAAAAATTTCATTTGTTACAGTAACTAGTAAAATTGAGTAAAACACGTATTGTGAAAAAAACTGTTTGAATATTGTTGGAATTACGAAAAACGAGGTACGCCTAACCACTTTGCGTTATTGTCGATCCTTTTTTGGTAATTGTAACGCAAAATCAGTTTATTCAGTTTACTCTACTTTTTTAGTTAAACAAGGCTTTAACGGCAATTTATCGTTGCACAAGCATTAAATTTTCGCAACGGTTGCAAGAAAATATAGCAACAGCGATCGTAATGAGAAAGAATAGTAACGGATACCAAACTTTCCGGTAACGGCTAGAAAACTAATTTTCATTTTCTACCTAGAACTATATTTTTCGATTGTGGTAAAAAATGAAAATAGTTAAGGACCGAGCGGTAACTGGAACTAAAAATTTCTCTCAGTGCGGCGAATAAAAACGTACCGCCACAAATAAAGTATTAATTGGTTTCAGAGGTAATGAATGTTTCATTATATATTATAATTGAATGCATATTGGCAGTTATGAATATCACCCCAAGTCAAATAGTTCGTTTCACTTATTATGTAACGTAATTTTCCGCGAGAACTGTTTCGAATATAAAAATCTTCGTTTTTACGTCACATTTTTCACGGGAAGAAAAGAGAAGAATAATACTACTCAGTCAATCACAACAATGGTCTTTCGAACTGCATGCAGGAATGAAATCGTTAACGTAACAACGGAATGGCAGCTACTAAAAAATTTTGCCAATGAATTCTGAAAATGTTTATCGGACATGATTGAGATTCATGGGATCGAAACGCGAGCCGTTGTACTGTCGAGAACGCGGCATGGAACTCGAAGCCGTCCTCGAATATATGTATATAGGGTATTCCGTGCCAAGTCAATCCAATGCTAAAGTTGAGACTTTTGATTCGGCCAAACTCAGTCATCTTTTTGGATTCTGTGCAATCAAGTTCCATGAGTTTTGATCAATTTTTTTTTTTTTTTTTTTTATGTTCAACCCGTTCACGAGATGTGAATTATTGAAAAGTTTTTCTTATATTTTATCAAACACTTACAACTGTTTGAAAAATATATTATTGGAAAGTTGTTGTTTTTTTTTTTTTTTTTTGTTCTCGTAATCGTGCGTTTTTATTTGTACTTTTTGAAAAATCAAACGCCAAAAAATATCAAAAGCTTTTTTAATAAATTTTAATCTTTTTTCTCTTCCTTTTATTTTAAGATTAAGAAATTTTTTTTTCTCACTTCTGAAAAGTACCGCAGTGTATTCTATAAATTTGAAAAGTCAGGTCTCATCGTTTCATCGTTGGGTAACGTTTCTTTATACTTTTTGATTCCGAATTCTTGAAATTGATGAAATCTATCCTTCTTTTTTTTTTGTGTCTTTTTCCCTACTCGACACTTCAAATGTTATTTTTTTTTTTATATCTCATGTATTCGATAACTTTTGCAGTAGGATGAATAGTCGCGGAATAACCCATACACATGTCATAATGTACGTGTATATAGGGCGAGGAAGGAAGGTGAAGCATTACTTCGAGATTAGAATAGTCGGAAATTCTCCTCCCTTTTCGCCGCTTATACATTTTCGCACAAGTGCGGCCCGCTTTTCCTGGTGATTATGCGACCCTCATCCCCCTTTTTCCCAGCTTCCTTCTCTCGACCCGCGCCCAATCGGCCCTCGGAGAGAGAGAGAGAGAGAGAGAGAGAGAGAGAGAGAGAGAGAGAGAGGGAGGGGAGGATGGTATGTAATTGGTCCAGGAAGAGGAAATTTCTCTTCCGTTTAATTGCGCCGTGCTGACGCGTTTCCGCATGCGTGTTTCGTATTATGGTTCTATTTCGTTGCCCGATTTATCCTCCACGTCGCGGATTTAAGGATCATACTTTATACGACGTATTTCCTTGACTCAACTTTGTTTCTTCATGTACCAAATTTGTAAACGGTTAGCCGTGAAATTTTTTTAATTTTATCAACGACTTCTCCTATGTTGTTACAAACCCTGAAAACCTTGCGAAAATTTTTTTTACATTTTTCCAATCACCGGTCTTTAGACGACAAATTTTTCAGTTCATTTCAAAGCAAAAAAAAAAACGTTCCCTTTTCGAAAACAAAACATTTTTACGCAAGATTCAGATTGGATTAACGTTTTTCGATTTTTTTTTATCATTCTTCCTTTGATTTGGTTACTGATTTTTTAAACTTTTTTTTCCAGTTCGAAAACACACAATCAAGATTCAAGAAAAAAATAATTCATTTTATATGAATGCTGCCAGCCATTTTGATTTTTAAAACAAATAGAAAAAGTGATTGAAAAACGTAAAAAACCGTTATTCGAGTCTGAATCCTGCAGTGAATTTTATTTATTCCAAAAACGGAAACCAATGTCAATCTTCGTCAGTTTTAACACTAATATTTTTTACACACAATATCCGAATATTATAGTTACCTTGAAAAATATTTTTACAATCAGTTAAACTATGTAAAAAAAACCAAATAAGAGTTGTAAATTAAACAAATTTAACGTGCACTCGGTTATTCACTGTGAGGAAGCAAAAAAAACATTATACGGTCAGAGTCTAAAACAATATTTCATATTCCATTATTATTCGTGAGTGTTATATATTTTATAATATTTAAACCAGTAAAAACTACACCGTCCGTATAAAATACATGCATATCATACACTAAATCATTCTCATACAAAAGATAAACTTTTTTGATAAATTTTTTACAATTTGATTATAGCAAAACATTTTTTTTTTTTTATCCAATTTCAATTTTTTTCACGTCACTCAGTACTTTAATTCACCTGGAGAACTTATCCGAGATAATCCGGCGAAATTTTTCCGCGTATAATTTTCAACAAAGTAACAAAACAAGCAGCGAAGCGGTCGCTTCTCTTAGAGCCGAACTAATTACCGAACAAATTCGATCAGGCCGAGGAAATCGGGGTCAGCAAGTTACGCAAGCCTTCGCAATCAACGACTAAACGTAGTTAGGCGAATATGCATGAGAGCAGGATGTTTTGAAGGATCGATGCAGCGAACTGATCCCACTGATTAACGATTGCACAGGCATGCGAAATATAACTTGTAATTTCTCCCTCAAGTAACAATGCTTTCCTTTTTTTTATGTATTCAGGTATGTCGAATTGAAATGTAGCGCTAGTTTTTTTTTTTTTTTTTTTCTACAGCACATACAAAATTCATTTTGATGCATTTTCTGAACTATTTTTATGGAAATAAAAAATCAAATGAATATGGAACTGAATGTTTACGTACAAAATGAACAGCATTAGGTTAAAACAAGACTTAAGATTCTAGATAAATCGAATAGAATTGTGATATCTTTTTCTACTTTCTTCAAAACTCCTGTTCAATCTTTTTCTCCCGTACAGATGATTCGGTTAATCTTGTCATTGGACAAGAGTTTTGAATAAAGTAGTAAAAGATATCACAAGTCTGATTTATCTAGTTTCTTAAGTCTTGCTTGAACCTAACGCCGTTTATTTTATACGTGAAAATTCAGTTTTAGATTCATTTTATTTCTTTTCCATAAACATAGTTTAAAAGTGCATAAAAATAAATCTCGATGAGCTGCAAAACAAAAAAAAAAAAAAAAAAAAACTAGTGCTATATTTCAATTTAATTACCTTTTTGGAGATAATTTAGGAATATGAGAAAATTCGGACTCGAACGGCTTTATTGAAGAAAAGTGAATTGAAAAAAACACATAGAAACAATTCTAACAAACCATTTTCATACGTAACGCGAACACGACTTTTTACGTGAATAAAACTGAATAAAATTCGGATCGCAATTGAAAATTGATGGAAAAATTTATTTCCTACGTTCATACCGGTTATTTCTCCGTGTAGCTTACGCAGCTGCATCTGGCATAAAATGCACGAAGAAACAATATGCGGAATATCGTTCCTGCAGACTCATTTTTATTCATACCGTGTTCTGTTCGTTTCTTTTTATTAAATTGCAGTTCCCTTTTAAAAAGGGTGAACAAACATCAGCTTCACTTTTCCTTTTCAATTCTCCACCGTAACTGTACGTAATTCGAGAAGTTGAATAACTTTTTATACAAATGTTCCAACGATTTTCTTTCGCGTTATCTTTTCACTCTTTACCGTTCTTCTGCCGTTGATGTATAATATTAAAAAAAAAAAACAGAATCGACAACTCTTAGACTGCACACCAATCCATTTTATCGGAAAATTAAGTTTTACAACTCCTGCTTTACCGCACACATAAGATCGCGTATTCTAAATTTCGCATTCAATAACGATCAATATCGAAAAACGAAATTTTATGCACACTTTAAACGTCTCGAAATATCTTTCGAGGCAACGCACGTTTCGCTTACAATAATACACTGAGAAAAATTTCATTTGTTACAGTAACTAGAAAAATTGTGTAAAACACTTATTGTTACAAAAACTGTTTGAATATTGTTGGGATTACGAAAAACGAGGTACGCGTAACCAGCGTCGTTGAAATGTGTATGGAAAATGAAACTACCCTTCATTTGCAAGAAGTAGCGACACGATATTTTATTTTTGCCAAAATTTGAAAGAAAAAAAAACCAACATTAAAGATATAAAGAAAATAATGTAATTTCTAGCTATGAGTCTCTTTTTATACTCGAATATTTCCCTCTTATTTCATAGGACAAAATACATTATTTTCAAACTTTTTCAGGAATGAATTATTCAAAACGAGACGAGGTATCGAGCTACGCGACCATTTTAAATTCTCTAATAGCGTATGTAAAATAAGAAAACAAGAAGAAATTCCAGCCGTTCGACATCGGGAATAAAAGAAATACGGTTTGGGGATCGGAGTTTTCTTCTTTCGAAACGCGGTAACTTACCTTGTAGATTTTAATTCGCCCGTTGCCGTTTAATTTCAGCCCCGAAGAAACGGCAAACGGGTTTACCGAGCCCCTTGAATCGACTTCTCGGATGTTTATAGACGGTTTTACGGGGCGGCTCTGATTGCCCGTGTACAACAGGCGGCGTCTTTTCAAGACAATGTCAGGGGCTCAATTCCGTGTCGACAAACGACGACCTTTCGTTTCACCGGGACGCCGGATCTAAGCCGGAAATTCGAAGGATCGGACTTTAAGATCAGCGCTCTTCGAGTCCGGCGCAATTTCGTTCCTCCGAGTCCGTTCACTCGGGACGAAAATCGACCCCTCGTTCCACGGGGTGGACAAAACTAAACCCCTAGGTGCGCCTGCGGCGATTTCCGGAAATATACGACCGTGAAAAAAGTTGGAAAGTTTAATGCGCAGTTTAGATTGCCGTTTCTCGGCCGAGAACCCGGATTTCATCGGTTCTGGTCTCCGCGGATTCGACTTCAAGGAGACCTTTGGTTCGTCAATGATCGACATTTTTTTTTTTTTTATCAGTATTATAACAAGATAATCGGACATCGGGTATTTATCAAATTATTTAATTTCTGAGCTACGAAGATCTGTTTGAAAATTTACGAATGAAAAAATGTTTGAAAACTGGAGAGGATGAACTTGTGCTGTGCGATTAATCGATTAACGATTGAGCTTTTCGATTGTATTTACAATTAATGGATTAATCGACGATTTCGATTGATAGCTTTTCCGATTAATCAATCAATCGATATCTCTGATTGATCGTTTTTTTTTCGATCAATCGATCAATCGACGGTTTTGATCCATTTACCGATTGACGCGCAGAATTCTTATCAGGCAACTTTGATTCATCGATTAATCGAAGAAACGATTAGTCCAAACTTCCGATTAATCGATTAATCGCACAACACTTGTATAAAGACAAATTTAGACGTCGACGGTTCATTTCAGATCGTTTTTGAATTATCAAAAGATGTTACCGTCCGTTCGGTGTCATCCTACGATTTGGAAGTCAGTTCGAAAGACTGTTTTCCACAAATTAACCGGAACAGTTTTTTTCGTTACCCTTTACAAAATTACAATGATAGATCGATTGTTATCGACATATGACTGTGTAACTCGTATGAAATTATAAATGGATCGAGCGACTGCTGAAAAGGAAGAGAAAATTTATTCAAGTAAATTTTTTCAGTATACTGATTTACAAATCGACGTTATCGATTCTTTATTCCTTAATATCTCAAGCGCTGGTATAAATTTGCAGTAAGCAACGATGGATTTTCGTTCACATGTACGAGAGTGAAATTACGCAGATAACCCGGAAATATTTTCCGAGGAATCCCGTCGTCCCATGAGGATTTCATTCTCCCCTGAGGAACGAACAGCTTCGTCGGCTCTTCCGGATTTTCAATTTTTCCAGATCGTAAAAAAAGCTACGCTTTTTTTCCCCCTCGTTCTTCGGTTTACGTAATTCAATCTCGTCGTCAGCTATCGACTGAAAACGTTCCATCTCCTAGCCACAATTTCAAATGTATTTCACACTGAGAGAAATTTTTAGTTCCGGTTACCGCTCGGTCCTTAATTATTTTTATTTTTTTACCACAATCGAAAAATATAGTTCTAGGTAGGAAATTAAAATTAGCTTTCTAGCTGTTACCGGAAAGTCTAGCATCCGTTACTATTCTTTCTCATTGCGATCGCTGTTGCTATATTTTCTTGCAACTGTTGCGAAAATTTAATACTTGTGCAAGAATAAATTGACGTTAACGCCTTGTTTGACTGAAAAATTAGAGTAAACCTCAGAAACTGATTTTGCGTTGCAACAACCAAAAAAGGATCGACGATAGCGCAAAGTGGTTAGACGTGCCTCGTTTTTCCTAATTCCAACAATATTCAAACAGTTTTTTTAACGATACCTGTTTTACTCAATTTTTCTAGTTACTGTAACAAATGAAATTTTTTGTCAATGCACCTGAAGTCGATCAATAGAACTGCGTTTTTCGGAGAATGTTAAAAATCCGTAATGTTTTTAGTTACGTTATATTCAACGAAACATTTCGTAGAATGAAACGCTATCTAAATTTTCCAAGAAATTGAAATTGCAAAAAAATTTAAATAACGTATAATACGGTAAAAAACGAAGCTTTCAAATTACCGATCCTTCCTGACGAAATTTTTTAAATATCCGCCAATTTGGGGAATGAATTCTCGAAGGATCACAGAGAAATTTAAAAAGCCTTCGAATCGATCACCGCAAGCTCACATAATTCTACAGTGAAAAAAAACGACACATTTTACAGGGTAAATTAAAGCCACGTGATACGTTCGACTTTATTCTTGGCTTTTCTCTCTCTCTCTCTCTTTTTAGTGTTAATTTTGTCCAGTTTTATTTACTTATTTATGTATTTACTGGTTCTTTCTCTTACTTATTTATTCACCCACTGAATAACTCATTGAAACGTTCATCTATTTTTACTTAAATTCATCTATTCATTTCTTTTTTTTTATACTTATTTACTTATTTATTTCTCTTCCATCATACTTTAATCTCACTTCATTTTATTCGCACATGTCATCCTCCTCTGTGTCATCATTATATCTTTTTCTTCATGTATTCATACATCCACATTTAGTTTCACCTCTTTTTATTTCTTGTTACCGCCTTACTTGTGTCCAAGATTTTTTGTCCAACATTCCCACGGGAATAACAAACCTTATCTATCTATCTATCTATCTCTCTTTGGCTTTCAGAAAAGTTATACACAGTCAATTTCTTCCTCCCTTGTTTCCCTCGGGTTGTAATCGTTTGGTTTGGTTTTGCCGGCCGAGCGCTCGCGGATATCGAAAGCAGTTTAAGATAAACGAGAGCCCGGGATTAGGATCGTTGAAAAAAAGATCCCCGCCCCGAGTTCATCGGCGGATATGCGTCAGTCGGCCGCATCAAAAGCGATCCTGCACGAGGTCCTTTCCTGTCCTATCATCCTATTATTTATATCCTAGACTTCCGTCGATTTTACCGAGCGTAACTAAACCGCATCCCTTCACTGTTTCAGCATCTGCGTGACGGTCGTTGTTCTGAACGTCCACTTCCGGTCACCCCAAACCCACAGAATGGCGCCCTGGGTAAAACGAGTATTCATCCACATTCTTCCACGATTGCTCGTCATGCGAAGGCCGCAGTACAAATTTGAGACGAATCGGTAAGCTGGTTCGAATTATTCATGGGTAAAAAAAAATTCCACGTGTCACCGTGTGTTGGAAAACAATTTAATTAATTACGTCCGAATATTTTTCAATTTCCGCTTGCGGGGCAAGGATTTTTTTTCTTCACCTATTCTCGTGAAAAAGGAACGGTTCTCATCGTAAAACCTTTTTAAGCTTGAAAAACGATTCGTAACTTAGCGAGTCGCACTTACGAAAAATTTTCTAATCAAAATTCTCGAACGATACCCAATCCCACAGATTTCAACATGCCAAGTACCGTATTTATTACATCTACGTTATAACTTGACGGTTCCTAAACAATGAAAAACCAAAAAAAAAAAATAAAATAAAATAGAAAAAAGAAAAGCCCGTCCGAAGCTCAAAATCAGAGATACATTTTTCTATCACGAGAGATGTATTATCTCTTTCTGGAAGCTTTCCAATATCACGCGGGCTTGCACGTAAGCTCGAAAAGAAGCAGCAACAATTCATCGATTCGAAGGCGCAGTTACACGGGAATATAATAGAATTCAGAACCTTGTATATTATATAAGAGAAAGATTCTCCGGAGTCTGGACTTTCTCCTTTTTTTCTTCTTTTTTTCTTTTTTTTTTTGTTTATGATTCAGCCTTCTTCTCGCTTTCTTCCCTACGTTTTTATGGTACATCCTTTCACGTACGACTATTCCGTATACAAAAATTTTCCGCATCCATCAAATACGCGGACACACGAGCGTGCTCGGATTTCCTTGATATCTTATGTATTACATTGTATGTATGTATGTATGTATGTATGTATGTATATATACCTTGTAGTAAAAGCATATTTCACCGCAGATACTCTTCCGGCAGAGTTCTGATGAGGACCGTACGAGGCAAAGAAAAACCTTGCTATTATCCTTATCATCCAACAGCGCAAGAAGACACCGATAATCATATCGGTTCGAAAAGATTCCAAAGCCGCGTTTCATCGAAAGAGGATCTCTCGCCGTCTAGGTAAAGTGAAATTTGATGCGTTTTTTAAAAAATTTTTTTTACTATTACTCTGCGAGGAATTTCGTGAAATTCGATTTAAAGCAGGAAAAGTATAACTTTCATGTTGTTTTATCAGTTTTTCGTTCACTATTTTGATGAATTTCTTTGACAACTATCAGCATCAGTAGCTCAGTAGTTTGGATGGATGATTGGATGCTAAAATTTTTCTTACTGACTAATAAGAGATATTTTATTTTGTTATGTAGCTTTTGAATCAAGAAATTATCGCTATAATTAGCTTTAATAAATATTGATGTATTTATAGCTGTCGGAAGTTTTCAGATTATATTTCAAAGTTGATCTGTTTGTTTAGTATATTTCATTTGTTTATCTTGGACTCAAAATTGTTTTTTTTTTTTTTGTTACGATAGAAAATGAAAATAACCAGATCAAGATTCAGATTCAAACAATCTAATCACAACTAGACATTTTTTTTTTTTGGTATCTGCATTTGACGTTCGAATGTATTTAATTTTTTCTGTAAGAATTCAGTAGCTTTAAATAGAAAAGTTTAATCTAAAAGGTGCGTCTAGCCAAAGAGTCAATATTTTTCAATCGGGAAGATCAATTCGACTAAATGGATGGTGAAGAAAAAACAGAAATAATTATTACCGTATAACGGTGACAAATTTCTCGGAAGAATCACAGGAAGTATAACAAGTATCGTAAAATCAGTACAGAACAAAATTGAAAAAATTTAGTAAACTTGTACTAAAGTTGTGAAAACTTAAGAATATTGCAAAATAGTAAATATTTTGACGAAAATTCACCTTCCAATTTTAGAATCATTTTCGGAGGAAGTGTCGAACCTCCCTGAACAACGTTTGTAATCCATATTGTTATTTCAATCAGCAAGCGAGTTTATCAAATCGAAAAATTTCCGCGTCGGGGTTGAAGTTCCGAATTAGAAAAGTTCCGAAACCGCCTGATTCCGAATTATTTGGTGTCGAGACTCGAAGTGAAGTAATCAAACTTTTATGAAATAAGAAAGCTTCGAATGGTCGGAAAGCCGACGGCTCAAAATTCCGATAAATAAAGTATCGATGTAGTAAAATTCTAAAAATTAAAATACACCTACACAGCGTAGTTCACTCAACGAGTGGTTGTGAAAAATGAGAAAAAACGGAAAATCAAAATTACCAGGATTCCAAACGTAAAAATATCGAAAATCCAAAACGAAAACAGATCAAAATGGTGAAATTTCGCCAAGCCAGAAATTCACAGAACTGAAAATCTTCGATCATTCGGAATTTCGATGTTTCAGATTTAAAAATTTTCTCACTTTCGGAACTTTGATTTTTCCCTTTTAGCATTTCGTTCTTTTGAAACTTTGACCGTCGGGTTTCGCACCGTTCGAAACTTTGATGTTTCGTCAAAGTTCAATTTCGTTACTTCACCTTGCGCCACAAAAAACTTGGGAATTCGACGCTTTGAGAACTTTTCAAATTCGGAACTTCAACCCCGTCCCGAATTTCCAGCTTAACAGACGGTGTCCGATTCGGCGGTAGCTGCCAAATCCACGGACCAACTTTACCGCCTCTACCGTTGCCTCTTCACCCGGAAACCGAGGAATTATCAGTATCCGGTGACGGGCCAATCGAAGAAGTGAAAAGCCCGGTTCTCCGCACACCTCCGGTATTTTCCCACTCGAATTGCCCCCCGGAATTGCACAGATCTTGCATCTGCGTCCGGTTCATCGCGGAGCACACAAAAATGCTCGAGGATTCGACGAAGGTAAAATTTATTTGTTCGATGAATTCAATACCACGATCAAACAAGTTTACACAAACGTGTGAATGTATTTAAACATTCTTTATAAATCAGGTGTGTGAAATTTTTCTTGTCGAGTGTTTTTTTTTTTTTTTTGCCGACAAAGCCTAGTTCTTGTTATGCGCATGCTTTGTAAGAATTTTGATACTAAGAAACAATTCTCCCTATCTCTCTAACATCTTCTAATTCAATTTCTCGATATTTCGAAAATTGTTGAATTTCCACATGTTACAAAAGAAGAAGATTCTGTTTTTTTTGCTTTCTCACGAATAAATGAGGAAGTTCGGTTGCCGGAAAGAAGCAAAATCAAAATATAAGAAATCTAAAAAATAAAAAAAATCGATTCACCACGACTTTGTGTAATTAAGCAATTGCAGTTCTACGATCGAACCTTGCAGTTTTCCAATATAGCAAATTTCTCATAAAACTATGCTTTAAAGCCGTATTTTCAGAGTTTCGAACTTGATTTCCAGGTGAAGGAAGACTGGAAGTACGTTGCTATGGTTTTGGACAGGTTGTTCCTGTGGATATTTACGCTAGCCGTTCTTGTCGGAACGGCTGGTATAATCCTTCAGGCACCAACACTTTACGACGATCGAGCGCCGATCGACAAAGAGTTCAGCGAATTCGCGACGACGACGGTTGTTCGATGTCCGCCCCAATAGTCAACGCCCGAGCCCTGCACCGTAGCCAAAGATTAACCCCTCTACCATTCGAAAAAAAAAAACCTCCCCCTCAAAAAAAAAAAAAGAAAAACACGAAATTACGGCAAAAGGGCTCCGCCGAATGGCGAAAATGTTAAAAATAAGAATGAAAATAAACGAAGGAGAATGTATCGAGTCGATATAAACATTGGTAAAGAAGAGGAGAGAAGAAAACAAAAAAAAAAAAAAAGACAACATCGACATTGAAACGAGGACGCATAAAACGAGATCGATACTGCAAGAGAAGAAAATTGAAATTTTTTATGAAAACATTTGACTAAATTTTGAATACCCGAACGTGCCTGGCGGACTAAAATATCCATTCGAATATCGCCGTTGCACAGGCCAAAAATAAACAAAAAATAATAAAAAATACAGCCTTTCACGTGTTTTCCAATTTGTTTCTCTTACTTTTTTTCTTTCACTTTGTTTAACGATTGTTTCGACTTTTCTCTAAAAATAAATTTTCATCCCGATTGCTGCTGAAAGAGCAGACAAACAAAGATGGATGTCATCCGAAACGGTTTTGCATCACCGATTCAAAAATCATCCTTAAAGTATATATATATATATATATATTAATAATTAGTATATATACACATATATGCTACGTGACTACATACATTTCTTTGTTTTTCCGCTGATAAACGAGTAAAAAAGGATTTCGTTTTATACTATCTTGCTTATTTTTTATAGTTCGCACGATACGCAGTAATCACGACGTTTTCCGTGTTTCATTGAAAACTTCCAACAAACGGAAAAGAAAAAAATATATGAATGAAAAAAAAAAAAAAAATAGAATAATAATAACAATAATGATAATTATAATTATAATTACAGGAACGAAAAATTAAAAATGTGTAAAATTACCCAGATGACTTAGACTCGTGAATCGTAGTAAGATTAAATATTATACGCTACACTCACGCGTGTATGTATAATAATGAAATCGAGTGCGTGACAAATACATTATGTATATTGTTATATATTATTTCTACACTGACGGTATACATACATGTATACATGCGACACATATTATAATATACATATATATATACATATTATATATATAAATAGTCTGTGCTCAAATTTTCGCAACAAAGCTGCCATTACATAGTTAATTGTTAGTACAACATAATAATGTATTATAGAAATGATGTGTATCCACTATTAACAAAATGATAAAAACGCGATTAAAACTAGTATTGTACTATAGGTAAAAGAAAATCTGATAACAGAAAAGAAAAACGTTGAGGAAAAATAATTTGAAAAAAAAAAAAAACTCGTTTATTTGTCTGACGTGTAAACCAAGACCGGAAATATCGTCTTAAAAATTTATTTACATGTACTCGTTCTTTGAAATTAAATATTGTGAATAAAAAATCCCTCGTCTCTACCAAGAAATTCAAATAATACGGCTTATTTTATTCGTTGTAATTCCATTCTTTTCTTTTTTCTTCTTACTTTCAGCATCATTAATTGCTATTAAACGAAGAATATAAATTGTGTTTGGGTATATTTTGTATCAAGATCCGCACTGTCTGATTCAAGGTGGCGAAATGAATGAAATAAAAATGAAATAAGATAAAATAAAAACTTAGGTCAGAATATACAAATATGGTATATATGTATATTCACATATGTATGTATAGGTATATACATATGTAATATATGTAATAATATACGTAACGTCACTACGGACGTTATAGGCAGTAGAAGAAGAAAAAAAAAAAATAAATAAAAAAAGAAAAATGAAAGAGAAATAAGATTATATACAGACTGTAGGTACCTAATTTGCACATAGGCATATTTATAATATATAATATACAATACATGTATATGTATAGGCACCCGGTATGTTAAAAAAAAAAGAAAAGTAAAAAAAAAAAAAAAAAAAAAAAGAAGAAAAACAAACGAACAAGTAATATTGGCGGGGGATGATGTCGTCTTGCGAAAAATTGCTTTGCACGTGGATTATCCTAATCTTTGTTGTTTTTTTTTTTTTTTATAAAATCATAGACAGCCGTTCTCATCTGGTATTAATTTTCAATGTAAGTCTCAGAAAGGCCGAAGCATAGAATTCTGAAATTATCCAGATAAAAATGATGAAAAAATTTCCTATACTTCTAATAAATTTGGGCGTTTGCTGCCCGATCAAAACGGATGCAATTTTACCCGATCGTTTTTGAATTCTTAAAGCTTGTAGCAAAATACTGGTACGAATTTGATCTGAAATTGCATTCAGTGTGTATTTTCCAAAGTTTAAGAAATAAACGAAAACAGAAGTTTAATCATTTTTGTACTGAAAACGGGTTATTCGAAGAAACTCAAATTTCATCCCATGTCTTTTGTTGTGCCGACTTTTGACGAAAAAAAAAAAAAGTAAAAATTAGAATCAAATCATTGCAATCATTTTCGATTATCGAGAAACGTTCATCATTTAAAAGCCTATTAACTGAGAAAGAAATTAATATTAATTAAAATGGAATTACTACCCGAGGCATATATAGTTATAGGTTACTTAGCTAGTATCGTATCATGCGTGAAAGGTAGAAAAAAAAAAAGAACTAAAAACAGTCGTACAAAGATTTCCTGCGGTAATATTACATATTTATCATACGTTACATATTCGAATAACAAAAAATATTACAATACATATATATATACATATATATATCTACATGATAAGCGCATTGTATATGATATATATGTACTTACGTAATATTTTTTAAGATATTAAAACACAAAATAGAAAAAAGAAAAAAAAAACCAAAAAGAAAAAAATAAAAAACGGAAACTAAGGCAAAAATATAGTAAAATCAAAGCGTCGTACGATAATTGTAACCCATATTTATATAGGAAGGATAAGGACAAGTAAAGCATACGAATTCTAAAGCTGATAGTTGTAGCATGTTGAGTAACCGTATCGAAGTTGCTCAGCACTAGTTTATTATCGATGTTGCTAATTAATATTCTTACCGTCATCAATATCTTTTATTTCATGAAACTTTCAGTGATTCGTTTAACGATTTTTTTTTATTATTTTTTTTTTTTTTTTCATTTTTAAAATTGAAACAATATAATTCACTTTTTCATATTTTACGAGTCAATTCGGTATATGTGGATAAAGCTTATTAGTGACTCTAAGAACAAAAAAAAAAAAGTGATGAAAAATTCTTGTAAATCGGGTTTGACGGAGAAATAATAATAATAATAATAATAATAATAATAATAATAATAATAATAATAATAATAATAATATCAATTGGATGATACCATTCTTTAATTCAAGTATAACATGAAAATTTTCATTGAAATTTCTGGTACCGTTTTTTCAAATATCGTACATTTTGCCGACAGATTTTACATTGGGACCAAATCACTGGCTGATAAATGATACCTTTAACAACTTTATCTTATCCTCGGTCTAAAAATATAATCTCCTAACTGAAGACTCGCCCCATTTACAATCTGTCCTTGACATATAAACTGGGATTTATGAGTTCAAATTGAATATGAAAGGGAATTTTCAGAATTAAGAAAACCGATCATGTTTAAAATCGTTAGATATTCTCTGATGTATTTTAATTTTTTTCCCCGATTCTTTGTCTCGAAAAACTGTTTTCATCTCTCCGCAATTTTCGTATTCAATCACAATTCGTTGGATACATTTATTTGATCACAATTCGTACGATATGAGTTTAAATTGATTTATATTGACGTTGTGATTAGAAATTTATAATCGAACCGTTTCTGAATAACCGTAACGAGTGGAATAATTTTTTTCGCAACTTTCAACTGTACAATATAATTTCTGTATACACATCTATATACGTATAGAAAAAACACGAAAAAAAATTTGTATATAAACACAGTGAAGAAACGTAATAAATAACGATATTTATACGTGACAAATGTAGTCTTGTTATACGCGTATGAATACGTTATATAAAGTCTAAGAAGCGACGGTACTTCATAGATAATATTATTCGAGCAAAGCAAGTTAAGTGAAAACGAGAAATGGATGAAATATGGTTATTGCTCTGAAGAATATATATATATATATATATACACGCGTGAGAAAAAAATATATATGTATATGTACATACAATAACACATAGGGTACGAAATAATTTCAACGAAACTTAAGAATCTAATAAAATTACATAACGTACTTATACCTATATATATATATTATATATAGTATCTAATTGTGAATAAACAACGGTATAATTTTATTATACGTATAATGAGAATAACTTTGGATAAAGTAAAGTTTTTTCCTATCACGACGGATGGAAAAATTATTTTAAGTCGTAGTAACAAATTATAATATATGATGGTTGCGTCGTTTCATTTTTTTTTTTTATTTTTTGTTTCGTTTCTGAATCAATTTGGGAGAAGAAAAATTAATTTGAAAAAGTTAAGTAATAATAATAATAATAATAATATTATAATAATAATAATAATAATAATAACGATAATAATAATAATGATTAAATAAAATAGTAGTCCTGAAACCATACTAAAAACGTAGAACTATTTATTAAAAAGAAAAAGGATACACGTTTTGTATTATATATTATTACATATATACATAGAAAGTTTTAATATGTATAACATATTTCGCAAACGAGTAATGCACATTGTGGGAAACAGGCGTTAATAATGACGATATAACCGTAATATAAATTGAAAATTGAGTTTTGTCTGATAATATTAACAGCAAACTGATTCGCCCCAGTTCGTAAAACACGTATAATAGAGTATAAGTTGTAAATATGGTGTAAATAGATGAACGTATGATCGACACGTCATTTTTCACAGTGATAAATTACCAACCGTGCGAAATGATAATTAAATTATTTGTGAAGAACGAGTGAAGAACAAAACCGGTATCCAAAAAATCCGAAATAATTTAATAATCATAGAAACAATTTATTACTAAGATCAGCCGTATCGATTTTAGCAAATATGCCATCGTCTGCGTATGTGAAATAAAGTCAGGGTAATACGACAAAGAAAATAATAATAATAATAATAATGATACTTGCGTTGATATTTCGAAGTAGATAGTATTGTAATAACAGTTTATAACGATATTACCCTGAACATCAATCGAATTGAAACGTGATGTTTATTTGCAAATTGTATTGAATTTACCAAGCACAGATACACACAACGACGAATCGTCTCGTTTCAATCACGTGGTTACGTAATATTCTTATTTTTATTTTACGTTACACCTAATTATTGGTATATTGTGTATAGTGCAGAATGTGATATCAGTTTTTGATGTTATTCGTAAATAAGTATACAAAAGAAGTTAGAAAGTAAATATTTCGGTCTGTCGTCGATCGTAAGCGCAAATTGGAACTTGAACCACTTTTAACAATTACTCTTGTCATCTGTTTATTTGAATTGTATTCAAACTCAGCACTTTTGAATTTCGACCGATGTCGTTTTTCGAATTGACATCAGTATCATCGAATATTCGATAACGATCGTGAAACCTTGAATCAACTGTCTAGACGGAATGGAAATGAACGTATAAAAAAGGATTCGCAGCGCCAATTATTAATAAAATGATCCGTTGGCGTGTGAAGTTGTCAAGTGATGACAGTCAGTTTGTTCGTACGTCAATGTAACGAATATATGATGAAAACCAGCACTACATAACATTACTTCTAATTTTATCACGATTATTATATGGATAATATTAGCGTTTAATGTATTAGCAATAGTTTTATTTATATAATCCATATACATATGTATATCGTACACATACAACATATACATATACGTGTATGTATGATAGGATAATTGTTGAATATATCTTATTGAATAAAATATATTATTATCGTTGTAAAATATATATCATGCCACATGAAATATTGTAAGTATAATAAGGAAACTGTTGCTTGGTTTTGTAATAATGCTTGACAAGAAGCATGAGAATAAAATTCGTTGTCGTAGAAACCCGAAGACTTTTTATACAAGTTTTTGAATAAGAATATTCCCAACCTTCGGACGAATTATGCAGAACAATTTGACGCGAGTTTAGGTGACACGTGAAAGTTTTGCAACACAGACAAATATCGTTCAGACGATACCTTATCTCCGAGAGCTGAATCGGTATCAAAGAAGACGTCCATGGCCAGTGAATTTAACTCCAGACGTAATAAGATATGTACTGCAGTTGTAAGACGTGCTCTGCTGTTTGTGGCTTAGAGCTTAGTATTTGATGAGCCTATGTTCGACGGGAGCCATAGGTATTTTATTAGTCCATTCGGTTCTGCAAAATCGGCAGCTTTACTGATCAAGTGATTCGGGGGGGTTGAACAATAGACATAGAACGATGCCATGATTTCAGATTTGACCCAAGAGTAAATGCAGTGCAAGGTATGATAATAATAAGCCACGAAGAAATGCCGATTGCCCGAAAATGCGTATTATTTCGTGTGGTTGATGAAATAAAGTAAAGCCAGCAAGATTATGAACGCTGTGAGTGAAAACTTGGCAAGCATGAATTTGGAAGTGATAGCTGAGTAACGCGGCGGCTGCTATTTGATTCCACAATTCTCTGCTGTTCGTCCAGCACTCTTTTCGCTGCGTTTTCGGAGTTCCTGGTGGTCCAATTAGTCTGGATAGGGTCACACAAGTCAAATCTGAGACGAAAAATTTTTGGCTCAAAAACTGAAGAAAAAAGTAGGGCTAACCCCTTTGCATTTTTAGCGAAAATTTTCGCGATTTTGAAAAGTGCTGGAATAAGGTCTATCTGGCACTATTCCGACGTAATTTTGCCGGGGAAAACGATTGAGCGCAGTCCCAATACGCTGCGAGCAACGAATGAAAAGTTACGGCCAGAAAACGAGAACCTGAGTTTTCAACATTTTTCAGCAGGTGCTTTTTCCTTTGTAACTTTTCTCCTGGTGATCCCACGCCCTTTTCGCTGCGTTTTCTGAGTTCCTGGGTGTCCAATTAGTCAGGTCAGGGTCATTTGAATCGAATCTGAGACGAAAGTTTTTTGCGTAAAAAAAAGTAAGGCTAACCCCTTTGCATTTTTGGCGAAAATTTTCGCGAATTTGAAATGTGCTGGAATAAATTCTATCTGGCACTATTCCGTCGTAATTTTGCCGGGGAAAACGATTAAGCGCAGTCCCAATACGCTGCGATCAACGCATCGAAAGTTACAGCCAAAAAACGAAAACCTGAATTTTCGACATTTTTCAGCAGGTGCTTTTTTCCTCGTATCTTCTCTCCCGTTGATCCCACGCTCCTTTTGCTGCGTTTTCTGAGTTCCTTGGGGTCCAATTGGTCGGGAAAGAGTCATACGAATCAATTCTGAGACGAAAAATTTTTTGGTCAAAAAAAAAGGAAGGTTAACCCCTTTGTATTTTTGGCGAAAATGTTCGCGATTTTCAAAAGTGCTGGAATAAATTAATTGTGGCACTATTCCGACGTAATTTTGCGAGAGAAATCGATTGGGCGCAGTCCCAATACGCTGCGATCAACGCATCGAAAGTTACAGCCAAAAAACGAAAACCTGAATTTTCGACATTTTTCAGCAGGTGCTTTTTTTCTCGTATCTTCTCTCCCGTTGATCCCACGCTCCTTTTGCTGCGTTTTCTGAGTTCCTTGGGGTCCAATTGGTCGGGAAAGAGTCATACGAATCAATTCTGAGACGAAAAATTTTTTGGTCAAAAAAAAAGGAAGGTTAACCCCTTTGTATTTTTGGCGAAAATGTTCGCGATTTTCAAAAGTGCTGGAATAAATTAATTGTGGCACTATTCCGACGTAATTTTGCAAGAGAAATCGATTGGGCGCAGTCCCAATACGCTGCGATCAACGCATCGAAAGTTACAGCCAAAAAACGAAAACCTGAATTTTCGACATTTTTCAGCAGGTGCTTTTTTCCTCGTGTCTTCTCTCCCGTTGATGCCACGCTCCTTTTGCTTCGTTTTCTGAGTTCCTTGGGGTCCAATTGGTCGGGAAAGAGTCATACGAATCATTTCTGAGACGAAAAATTTTTTGGTCAAAAAAAAAGGAAGGTTAACCCCTTTGTATTTTTGGCAAAAATGTTCGCGATTTTCAAAAGTGCTGGAATAAATTAATTGTGGCACTATTCCGACGTAATTTTGCGAGAGAAATCGATTGGGCGCAGTCCCAATACGCTGCGATCGACGCATCAAAAGTTACAGCCAAAAAACGAAAACCTGAATTTTCGACATTTTTCAGCAGGTGCTTTTTTCCTCGTATCTTCTCTCCCGTTGATCACACGCTCCTTTTGCTGCGTTTTCTGAGTTCCTTGGGGTCCAATTGGTCGGGAAAGAGTCATACGAATCAATTCTGAGACGAAAAATTTTTTGGTCAAAAAAAAAGGAAGGTTAACCCCTTTGTATTTTTGGCGAAAATTTTCGCGATTTTCAAAAGTGCTGGAATGAATTAATAGTGGCACTATTCCGACGTGATTTTGCGAGAGAAATCGATTGGGCGCAGTCCCTATACGCTGCGATCAACGCATCGAAAGTTACAGCCAAAAAACGAAAACCTGAATTTTCGACATTTTTCAGCAGGTGCTTTTTTTCTCGTATCTTCTCTCCCGTTGATCCCACGCTCCTTTTGCTGCGTTTTCTGAGTTCCTTGGGGTCCAATTGGTCGGGAAAGAGTCATACGAATCAATTCTGAGACGAAAAATTTTTTGGTCAAAAAAAAAGGAAGGTTAACCCCTGTGTATTTTTGGCGAAAATTTTCGCGATTTTCAAAAGTGCTGGAATAAATTAATTAGGGCACTATTCCGACGTAATTTTGCGAGAGAAATCGATTGGGCGCAGTCCCAATACGCTGCGATCAACGCATCGAAAGTTACAGCCAAAAAACGAAAACCTGAATTTTCGACATTTTTCAGCAGGTGCTTTTTTCCTCGTATCTTCTCTCCCGTTGATGCCACGCTCCTTTTGCTTCGTTTTCTGAGTTCCTTGGGGTCCAATTGGTCGGGAAAGAGTCATACGAATCAATTCTGAGACGAAAAATTTTTTGGTCAAAAAAAAAGGAAGGTTAACCCCTTTGTATTTTTGGCGAAAATGTTCGCGATTTTCAAAAGTGCTGGAATAAATTAATTGTGGCACTATTCCGACGTAATTTTGCGAGAGAAATCGATTGGGCGCAGTCCCAATACGCTGCGATCAACGCATCGAAAGTTACAGCCAAAAAACGAAAACCTGAATTTTCGACATTTTTCAGCAGGTGCTTTTTTCCTCGTATCTTCTCTCCCGTTGATGCCACGCTCCTTTTGCTTCGTTTTCTGAGTTCCTTGGGGTCCAATTGGTCGGGAAAGAGTCATACGAATCAATTCTGAGACGAAAAATTTTTTGGTCAAAAAAAAAGGAAGGTTAACCCCTGTGTATTTTTGGCGAAAATTTTCGCGATTTCCAAAAGTGCTGGAATAAATTAATTAGGGCACTATTCCGACGTAATTTTGCGAGAGAAATCGATTGGGCGCAGTCCCAATACGCTGCGATCAACGCATCGAAAGTTACAGCCAAAAAACGAAAACCTGAATTTTCGACATTTTTCAGCAGGTGCTTTTTTCCTCGTATCTTCTCTCCCGTTGATCCCACGCTCCTTTTGCTGCGTTTTCTGAGTTCCTTGGAGTCCAATTGGTCGGGAAAGAGTCATACGAATCAATTCTGAGACGAAAAATTTTTTGGTCAAAAAAAAACGAAGGTTAACCCCTTTGTATTTTTGGCGAAAATTTTCGCGATTTTCAAAAATGCTGGAATAAATTAATTGTGGCACTATTCCGACGTAATTTTGCGAGAGAAATCGATTGGGCGCAGTCCCAATACGCTGCGATCAACGCATCGAAAGTTACAGCCAAAAAACGAAAACCTGAATTTTCGACATTTTTCAGCAGGTGCTTTTTTCCTCGTATCTTCTCTCCCGTTGATCACACGCTCCTTTTGCTTCGTTTTCTGAGTTCCTTGGGGTCCAATTGGTCGGGAAAGAGTCATACGAATCAATTCTGAGACGAAAAATTTTTTGGTCAAAAAAAAAGGAAGGTTAACCCCTTTGTATTTTTGGCGAAAATTTTCGCGATTTTCAAAAGTGCTGGAATAAATTAATTGTGGCACTATTCCGACGTAATTTTGCGAGAGAAATCGATTGGGCGCAGTCCCTATACGCTGCGATCAACGCATCGGAAGTTACAGCCAAAAAACGAAAACCCGAATTTTCGACATTTTTCAGCAGGTGCTTTTTTCCTCGTATCTTCTCTCCCGTTGATCCCACGCTCCTTTTGCTTCGTTTTCTGAGTTCCTTAGGGTCCAATTGGTCGGGAAAGAGTCATACGAATCAATTCTGAGACGAAAAATTTTTGGGTCAAAAAAAAAAGAAGGCTAACCCCTTTGTATTTTTGGCGAAAATTTTCGCGATTTTCAAAAGTGCTGGAATAAATTAATTGTGGCACTATTCCGACGTAATTTTGCGAGAGAAATCGATTGGGCGCAGTCCCAATACGCTGCGATCAACGCATCGAAAGTTACAGCCAAAAAACGAAAACCTGAATTTTCGACATTTTTCAGCAGGTGCTTTTTTCCTCGTATCTTCTCTCCCGTTGATCCCACGCTCCTTTTGCTGCGTTTTCTGAGTTCCTTGGGGTCCAATTGGTCAGGAAAGAATCATACGAATCAATTCTGAGACGAAAAATTTTTTGGTCAAAAAAAAAGGAAGGTTAACCCCTTTGTATTTTTGGCGAAAATTTTCGCGATTTTCAAAAGTGCTGGAGAAAATTAATTGTGGCACTATTCCGACGTAATTTTGCGAGAGAAATCGATTGGGCGCAGTCCCAATACGCTGCGATCAACGCATCGAAAGTTACAGCCAAAAAACGAAAACCTGAATTTTCGACATTTTTCAGCAGGTGCTTTTTTCCTCGTATCTTCTCTCCCGTTGATCCCACGCTCCTTTTGCTGCGTTTTCTGAGTTCCTTGGAGTCCAATTGGTCGGGAAAGAGTCATACGAATCAATTCTGAGACGAAAAATTTTTTGGTCAAAAAAAAACGAAGGTCAACCCCTTTGTATTTTTGGCGAAAATTTTCGCGATTTTCAAAACTGCTGGAATAAATTAATTGTGGCACTATTCCGACGTAATTTTGCGAGAGAAATCGATTGGGCGCAGTCCCAATACGCTGCGATCAACGCATCGAAAGTTACAGCCAAAAAACGAAAACCTGAATTTTCGACATTTTTCAGCAGGTGCTTTTTTCCTCGTATCTTCTCTCCCGTTGATCCCACGCTCCTTTTGCTTCGTTTTCTGAGTTCCTTGGGGTCCAATTGGTTGGGAAAGAGTCATACGAATCAATTCTGAGACGAAAAATTTTTTGGTCAAAAAAAAAGGAAGGTTAACCCCTTTGTATTTTTGGCGAAAATTTTCGCGATTTTCAAAAGTGCTGGAATAAATTAATTGTGGCACTATTCCGACGTAATTTTGCGAGAGAAATCGATTGGGCGCAGTCCCTATACGCTGCGATCAACGCATCGGAAGTTACAGCCAAAAAACGAAAACCCGAATTTTCGACATTTTTCAGCAGGTGCTTTTTTCCTCGTATCTTCTCTCCCGTTGATCCCACGCTCCTTTTGCTTCGTTTTCTGAGTTCCTTAGGGTCCAATTGGTCGGGAAAGAGTCATACGAATCAATTCTGAGACGAAAAATTTTTGGGTCAAAAAAAAAAGAAGGCTAACCCCTTTGTATTTTTGGCGAAAATTTTCGCGATTTTCAAAAGTGCTGGAATAAATTAATTGTGGCACTATTCCGACGTAATTTTGCGAGAGAAATCGATTGGGCGCAGTCCCAATACGCTGCGATCAACGCATCGAAAGTTACAGCCAAAAAACGAAAACCTGAATTTTCGACATTTTTCAGCAGGTGCTTTTTTCCTCGTATCTTCTCTCCCGTTGATCCCACGCTCCTTTTGCTGCGTTTTCTGAGTTCCTTGGGGTCCAATTGGTCAGGAAAGAATCATACGAATCAATTCTGAGACGAAAAATTTTTTGGTCAAAAAAAAAGGAAGGCTAACCCCTTTGTATTTTTGGCGAAAATTTTCGCGATTTTCAAAAGTGCTGGAGAAAATTAATTGTGGCACTATTCCGACGTAATTTTGCGAGAGAAATCGATTGGGCGCAGTCCCAATACGCTGCGATCAACGCATCGAAAGTTACAGCCAAAAAACGAAAACCTGAATTTTCGACATTTTTCAGCAGGTGCTTTTTTCCTCGTATCTTCTCTCCCGTTGATCCCACGCTCCTTTTGCTGCGTTTTCTGAGTTCCTTGGAGTCCAATTGGTCGGGAAAGAGTCATACGAATCAATTCTGAGACGAAAAATTTTTTGGTCAAAAAAAAACGAAGGTCAACCCCTTTGTATTTTTGGCGAAAATTTTCGCGATTTTCAAAAATGCTGGAATAAATTAATTGTGGCACTATTCCGACGTAATTTTGCGAGAGAAATCGATTGGGCGCAGTCCCAATACGCTGCGATCAACGCATCAACAGTTACAGCCAAAAAACGAAAACCTGAATTTTTGACATTTTTCAGCAGGTGCTTTTTTCCTCGTATCTTCTCTCCCGTTGAACCCACGCTCCTGTTGCTGCGTTTTCTGAGTTCCTTGGGGTCCAATTGGTCGGGAAAGAGTCATACGAATCAATTCTGAGACGAAAAATTTTTTGGTCAAAAAAAAAGGAAGGTTAACCCCTGTGTATTTTTGGCGAAAGTTTTCGCGATTTTCAAAAGTGCTGGAATAAATTAATTAGGGCACTATTCCGACGTAATTTTGCGAGAGAAATCGATTGGGCGCAGTCCCAATACGCTGCGATCAACGCATCGAAAGTTACAGCCAAAAAACGAAAACCTGAATTTTCGACATTTTTCAGCAGGTGCTTTTTTCCTCGTATCTTCTCTCCCGTTGAACCCACGCTCCTTTTGCTGCGTTTTCTGAGTTCCTTGGGGTCCAATTGGTCGGGAAAGAGTCATACGAATCAATTCTGAGACGAAAAATTTTTTGGTCAAAAAAAAAGGAAGGTTAACCCCTTTGTATTTTTGGCGAAAATTTTCGCGATTTTCAAAAGTGCTGGAATAAATTAATTGTGGCACTATTCCGACGTAATTTTGCGAGAGAAATCGATTGGGCGCAGTCCCAATACGCTGCGATCAACGCATCGAAAGTTACAGCCAAAAAACGAAAACCTGAATTTTCGACATTTTTCAGCAAGTGCTTTTTTTCTCGTATCTTCTCTCCCGTTGATCCCACGCTCCTTTTGCTGCGTTTTCTGAGTTCCTTGGGGTCCAATTGGTCGGGAAAGAGTCATACGAATCAATTCTCAGACGAAAAATTTTTTGGTCAAAAAAAAAGGAAGGTTAACCCCTTTGTATTTTTGGCGAAAATTTTCGCGATTTTTAAAAGTGCTGCAATAAATTAATTGTGGCACTATTCCGACGTAATTTTGCGAGAGAAATCGATTGGGCGCAGTCCCAATACGCTGCGATCAACGCATCGAAAGTTACAGCCAAAAAACGAAAACCCGAGATTTCGACATTTTTCAGCAGGTGCTTTTTTCCTCGTATCTTCTCTCCCGTTGATCCCACGCTCCTTTTGCTTCGTTTTCTGAGTTCCTTGGGGTCCAATTGGTCGGGAAAGAGTCATACGAATCAATTCTGAGACGAAAAATTTTTTGGTCGAAAAAAAAGGAAGGTTAACCCCTTTGTATTTTTGGCGAAAATGTTCGCGATTTTCAAAAGTGCTGGAATAAATTAATTGTGGCACTATTCCGACGTAATTTTGCGAGAGAAATCGATTGGGCGCAGTCCCAATACGCTGCGATCAACGCATCGAAAGTTACAGCCAAAAAACGAAAACCCGAATTTTCGACATTTTTCAGCAGGTGCTTTTTTCCTCGTATCTTCTCTCCCGTTGATGCCACGCTCCTTTTGCTTCGTTTTCTGAGTTCCTTGGGGTCCAATTGGTCGGGAAAGAGTCATACGAATCAATTCTGAGACGAAAAATTTTTTGGTCAAAAAAAAAGGAAGGTTAACCCCTGTGTATTTTTGGCGAAAATTTTCACGATTTTCAAAAGTGCTGGAATAAATTAATTAGGGCACTATTCCGACGTAATTTTGCGAGAGAAATCGATTGGGTGCAGTCCCAATACGCTGCGATCAACGCATCGAAAGTTACAGCCAAAAAACGAAAACCTGAATTTTCGACATTTTTCAGCAGGTGCTTTTTTCCTCGTATCTTCTCTCCCGTTGATCCCACGCTCCTTTTGCTTCGTTTTCTGAGTTCCTTGGGGTCCAATTGGTCGGGAAAGAGTCATACGAATCAATTCTGAGACGAAAAATTTTTTGGTCAAAAAAAAAGGAAGGTTAACCCCTTTGTATTTTTGGCGAAAATTTTCGCGATTTTCAAAAGTGCTGGAATAAATTAATTGTGGCACTATTCCGACGTAATTTTGCGAGAGAAATCGATTGGGCGCAGTCCCTATACGCTGCGATCAACGCATCGGAAGTTACAGCCAAAAAACGAAAACCCGAATTTTCGACATTTTTCAGCAGGTGCTTTTTTCCTCGTATCTTCTCTCCCGTTGATCCCACGCTCCTTTTGCTTCGTTTTCTGAGTTCCTTAGGGTCCAATTGGTCGGGAAAGAGTCATACGAATCAATTCTGAGACGAAAAATTTTTTGGTCAAAAAAAAAGGAAGGTTAACCCCTTTGTATTTTTGGCGAAAATTTTCGCGATTTTCAAAAGTGCTGGAATAAATTAATTGTGGCACTATTCCGACGTAATTTTGCGAGAGAAATCGATTGGGCGCAGTCCCAATACGCTGCGATCAACGCATCGAAAGTTACAGCCAAAAAACGAAAACCCGAGATTTCGACATTTTTCAGCAGGTGCTTTTTTCCTCGTATCTTCTCTCCCGTTGATCCCACGCTCCTTTTGCTTCGTTTTCTGAGTTCCTTGGGGTCCAATTGGTCGGGAAAGAGTCATACGAATCAATTCTGAGACGAAAAATTTTTTGGTCGAAAAAAAAGGAAGGTTAACCCCTTTGTATTTTTGGCGAAAATGTTCGCGATTTTCAAAAGTGCTGGAATAAATTAATTGTGGCACTATTCCGACGTAATTTTGCGAGAGAAATCGATTGGGCGCAGTCCCAATACGCTGCGATCAACGCATCGAAAGTTACAGCCAAAAAACGAAAACCCGAATTTTCGACATTTTTCAGCAGGTGCTTTTTTCCTCGTATCTTCTCTCCCGTTGATGCCACGCTCCTTTTGCTTCGTTTTCTGAGTTCCTTGGGGTCCAATTGGTCGGGAAAGAGTCATACGAATCAATTCTGAGACGAAAAATTTTTTGGTCAAAAAAAAAGGAAGGTTAACCCCTGTGTATTTTTGGCGAAAATTTTCACGATTTTCAAAAGTGCTGGAATAAATTAATTAGGGCACTATTCCGACGTAATTTTGCGAGAGAAATCGATTGGGTGCAGTCCCAATACGCTGCGATCAACGCATCGAAAGTTACAGCCAAAAAACGAAAACCTGAATTTTCGACATTTTTCAGCAGGTGCTTTTTTCCTCGTATCTTCTCTCCCGTTGATCCCACGCTCCTTTTGCTTCGTTTTCTGAGTTCCTTGGGGTCCAATTGGTCGGGAAAGAGTCATACGAATCAATTCTGAGACGAAAAATTTTTTGGTCAAAAAAAAAGGAAGGTTAACCCCTTTGTATTTTTGGCGAAAATTTTCGCGATTTTCAAAAGTGCTGGAATAAATTAATTGTGGCACTATTCCGACGTAATTTTGCGAGAGAAATCGATTGGGCGCAGTCCCTATACGCTGCGATCAACGCATCGGAAGTTACAGCCAAAAAACGAAAACCCGAATTTTCGACATTTTTCAGCAGGTGCTTTTTTCCTCGTATCTTCTCTCCCGTTGATCCCACGCTCCTTTTGCTTCGTTTTCTGAGTTCCTTAGGGTCCAATTGGTCGGGAAAGAGTCATACGAATCAATTCTGAGACGAAAAATTTTTTGGTCAAAAAAAAAGGAAGGTTAACCCCTTTGTATTTTTGGCGAAAATTTTCGCGATTTTCAAAAGTGCTGGAATAAATTAATTGTGGCACTATTCCGACGTAATTTTGCGAGAGAAATCGATTGGGCGCAGTCCCAATACGCTGCGATCAACGCATCGAAAGTTACAGCCAAAAAACGAAAACCCGAATTTTCGACATTTTTCAGCAGGTGCTTTTTTCCTCGTATCTTCTCTCCCGTTGATGCCACGCTCCTTTTGCTTCGTTTTCTGAGTTCCTTGGGGTCCAATTGGTCGGGAAAGAGTCATACGAATCAATTCTGAGACGAAAAATTTTTTGGTCAAAAAAAAAGGAAGGTTAACCCCTGTGTATTTTTGGCGAAAATTTTCACGATTTTCAAAAGTGCTGGAATAAATTAATTAGGGCACTATTCCGACGTAATTTTGCGAGAGAAATCGATTGGGTGCAGTCCCAATACGCTGCGATCAACGCATCGAAAGTTACAGCCAAAAAACGAAAACCTGAATTTTCAACATTTTTCAGCAGGTGCTTTTTTCCTCGTATCTTCTCTCCCGTTGATCCCACGCTCCTTTTGCTTCGTTTTCTGAGTTCCTTGGGGTCCAATTGGTCGGGAAAGAGTCATACGAATCAATTCTGAGACGAAAAATTTTTTGGTCAAAAAAAAAGGAAGGTTAACCCCTTTGTATTTTTGGCGAAAATGTTCGCGATTTTCAAAAGTGCTGGAATAAATTAATTGTGGCACTATTCCGACGTAATTTTGCGAGAGAAATCGATTGGGCGCAGTCCTAATACGCTGCGATCAACGCATCGAAAGTTACAGCCAAAAAACGAAAACCTGAATTTTCGACGTTTTTCAGCAGGTGCTTTTTTTCTCGTATCTTCTCTCCCGTTGATCCCACGCTCCTTTTGCTGCGTTTTCTGAGTTCCTTGGGGTCCAATGGGTCGGGAAAGAGTCATACGAATCAATTCTGAGACGAAAAATTTTTAGGTCAAAAAAAAAGGAAGGTTAACCCCTTTGTATTTTTGGCGAAAATTTTTGCGATTTTCAAAAGTGCTGGAATAAATCAATTGTGGCACTTTTCCTACGTAATTTTGCGAGAGGAATCGATTGGGCGCAGTCCCAATACGCTGCGATCAACGCATCGAAAGTTACAGCCAAAAAACGAAAACCTGAATTTTCGACATTTTTCAGCAGGTGCTTTTTTCCTCGTATCTTCTCTCCCGTTGAACCCACGCTCCTTTTGCTGCGTTTTCTGAGTTCCTTGGGGTCCAATTGGTCGGGGAAGAGTCATACGAATCAATTCTGAAACGAAAAATTTTTTGGTCAAAAAAAAAGGAAGGTTAACCGCTTTGTATTTTTGGCGAAAATTTTCGCGATTTTCAAAAGAGCTGGAATAAATTGATTGTGGCACTATTCCGACGTAATTTTGCGAGAGAAATCGATTGGGCGCAGTCCCAATACGCTGCGATCAACGCATCAACAGTTACAGCCAAAAAACGAAAACCTGAATTTTTGACATTTTTCAGCAGGTGCTTTTTTCCTCGTATCTTCTCTCCCGTTGAACCCACGCTCCTGTTGCTGCGTTTTCTGAGTTCCTTGGGGTCCAATTGGTCGGGAAAGAGTCATACGAATCAATTCTGAGACGAAAAATTTTTTGGTCAAAAAAAAAGGAAGGTTAACCCCTGTGTATTTTTGGCGAAAGTTTTCGCGATTTTCAAAAGTGCTGGAATAAATTAATTAGGGCACTATTCCGACGTAATTTTGCGAGAGAAATCGATTGGGCGCAGTCCCAATACGCTGCGATCAACGCATCGAAAGTTACAGCCAAAAAACGAAAACCTGAATTTTCGACATTTTTCAGCAGGTGCTTTTTTCCTCGTATCTTCTCTCCCGTTGATCCCACGCTCCTTTTGCTGCGTTTTCTGAGTTCCTTGGGGTCCAATGGGTCGGGAAAGAGTCATACGAATCAATTCTGAGACGAAAAATTTTTTGGTCAAAAAAAAAGGAAGGTTAACCCCTTTGTATTTTTGGCGAAAATTTTCGCGATTTTCAAAAGTGCTGGAATAAATTAATTGTGGCACTATTCCGACGTAATTTTGCGAGAGAAATCGATTGGGCGCAGTCCCAATACGCTGCGATCAACGCATCGAAAGTTACAGCCAAAAAACGAAAACCCGAATTTTCGACATTTTTCAGCAGGTGCTTTTTTCCTCGTATCTTCTCTCCCGTTGATCCCACGCTCCTTTTGCTTCGTTTTCTGTGTTCCTTGGGGTCCAATTGGTCGGGAAAGAGTCATACGAATCAATTCTGAGACGAAAAATTTTTTGGTCAAAAAAAAAGGAAGGTTAACCCCTTTGTATTTTTGGCGAAAATTCTCGCGATTTTCAAAAGTGCTGGAATAAATTAATTGTGGCACTATTCCGACGTAATTTTGCGAGAGAAATCGATTGGGCGCAGTCCCAATACGCTGCGATCAACGCATCGAAAGTTACAGCCAAAAAACGAAAACCTGAATTTTCGACATTTTTCAGCAGGTGCTTTTTTCCTCGTATCTTCTCTCCCGTTGATCCCACGCTCCTTTTGCTGCGTTTTCTGAGTTCCTTGGGGTCCAATGGGTCGGGAAAGAGTCATACGAATCAATTCTGAGACGAAAAATTTTTTGGTCAAAAAAAAAGGAAGGTTAACCCCTTTGTATTTTTGGCGAAAATTTTCGCGATTTTCAAAAGTGCTGGAATAAATTAATTGTGGCACTATTCCGACGTAATTTTGCGAGAGAAATCGATTGGGCGCAGTCCCAATACGCTGCGATCAACGCATCGAAAGTTACAGCCAAAAAACGAAAACCCGAATTTTCGACATTTTTCAGCAGGTGCTTTTTTCCTCGTATCTTCTCTCCCGTTGATCCCACGCTCCTTTTGCTTCGTTTTCTGAGTTCCTTGGGGTCCAATTGGTCGGGAAAGAGTCATACGAATCAATTCTGAGACGAAAAATTTTTTGGTCAAAAAAAAAGGAAGGTTAACCCCTTTGTATTTTTGGCGAAAATTCTCGCGATTTTCAAAAGTGCTGGAATAAATTAATTGTGGCACTATTCCGACGTAATTTTGCGAGAGAAATCGATTGGGCGCAGTCCCAATACGCTGCGATCAACGCATCGAAAGTTACAGCCAAAAAACGAAAACCTGAATTTTCGACATTTTTCAGCAGGTGCTTTTTTCCTCGTATCTTCTCTCCCGTTGATCCCACGCTCCTTTTGCTGCGTTTTCTGAGTTCCTTGGGGTCCAATTGGTCGGAAAAGAGTCATACGAATCAATTCTGAGACGAAAAATTTTTTGGTCAAAAAAAAAGGAAGGTTAACCCCTTTGTATTTTTGGCGAAAATTTTCGCGATTTTCAAAAGTGCTGGAATAAATTAATTGTGGCACTATTCCGACGTAATTTTGCGAGAGAAATCGATTGGGCGCAGTCCCAATACGCTGCGATCAACGCATCGAAAGTTACAGCCAAAAAACGAAAACCTGAATTTTCGACATTTTTCAGCAGGTGCTTTTTTCCTCGTATCTTCTCTCCCGTTGATCCCACGCTCCTTTTGCTGCGTTTTCTGAGTTCCTTGGGGTCCAATTGGTCGGGAAAGAGTCATACGAATCAATTCTGAGACGAAAAATTTTTTGGTCAAAAAAAAAGGAAGGTTAACCCCTTTGTATTTTTGGCGAAAATTTTCGCGATTTTCAAAAGTGCTGGAATAAATTAATTGTGGCACTATTTCGACGTAATTTTGCGAGAGAAATCGATTGGGCGCAGTCCCAATACGCTGCGATCAACGCATCGAAAGTTACAGCCAAAAAACGAAAACCTGAATTTTCGACATTTTTCAGCAGGTGCTTTTTTCCTCGTATCTTCTCTCCCGTTGAACCCACGCTCCTTTTGCTGCGTTTTCTGAGTTCCTTGGGGTCTAATTGGTCGGGAAAGAGTCATACAAATCAATTCTGAGACGAAAAATTTTTTGGTCAAAAAAAAAGAAAGGTTAACCCCTTTGTATTTTTGGCGAAAATTTTCGCGATTTTCAAAAGTGCTGGAGAAAATTAATTGTGGCACTATTCAGACGTAATTTTGCGAGAGAAATCGATTGGGCGCAGTCCCAATACGCTGCGATCAACGCATCGAAAGTTACAGCCAAAAAACGAAAACCTGAATTTTCGACATTTTTCAGCAGGTGCTTTTTTCCTCGTATCTTCTCTCCCGTTGATCCCACGCTCCTTTAGCTGCGTTTTCTGAGTTCCTTGGGGTTCAATTGGTCGGGAAAGAGTCATACGAATCAATTCTGAGACGAAAAATTTTTAGGTCAAAAAAAAAGGAAGGTTAACCCTTTGTATTTTTGGCGAAAATTTTCGCGATTTTCAAAAGTGCTGGAATGAATCAATTGTGGCACTTTTCCTACGTAATTTTGCGAGAGGAATCGATTGGGCGCAGTCCCAATACGCTGCGATCAACGCATCGAAAGTTACAGCCAAAAAACGAAAACCTGAATTTTCGACATTTTTCAGCAGGTGCTTTTTTCCTCGTATCTTCTCTCCCGTTGAACCCACGCTCCTTTTGCTGCGTTTTCTGAGTTCCTTGGGGTCCAATGGGTCGGGAAAGAGTCATACGAATCAATTCTGAGACGAAAAATTTTTTGGTCAAAAAAAAAGGAAGGTTAACCCCTTTGTATTTTTGGCGAAAATTTTCGCGATTTTCGAAAGTGCTGGAATAAATTAATTGTGGCACTATTCCGACGTAATTTTGCGAGAGAAATCGATTGGGCGCAGTCCCAATACGCTGCGATCAACGCATCGAAAGTTACAGCCAAAAAACGAAAACCTGAATTTTCGACATTTCTCAGCAGGTGCTTTTTTCCTCGTATCTTCTCTCCCGTTGATCCCACGCTCCTTTTGCTGCGTTTTCTGAGTTCCTTGGGGTCCAATTGGTCGGGAAAGAGTCATACGAATCAATTCCGAGACGAAAAATTTTTTGGTCAAAAAAAAAGGAAGGTTAACCCCTTTGTATTTTTGGCGAAAATTTTCGCGATTTTCAAAAGTGCTGGAATAAATTAATTGTGGCACTATTTCGACGTAATTTTGCGAGAGAAATCGATTGGGCGCAGTCCCAATACGCTGCGATCAACGCATCGAAAGTTACAGCCAAAAAACGAAAACCTGAATTTTCGACATTTTTCAGCAGGTGCTTTTTTCCTCGTATCTTCTCTCCCGTTGAACCCACGCTCCTTTTGCTGCGTTTTCTGAGTTCCTTGGGGTCTAATTGGTCGGGAAAGAGTCATACGAATCAATTCTGAGACGAAAAATTTTTTGGTCAAAAAAAAAGAAAGGTTAACCCCTTTGTATTTTTGGCGAAAATTTTCGCGATTTTCAAAAGTGCTGGAGAAAATTAATTGTGGCACTATTCAGACGTAATTTTGCGAGAGAAATCGATTGGGCGCAGTCCCAATACGCTGCGATCAACGCATCGAAAGTTACAGCCAAAAAACGAAAACCTGAATTTTCGACATTTTTCAGCAGGTGCTTTTTTCCTCGTATCTTCTCTCCCGTTGATCCCACGCTCCTTTTGCTGCGTTTTCTGAGTTCCTTGGGGTCCAATTGGTCGGGAAAGAGTCATACGAATCAATTCTGAGACGAAAAATTTTTTGGTCAAAAAAAAAGGAAGGTTAACCCCTTTGTATTTTTGGCGAAAATTTTCGCGATTTTCGAAAGTGCTGGAATAAATTAATTGTGGCACTATTCCGACGTAATTTTGCGAGAGAAATCGATTGGGCGCAGTCCCAATACGCTGCGATCAACGCATCGAAAGTTACAGCCAAAAAACGAAAACCTGGATTTTCGACATTTTTCAGCAGGTGCTTTTTTCCTCGTATCTTCTCTCCCGTTGAACCCACGCTTCTTTTGCTGCGTTTTCTGAGTTCCTTGGGGTCCAATTGGTCGGGAAAGAGTCATACGAATCAATTCTGAGACGAAAAATTTTTTGGTCAAAAAAAAAGGAAGGTTAACCCCTTTGTATTTTTGGCGAAAATTTTCGCGATTTTCAAAAGTGCTGGAATAAATCAATTGTGGCACTTTTCCTACGTAATTTTGCGAGAGGAATCGATTGGGCGCAGTCCCAATACGCTGCGATCAACGCATCAACAGTTACAGCCAAAAAACGAAAACCTGAATTTTCGACATTTTTCAGCAGGTGCTTTTTTCCTCGTATCTTCTCTCCCGTTGAACCCACGCTCCTGTTGCTGCGTTTTCTGAGTTCCTTGGGGTCCAATTGGTCGGGAAAGAGTCATACGAATCAATTCTGAGACGAAAAATTTTTTGGTCAAAAAAAAAGGAAGGTTAACCCCTGCGTATTTTTGGCGAAAGTTTTCGCGATTTTCAAAAGTGCTGGAATAAATTAATTAGGGCACTATTCCGACGTAATTTTGCGAGAGAAATCGATTGGGCGCAGTCCCAATACGCTGCGATCAACGCATCGAAAGTTACAGCCAAAAAACGAAAACCTGAATTTTCGACATTTTTCAGCAGGTGCTTTTTTCCTCGTATCTTCTCTCCCGTTGATCCCACGCTCCTTTAGCTGCGTTTTCTGAGTTCCTTGGGGTTCAATTGGTCGGGAAAGAGTCATACGAATCAATTCTGAGACGAAAAATTTTTAGGTCAAAAAAAAAGGAAGGTTAACCCTTTGTATTTTTGGCGAAAATTTTCGCGATTTTCAAAAGTGCTGGAATGAATCAATTGTGGCACTTTTCCTACGTAATTTTGCGAGAGGAATCGATTGGGCGCAGTCCCAATACGCTGCGATCAACGCATCGAAAGTTACAGCCAAAAAACGAAAACCTGAATTTTCGACATTTTTCAGCAGGTGCTTTTTTCCTCGTATCTTCTCTCCCGTTGAACCCACGCTCCTTTTGCTGCGTTTTCTGAGTTCCTTGGGGTCCAATGGGTCGGGAAAGAGTCATACGAATCAATTCTGAGACGAAAAATTTTTTGGTCAAAAAAAAAGGAAGGTTAACCCCTTTGTATTTTTGGCGAAAATTTTCGCGATTTTCAAAAGTGCTGGAATAAATTAATTGTGGCACTATTCCGACGTAATTTTGCGAGAGAAATCGATTGGGCGCAGTCCCAATACGCTGCGATCAACGCATCGAAAGTTACAGCCAAAAAACGAAAACCCGAATTTTCGACATTTTTCAGCAGGTGCTTTTTTCCTCGTATCTTCTCTCCCGTTGATCCCACGCTCCTTTTGCTTCGTTTTCTGAGTTCCTTGGGGTCCAATTGGTCGGGAAAGAGTCATACGAATCAATTCTGAGACGAAAAATTTTTTGGTCAAAAAAAAAGGAAGGTTAACCCCTTTGTATTTTTGGCGAAAATTCTCGCGATTTTCAAAAGTGCTGGAATAAATTAATTGTGGCACTATTCCGACGTAATTTTGCGAGAGAAATCGATTGGGCGCAGTCCCAATACGCTGCGATCAACGCATCGAAAGTTACAGCCAAAAAACGAAAACCTGAATTTTCGACATTTCTCAGCAGGTGCTTTTTTCCTCGTATCTTCTCTCCCGTTGATCCCACGCTCCTTTTGCTGCGTTTTCTGAGTTCCTTGGGGTCCAATTGGTCGGGAAAGAGTCATACGAATCAATTCTGAGACGAAAAATTTTTTGGTCAAAAAAAAAGGAAGGTTAACCCCTTTGTATTTTTGGCGAAAATTTTCGCGATTTTCAAAAGTGCTGGAATAAATTAATTGTGGCACTATTTCGACGTAATTTTGCGAGAGAAATCGATTGGGCGCAGTCCCAATACGCTGCGATCAACGCATCGAAAGTTACAGCCAAAAAACGAAAACCTGAATTTTCGACATTTTTCAGCAGGTGCTTTTTTCCTCGTATCTTCTCTCCCGTTGAACCCACGCTCCTTTTGCTGCGTTTTCTGAGTTCCTTGGGGTCTAATTGGTCGGGAAAGAGTCATACGAATCAATTCTGAGACGAAAAATTTTTCGGTCAAAAAAAAAGAAAGGTTAACCCCTTTGTATTTTTGGCGAAAATTTTCGCGATTTTCAAAAGTGCTGGAGAAAATTAATTGTGGCACTATTCAGACGTAATTTTGCGAGAGAAATCGATTGGGCGCAGTCCCAATACGCTGCGATCAACGCATCGAAAGTTACAGCCAAAAAACGAAAACCTGAATTTTCGACATTTTTCAGCAGGTGCTTTTTTCCTCGTATCTTCTCTCCCGTTGAACCCACGCTCCTGTTGCTGCGTTTTCTGAGTTCCTTGGGGTTCAATTGGTCGGGAAAGAGTCATACGAATCAATTCTGAGACGAAAAATTTTTTGGTCAAAAAAAAAGGAAGGTTAACCCTTTTGTATTTTTGGCGAAAATTTTCGCGATTTTCAAAAGTGCTGGAATAAATTAATCGTGGCACTATTCCGACGTAATTTTGCGAGAGAAATCGATTGGGCGCAGTCCCAATACGCTGCGATCAACGCATCGAAAGTTACAGCCAAAAAACGAAAACCTGAATTTTCGACATTTTTCAGCGGGTGCTTTTTTCCTCGTATCTTCTCTCCCGTTGATCCCACGCTCCTTTTGCTGCGTTTTCTGAGTTCCTTGGGGTCCAATTGGTCGGGAAAGAGTCATACGAATCAATTCTGAGACGAAAAATTTTTTGGTCAAAAAAAAAGGAAGGTTAACCCCTTTGTATTTTTGGCGAAAATTTTTGCGATTTTCAAAAGTGCTGGAATAAATTAATTGTGGCACTATTCCGACGTAATTTTGCGAGAGAAATCGATTGGGCGCAGTCCCAATACGCTGCGATCAACGCATCGAAAGTTACAGCCAAAAAACGAAAACCTGAATTTTCGACATTTTTCAGCAGGTGCTTTTTTCCTCGTATCTTCTCTCCCGTTGATCCCACGCTCCTTTTGCTGCGTTTTCTGAGTTCCTTGGGGTCCAATTGGTCGGGAAAGAGTCATACGAATCAATTCTGAGACGAAAAATTTTTTGGTCAAAAAAAAAGGAAGGTTAACCCCTTTGTATTTTTGGCGAAAATTTTCGCGATTTTCAAAAGTGCTGGAATAAATTAATTGTGGCACTATTTCGACGTAATTTTGCGAGAGAAATCGATTGGGCGCAGTCCCAATACGCTGCGATCAACGCATCGAAAGTTACAGCCAAAAAACGAAAACCTGAATTTTCGACATTTTTCAGCAGGTGCTTTTTTTCTCGTATCTTCTCTCCCGTTGAACCCACGCTCCTTTTGCTGCGTTTTCTGAGTTCCTTGGGGTCTAATTGGTCGGGAAAGAGTCATACGAATCAATTCTGAGACGAAAAATTTTTTGGTCAAAAAAAAAGAAAGGTTAACCCCTTTGTATTTTTGGCGAAAATTTTCGCGATTTTCAAAAGTGCTGGAGAAAATTAATTGTGGCACTATTCAGACGTAATTTTGCGAGAGAAATCGATTGGGCGCAGTCCCAATACGCTGCGATCAACGCATCGAGAGTTGCAGCCAAAAAACGAAAACCTGAATTTTCGACATTTTTCAGCAGGTGCTTTTTTCCTCGTATCTTCTCTCCCGTTGATCCCACGCTCCTTTAGCTGCGTTTTCTGAGTTCCTTGGGGTTCAATTGGTCGGGAAAGAGTCATACGAATCAATTCTGAGACGAAAAATTTTTAGGTCAAAAAAAAAGGAAGGTTAACCCCTTTGTATTTTTGGCGAAAATTTTCGCGATTTTCAAAAGTGCTGGAATAAATCAATCGTGGCACTTTTCCTACGTAATTTTGCGAGAGGAATCGATTGGGCGCAGTCCCAATACGCTGCGATCAACGCATCGAAAGTTACAGCCAAACAACGAAAACCTGAATTTTCGACATTTTTCAGCAGGTGCTTTTTTCCTCGTATCTTCTCTCCCGTTGAACCCACGCTCCTTTTGCTGCGTTTTCTGAGTTCCTTGGGGTCCAATTGGTCGGGAAAGAGTCATACGAATCAATTCTGAGACGAAAAATTTTTTGGTCAAAAAAAAAGGAAGGTTAACCCCTTTGTATTTTTGGCGAAAATTTTCGCGATTTTCAAAAGTGCTGGAATGAATTAATTGTGGCACTATTCCGACGTAATTTTGCGAGAGAAATCGATTGGGCGCAGTCCCAATACGCTGCGATCAACGCATCGAAAGTTACAGCCAAAAAACGAAAACCTGAATTTTCGACATTTTTCAGCAGGTGCTTTTTTCCTCGTATCTTCTCTCCCGTTGAACCCACGCTTCTTTTGCTGCGTTTTCTGAGTTCCTTGGGGTCCAATTGGTCGGGAAAGAGTCATACGAATCAATTCTCAGACGAAAAATTTTTTGGTCAAAAAAAAAAGAAGGTTAACCCCTATGTATTTTTGGCGAAAATTTTCGCGATTTTCAAAAGTGCTGGAATAAATCAATTTTGGCACTATTCCGACGTAATTTTGCGAGAGAAATCGATTGGGCGCAGTCCCAATACGCTGCGATCAACGCATCGAAAGTTACAGCCAAAAAACGAAAACCTGAATTTTCGACATTTTTCAGCAGGTGCTTTTTTTCTCGTATCTTCTCTCCCGTTGATCCCACGCTCCTTTTGCTGCGTTTTCTGAGTTCCTTGGGGTCCAATGGGTCGGGAAAGAGTCATACGAATCAATTCTGAGACGAAAAATTTTTTGGTCAAAAAAAAAGGAAGGTTAACCCCTTTGTATTTTTGGCGAAAATTTTCGCGATTTTCAAAAGTGCTGGAATAAATTAATTGTGGCACTATTTCGACGTAATTTTGCGAGAGAAATCGATTGGGCGCAGTCCCAATACGCTGCGATCAACGCATCGAAAGTTACAGCCAAAAAACGAAAACCTGAATTTTCGACATTTTTCAGCAGGTGCTTTTTTCCTCGTATCTTCTCTCCCGTTGAACCCACGCTCCTTTTGCTGCGTTTTCTGAGTTCCTTGGGGTCTAATTGGTCGGGAAAGAGTCATACGAATCAATTCTGAGACGCAAAATTTTTTGGTCAAAAAAAAAGGAAGGTTAACCCCTTTGTATTTTTGGCGAAAATGTTCGCGATTTTCAAAAGTGCTGGAATAAATTAATTGTGGCACTATTCCGACGTAATTTTGCGAGAGAAATCGATTGGGCGCAGTCCTAATACGCTGCGATCAACGCATCGAAAGTTACAGCCAAAAAACGAAAACCTGAATTTTCGACATTTTTCAGCAGGTGCTTTTTTTCTCGTATCTTCTCTCCCGTTGATCCCACGCTCCTTTTGCTGCGTTTTCTGAGTTCCTTGGGGTCCAATGGGTCGGGAAAGAGTCATACGAATCAATTCTGAGACGAAAAATTTTTTGGTCAAAAAAAATTGAAGGTTAACCCCTTTGTATTTTTGGCGAAAATTTTCGCGATTTTCAAAAGTGCTGGAATAAATTAATTGTGGCAATATTCCGACGTAATTTTGCAAGAGAAATCGATTGGGCGCAGTCCCAATAGGCTGCGATCAACGCATCGAAAGTTACAGCCAAAAAACGAAAACCTGAATTTTCGACATTTTTCAGCAGGTGCTTTCTTCCTCGTATCTTCTCTCCCGTTGATCCCACGCTCCTTTTGCTGCGTTTTCTGAGTTCCTTGGGGTCCAATTGGTCGGGAAAGAGTCATACGAATCAATTCTGAGACGAAAAATTTTTTGGTCAAAAAAAAAGGAAGGTTAACCCCTTTGTATTTTTGGCGAAAATTTTCGCGATTTTCAAAAGTGCTGGAATAAATTAATTGTGGCACTATTCCGACGTAATTTTGCGAGAGAAATCGATTGGGCGCAGTCCCAATACGCTGCGATCAACGCATCGAAAGTTACAGCCAAAAAACGAAAACCTGAATTTTCGACATTTTTCAGCAGGTGCTTTTTTCCTCGTATCTTCTCTCCCGTTGAACCCACGCTCCTTTTGCTGCGTTTTCTGAGTTCCTTGGGGTCTAATTGGTCGGGAAAGAGTCATACGAATCAATTCTGAGACGCAAAATTTTTTGGTCAAAAAAAAAGGAAGGTTAACCCCTTTGTATTTTTGGCGAAAATGTTCGCGATTTTCAAAAGTGCTGGAATAAATTAATTGTGGCACTATTCCGACGTAATTTTGCGAGAGAAATCGATTGGGCGCAGTCCTAATACGCTGCGATCAACGCATCGAAAGTTACAGCCAAAAAACGAAAACCTGAATTTTCGACATTTTTCAGCAGGTGCTTTTTTTCTCGTATCTTCTCTCCCGTTGATCCCACGCTCCTTTTGCTGCGTTTTCTGAGTTCCTTGGGGTCCAATGGGTCGGGAAAGAGTCATACGAATCAATTCTGAGACGAAAAATTTTTTGGTCAAAAAAAATTGAAGGTTAACCCCTTTGTATTTTTGGCGAAAATTTTCGCGATTTTCAAAAGTGCTGGAATAAATTAATTGTGGCAATATTCCGACGTAATTTTGCAAGAGAAATCGATTGGGCGCAGTCCCAATAGGCTGCGATCAACGCATCGAAAGTTACAGCCAAAAAACGAAAACCTGAATTTTCGACATTTTTCAGCAGGTGCTTTCTTCCTCGTATCTTCTCTCCCGTTGATCCCACGCTCCTTTTGCTGCGTTTTCTGAGTTCCTTGGGGTCCAATTGGTCGGGAAAGAGTCATACGAATCAATTCTGAGACGAAAAATTTTTTGGTCAAAAAAAAAGGAAGGTTAACCCCTTTGTATTTTTGGCGAAAATTTTCGCGATTTTCAAAAGTGCTGGAATAAATTAATTGTGGCACTATTCCGACGTAATTTTGCGAGAGAAATCGATTGGGCGCAGTCCCAATACGCTGCGATCAACGCATCGAAAGTTACAGCCAAAAAACGAAAACCCGAATTTTCGACATTTTTCAGCAGGTGCTTTTTTTCTCGTATCTTCTCTCCCGTTGATCCCACGCTCCTTTTGCTGCGTTTTCTGAGTTCCTTGGGGTCCAATTGGTCGGGAAAGAGTCATACGAATCAATTCTGAGACGAAAAATTTTTTGGTCAAAAAAAAAGGAAGGTTAACCCCTTTGTATTTTTGGCGAAAATTTTCGCGATTTTCAAAAGTGCTGGAATAAATTAATTGTGGCACTATTCCGACGTAATTTTGCGAGAGAAATCGATTGGGCGCAGTCCCAATACGCTGCGATCAACGCATCGAAAGTTACAGCCAAAAAACGAAAACCTGAATTTTCGACATTTTTCAGCAGGTGCTTTTTTCCTCGTATCTTCTCTCCCGTTAATCCCACGCTCCTTTTGCTGCGTTTTCTGAGTTCCTTGGGGTCCAATTGGTCGGGAAAGAGTCATACGAATCAATTCTGAGACGAAAAATTTTTTGGTCAAAAAAAAAGGAAGGTTAACCCCTTTGTATTTTTGGCGAAAATTTTCGCGATTTTCAAAAGTGCTGGAATAAATTAATTGTGGCACTATTCCGACGTAATTTTGCGAGAGAAATCGATTGGGCGCAGTCCCAATACGCTGCGATCAACGCATCGAAAGTTACAGCCAAAAAACGAAAACCTGAATTTTCGACATTTTTCAGCAGGTGCTTTTTTCCTCGTATCTTCTCTCCCGTTGATCCCACGCTCCTTTTGCTGCGTTTTCTGAGTTCCTTGGGGTCCAATTGGTCGGGAAAGAGTCATACGAATCAATTCTGAGACGAAAAATTTTTTGGTCAAAAAAAAGGAAGGTTAACCCCTTTGTATTTTTGGCGAAAATTTTCGCGATTTTCAAAAGTGCTGGAATAAATCAATTTTGGCACTATTCCGACGTAATTTTGCGAGAGAAATCGATTGGGCGCAGTCCCAATACGCTGCGATCAACGCATCGAAAGCTACAGCCAAAAAACGAAAACCCGAATTTTCGACATTTTTCAGCAGGTGCTTTTTTCCTCGTATCTTCTCTCCCGTTGATCCCACGCTCCTTTTGCTTCGTTTTCTGAGTTCCTTGGGGTCCAATTGGTCGGGAAAGAGTCATACGAATCAATTCTGAGACGAAAAATTTTTTGGTCAAAAAAAAAGGAAGGTTAACCCCTTTGTATTTTTGGCGAAAATTTTTCGCGATTTTCAAAAGTGCTGGAATAAATCAATTTTGGCACTATTCCGACGTAATTTTGCGAGAGAAATCGATTGGGCGCAGTCCCAATACGCTGCGATCAACGCATTGAAAGTTACAGCCAAAAAACGAAAACCTGAATTTTCGACATTTTTCAGCAGGTGCTTTTTTCCTCGTATCTTCTCTCCCGTTGAACCCACGCTCCTTTTGCTGCGTTTTCTGAGTTCCTTGAAGTCTAATTGGTCGGGAAAGAGTCATACGAATCAATTCTGAGACGAAAAATTTTTTGGTCAAAAAAAAAGGAAGGTTAACCCCTTTGTATTTTTGGCGAAAATGTTCGCGATTTTCAAAAGTGCTGGAATAAATTAATTGTGGCACTATTCCGACGTAATCTTGCGAGAGAAATCGATTGGGCGCAGTCCTAATACGCTGCGATCAACGCATCGAAAGTTACAGCCAAAAAACGAAAACCTGAATTTTCGACATTTTTCAGCAGGTGCTTTTTTTCTCGTATCTTCTCTCCCGTTGATCCCACGCTCCTTTTGCTGCGTTTTCTGAGTTCCTTGGGGTCCAATGGGTCGGGAAAGAGTCATACGAATCAATTCTGAGACGAAAAATTTTTTGGTCAAAAAAAAAGGAAGGTTAACCCCTTTGTATTTTTGGCGAAAATTTTCGCGATTTTCAAAAGTGCTGGAATAAATTAATTGTGGCACTATTCCGACGTAATTTTGCGAGAGAAATCGATTGGGCGCAGTCCCAATACGCTGCGATCAACGCATCGAAAGTTACAGCCAAAAAACGAAAACCTGAATTTTCGACATTTTTCAGCAGGTGCTTTTTTTCTCGTATCTTCTCTCCCGTTGATCCCACGCTCCTTTTGCTGCGTTTTCTGAGTTCCTTGGGGTCCAATGGGTCGGGAAAGAGTCATACGAATCAATTCTGAGACGAAAAATTTTTTGGTCAAAAAAAAAGGAAGGTTAACCCCTTTGTATTTTTGGCGAAAATTTTCGCGATTTTCAAAAGTGCTGGAATAAATTAATTGTGGCACTATTCCGACGTAATTTTGCGAGAGAAATCGATTGGGCGCAGTCCCAATACGCTGCGATCAACGCATCGAAAGTTACAGCCAAAAAACGAAAACCCGAATTTTCGACATTTTTCAGCAGGTGCTTTTTTCCTCGTATCTTCTCTCCCGTTGATCCCACGCTCCTTTTGCTTCGTTTTCTGAGTTCCTTGGGGTCCAATTTGTCGGGAAAGAGTCATACGAATCAATTCTGAGACGAAAAATTTTTTGGTCAAAAAAAAAGGAAGGTTAACCCCTTTGTATTTTTGGCGAAAATTCTCGCGATTTTCAAAAGTGCTGGAATAAATTAATTGTGGCACTATTCCGACGTAATTTTGCGAGAGAAATCGATTGGGCGCATTCCCAATACGCTGCGATCAACGCATCGAAAGTTACAGCCAAAAAACGAAAACCTGAATTTTCGACATTTTTCAGCAGGTGCTTTTTTCCTCGTATCTTCTCTCCCGTTGATCCCACGCTCCTTTTGCTGCGTTTTCTGAGTTCCTTGGGGTCCAATTGGTCGGGAAAGAGTCATACGAATCAATTCTGAGACGAAAAATTTTTTGGTCAAAAAAAAAGGAAGGTTAACCCCTTTGTATTTTTGGCGAAAATTTTCGCGATTTTCAAAAGTGCTGGAATAAATTAATTGTGGCACTATTTCGACGTAATTTTGCGAGAGAAATCGATTGGGCGCAGTCCCAATACGCTGCGATCAACGCATCGAAAGTTACAGCCAAAAAACGAAAACCTGAATTTTCGACATTTTTCAGCAGGTGCTTTTTTCCTCGTATCTTCTCTCCCGTTGAACCCACGCTCCTTTTGCTGCGTTTTCTGAGTTCCTTGGGGTCCAATTGGTCGGGAAAGAGTCATACGAATCAATTCTCAGACGAAAAATTTTTTGGTCAAAAAAAAAAGAAGGTTAACCCCTTTGTATTTTTGGCGAAAATTTTCGCGATTTTCAAAAGTGCTGGAATAAATGTATTTTGGCACTATTCCGACGTAATTTTGCGAGAGAAATCGATTGGGCGCAGTCCCAATACGCTGCGATCAACGCATCGAAAGCTACAGCCAAAAAACGAAAACCCGAATTTTCGACATTTTTCAGCAGGTGCTTTTTTCCTCGTATCTTCTCTCCCGTTGATCCCACGCTCCTTTTGCTTCGTTTTCTGAGTTCCTTGGGGTCCAATTGGTCGGGAAAGAGTCATACGAATCAATTCTGAGACGAAAAATCTTTTGGTCAAAAAAAAAGGAAGGTTAACCCCTTTGTATTTTTGGCGAAAATTTTCGCGATTTTCAAAAGTGCTGGAATAAATTAATTGTGGCAATATTCCGACGTAATTTTGCAAGAGAAATCGATTGGGCGCAGTCCCAATACGCTGCGATCAACGCATCGAAAGTTACAGCCAAAAAACGAAAACCTGAATTTTCGACATTTTTCAGCAGGTGCTTTTTTCCTCGTATCTTCTCTCCCGTTGAACCCACGCTCCTTTTGCTGCGTTTTCTGAGTTCCTTGGGGTCTAATTGGTCGGGAAAGAGTCATACGAATCAATTCTGAGACGAAAAATTTTTTGGTCAAGAAAAAAGGAATGTTAACCCCTTTGTATTTTTGGCGAAAATGTTCGCGATTTTCAAAAGTGCTGGAATAAATTAATTGTGGCACTATTCCGACGTAATTTTGCGAGAGAAATCGATTGGGCGCAGTCCTAATACGCTGCGATCAACGCATCGAAAGTTACAGCCAAAAAACGAAAACCTGAATTTTCGACATTTTTCAGCAGGTGCTTTTTTTCTCGTATCTTCTCTCCCGTTGATCCCACGCTCCTTTTGCTGCGTTTTCTGAGTTCCTTGGGGTCCAATGGGTCGGGAAAGAGTCATACGAATCAATTCTGAGACGAAAAATTTTTTGGTCAAAAAAAAAGGAAGGTTAACCCCTTTGTATTTTTGGCGAAAATTTTCGCGATTTTCAAAAGTGCTGGAATAAATTAATTGTGGCAATATTCCGACGTAATTTTGCAAGAGAAATCGATTGGGCGCAGTCCCAATACGCTGCGATCAACGCATCGAAAGTTACAGCCAAAAAACGAAAACCTGAATTTTCGACATTTTTCAGCAGGTGCTTTTTTCCTCGTATCTTCTCTCCCGTTGATCCCACGCTCCTTTTGCTGCGTTTTCTGAGTTCCTTGGGGTCCAATTGGTCGGGAAAGAGTCATACGAATCAATTCTGAGACGAAAAATTTTTTGGTCAAAAAAAAAGGAAGGTTAACCCCTTTGTATTTTTGGCGAAAATTTTCGCGATTTTCAAAAGTGCTGGAATAAATTAATTGTGGCACTATTCCGACGTAATTTTGCGAGAGAAATCGATTGGGCGCAGTCCCAATACGCTGCGATTAACGCATCGAAAGTTACAGCCAAAAAACGAAAACCTGAATTTTCGACATTTTTCAGCAGGTGCTTTTTTTCTCGTATCTTCTCTCCCGTTGATCCCACGCTCCTTTTGCTGCGTTTTCTGAGTTCCTTGGGGTCCAATTGGTCGGGAAAGAGTCATACGAATCAATTCTGAGACGAAAAATTTTTTGGTCGAAAAAAAAGGAAGGTTAACCCCTTTGTATTTTTGGCGAAAATTTTCGCGATTTTCAAAAGTGCTGGAATAAATCAATTGTGGCACTATTCCGACGTAATTTTGCGAGAGAAATCGATTGGGCGCAGTCCCAATACGCTGCGATCAACGCATCGAAAGTTACAGCCAAAAAACGAAAAGCTGAATTTTCGACATTTTTCAGCAGGTGCTTTTTTCCTCGTATCTTCTCTCCCGTTGATCCAACGCTCCTTTTGCTGCGTTTTCTGAGTTCCTTGGGGTCCAATTGGTCGGGAAAGAGTCATTCGAATCAATTCTGAGACGAAAAATTTTTTGGTCAAAAAAAAAGGAAGGTTAACCCCTTTGTATTTTTGGCGAAAATTTTCGCGATTTTCGAAAGTGCTGGAATAAATTAATTGTGGCACTATTCCGACGTAATTTTGCGAGAGAAATCGATTAGGCGCAGTCCCAATACGCTGCGATCAACGCATCGAAAGTTACAGCCAAAAAACGAAAACCTGAATTTTCGACATTTTTCAGCAGGTGCTTTTTTTCTCGTATCTTCTCTCCCGTTGATCCCACGCTCCTTTTGCTGCGTTTTCTGAGTTCCTTGGGGTCCAATGGGTCGGGAAAGAGTCATACGAATCAATTCTGAGACGAAAAATTTTTTGGTCAGAAAAAAAGGAAGGTTAACCCCTTTGTATTTTTGGCGAAAATTTTCGCGATTTTCAAAAGTGCTGGAATAAATTAATTGTGGCACTATTCCGACGTAATTTTGCGAGAGAAATCGATTGGGCGCAGTCCCAATACGCTGCGATCAACGCATCGAAAGTTACAGCCAAAAAACGAAAACCCGAATTTTCGACATTTTTCAGCAGGTGCTTTTTTCCTCGTATCTTCTCTCCCGTTGATCCCACGCTCCTTTTGCTGCGTTTTCTGAGTTCCTTGGGGTCCAATTGGTCGGGAAAGAGTCATACGAATCAATTCTGAGACGAAAAATTTTTTGGTCAAAAAAAAAGGAAGGTTAACCCCTTTGTATTTTTGGCGAAAATTTTCGCGATTTTCAAAAGTGCTGGAATAAATTAATTGTGGCACTATTCCGACGTAATTTTGCGAGAGAAATCGATTGGGCGCAGTCCCAATACGCTGCGATCAACGCATCGAAAGTTACAGCCAAAAAACGAAAACCTGAATTTTCGACATTTTTCAGCAGGTGCTTTTTTCCTCGTATCTTCTCTCCCGTTGATCCCACGCTCCTTTTGCTGCGTTTTCTGAGTTCCTTGGGGTCCAATTGGTCGGGAAAGAGTCATACGAATCAATTCTGAGACGAAAAATTTTTTGGTCAAAAAAAAGGAAGGTTAACCCCTTTGTATTTTTGGCGAAAATTTTCGCGATTTTCGAAAGTGCTGGAATAAATTAATTGTGGCACTATTCCGACGTAATTTTGCGAGAGAAATCGATTGGGCGCAGTCCCAATACGCTGCGATCAACGCATCGAAAGTTACAGCCAAAAAACGAAAACCTGAATTTTCGACATTTTTCAGCAGGTGCTTTTTTCCTCGTATCTTCTCTCCCGTTGAACCCACGCTCCTTTTGCTGCGTTTTCTGAGTTCCTTGGGGTCCAATTGGTCGGGAAAGAGTCATACGAATCAATTCTCAGACGAAAAATTTTTTGGTCAAAAAAAAAAGAAGGTTAACCCTTTTGTATTTTTGGCGAAAATTTTTCGCGATTTTCAAAAGTGCTGGAATAAATTAATTGTGGCACTATTCCGACGTAATTTTGCGAGAGAAATCGATTGGGCGCAGTCCCAATACGCTGCGATCAACGCATTGAAAGTTACAGCCAAAAAACGAAAACCTGAATTTTCGACATTTTTCAGCAGGTGCTTTTTTCCTCGTATCTTCTCTCCCGTTGAACCCACGCTCCTTTTGCTGCGTTTTCTGAGTTCCTTGAAGTCTAATTGGTCGGGAAAGAGTCATACGAATCAATTCTGAGACGAAAAATTTTTTGGTCAAAAAAAAAGGAAGGTTAACCCCTTTGTATTTTTGGCGAAAATGTTCGCGATTTTCAAAAGTGCTGGAATAAATTAATTGTGGCACTATTCCGACGTAATTTTGCGAGAGAAATCGATTGGGCGCAGTCCCAATACGCTGCGATCAACGCATTGAAAGTTACAGCCAAAAAACGAAAACCTGAATTTTCGACATTTTTCAGCAGGTGCTTTTTTCCTCGTATCTTCTCTCCCGTTGAACCCACGCTCCTTTTGCTGCGTTTTCTGAGTTCCTTGAAGTCTAATTGGTCGGGAAAGAGTCATACGAATCAATTCTGAGACGAAAAATTTTTTGGTCAAAAAAAAAGGAAGGTTAACCCCTTTGTATTTTTGGCGAAAATGTTCGCGATTTTCAAAAGTGCTGGAATAAATTAATTGTGGCACTATTCCGACGTAATTTTGCGAGAGAAATCGATTGGGCGCAGTCCTAATACGCTGCGATCAACGCATCGAAAGTTACAGCCAAAAAACGAAAACCTGAATTTTCGACATTTTTCAGCAGGTGCTTTTTTTCTCGTATCTTCTCTCCCGTTGATCCCACGCTCCTTTTGCTGCGTTTTCTGAGTTCCTTGGGGTCCAATGGGTCGGGAAAGAGTCATACGAATCAATTCTGAGACGAAAAATTTTTTGGTCAAAAAAAAAGGAAGGTTAACCCCTTTGTATTTTTGGCGAAAATTTTCGCGATTTTCAAAAGTGCTGGAATAAATTAATTGTGGCACTATTCCGACGTAATTTTGCGAGAGAAATCGATTGGGCGCAGTCCCAATACGCTGCGATCAACGCATCGAAAGTTACAGCCAAAAAACGAAAACCTGAATTTTCGACATTTTTCAGCAGGTGCTTTTTTTCTCGTATCTTCTCTCCCGTTGATCCCACGCTCCTTTTGCTGCGTTTTCTGAGTTCCTTGGGGTCCAATGGGTTGGGAAAGAGTCATACGAATCAATTCTGAGACGAAAAATTTTTTGGTCAAAAAAAAAGGAAGGTTAACCCCTTTGTATTTTTGGCGAAAATTTTCGCGATTTTCAAAAGTGCTGGAATAAATTAATTGTGGCACTATTCCGACGTAATTTTGCGAGAGAAATCGATTGGGCGCAGTCCCAATACGCTGCGATCAACGCATCGAAAGTTACAGCCAAAAAACGAAAACCCGAATTTTCGACATTTTTCAGCAGGTGCTTTTTTCCTCGTATCTTCTCTCCCGTTGATCCCACGCTCCTTTTGCTTCGTTTTCTGAGTTCCTTGGGGTCCAATTTGTCGGGAAAGAGTCATACGAATCAATTCTGAGACGAAAAATTTTTTGGTCAAAAAAAAAGGAAGGTTAACCCCTTTGTATTTTTGGCGAAAATTCTCGCGATTTTCAAAAGTGCTGGAATAAATTAATTGTGGCACTATTCCGACGTAATTTTGCGAGAGAAATCGATTGGGCGCAGTCCCAATACGCTGCGATCAACGCATCGAAAGTTACAGCCAAAAAACGAAAACCTGAATTTTCGACATTTTTCAGCAGGTGCTTTTTTCCTCGTATCTTCTCTCCCGTTGATCCCACGCTCCTTTTGCTGCGTTTTCTGAGTTCCTTGGGGTCCAATTGGTCGGGAAAGAGTCATACGAATCAATTCTGAGACGAAAAATTTTTTGGTCAAAAAAAAAGGAAGGTTAACCCCTTTGTATTTTTGGCGAAAATTTTCGCGATTTTCAAAAGTGCTGGAATAAATTAATTGTGGCACTATTCCGACGTAATTTTGCGAGAGAAATCGATTGGGCGCAGTCCCAATACGCTGCGATTAACGCATCGAAAGTTACAGCCAAAAAACGAAAAGCTGAATTTTCGACATTTTTCAGCAGGTGCTTTTTTCCTCGTATCTTCTCTCCCGTTGATCCAACGCTCCTTTTGCTGCGTTTTCTGAGTTCCTTGGGGTCCAATTGGTCGGGAAAGAGTCATACGAATCAATTCTGAGACGAAAAATTTTTTGGTCAAAAAAAAAGGAAGGTTAACCCCTTTGTATTTTTGGCGGAAATTTTCGCGATTTTCAAAAGTGCTGGAATAAATCAATTGTGGCACTATTTCGACGTAATTTTGCGAGAGAAATCGATTGGGCGCAGTCCCAATACGCTGCGATCAACGCATCGAAAGTTACAGCCAAAAAACGAAAACCCGAATTTTCGACATTTTTCAGCAGGTGCTTTTTTCCTCGTATCTTCTCTCCCGTTGATCCCACGCTCCTTCTGCTTTGTTTTCTGAGTTCCTCGGTATACAATTAGTCTGGTAAGGGTCATTTGAATCGAATCTGAGACCAAAAGTTTTCTGCCCAAAAAAAAAAGTAAGTGTTACGTGGGGGTGAGGGTGTACTGAGCGGTGGTAGTTTATGATTAATTGAATAATCTAGCTCCCACGTAACGACAATGAATAATAATTAAATCTAAGAAAAAGACTTACCTCTCGATAAGCCGGTAATTTGTAGGATCGTGTTGCTATAGACCTATACAGGTCTGTGAGGTTTGTTTAAATAGTTGAGGCTATTTTATAATAAAGAAAATGGGAAGAAGGTCGCTCAAAATAAATGTTTAAAAAGATTTAACTGGTAAAAGATGAAGTATATTCTGGTTCAATTTAGTTATTGAAATATCTGGTAACAATCGATGGTGATAATTATATATTTGAGCCAAAAATAACAATTTATAAAGGTTTCAAATTGAATTAAAAATCGCGTGTTATACTATTCTAGAAGATAATATTATTTGGTACCAGGAACATCTACTCTGAACGATGGTTATAACTAGCTGGTCGTGATAATTGTATTGTATCTCTCTTTTTAGATTATCTTAAATCGTTTAATATTATGTATATATATTTAATATGTATATTTAATCGTTTAGTCTTATTTGTTAATTCTTGGAAACAATAAGTGGAATTTAATTGGGGGTAGTGAAGCTAGCCACCAATTCTATGCTTGGTTTTTGTGAATTTACTGAAGTAGTTTTGACTATCAAGGTGAACAAGAATTCGTCTAATTTTTTGAGGGTTAACACTCGGATTGACTTAGCTTTTGGGTGAATCGGTCGACGAGATTGAGAGCCGTCGGATCGTGTCGGTCTGCGTCGGTAGATTGCTGGACCAGGGGCCTCACCTCAAATTTGGAAGAGTTGATGAATCGAATGATGTTGAACGCTGGTCACTTAGTCTTTGTGAATTTAGAATGATATCTTGTTATCGAAAGTTTGAAAGTGTCTGTTTGTGATTTTGATGATAAGTTAAAATTGATTGGAACGATTATTTATTAAAAATGATAGTGTAATTATTATTATTTTTTACTTAAGATTACCTGATTCGCTTGAATCAGGGCCGAACTCAATTTTAACTAAGGAAAATGGAATATCATAAAAATGTCTATTCGCGAAATGACGAGATTTAGTAAAGAACAGAAAAGATGGAAATGTAGAAGATAGTGAGTCTTTTGCAGCTAACAGAATAACTGAATGCTCGAATTTAACGAATTAGCGCGAGACTTTAGGTCGGTCACAACTAAGATTTTCCAAACGCTACTCTTGCTCGAGAGGGCTAATCCGGGTTTACGTCCACGCACTTCGCGACTTGACAGACGAAAGACGCGGCTTCTTGGGCCCGAGGGTCCAAGGAGCTGCAGTTGTAATTAGTTACAACGGTAATTAGCCAATGAGGTGCGAGGGCGACCTCCTGGTGCCCAAATCCACATGGTCAGCGTTACTTCTCGCTCTCCAACGGTGTTCCGACGATTCTCAATCTCGTCGGTGACACATTGAAAATATGAACAAAAGATATTTGCATGCAATGTTCACACATTCATTCATACATTCCAATGAGTAATCTATTTTAATTTGATGGTTCTGAAGGTAGTGGTTTATCCTAGTTATTGATTATAATTTTAATTTAAAAAGAGGAATATTTCCAGGCTGAGCGCTACTGATACTAACTCAGCAGTCTCTCATCTCAGTTCTTGGTACCAGATAAATAGAATAAAGTTGAACCTTATACTAGGGATCATCGTTGGTCTCTACGTGACTTTTGCCAGGAGGGGTGGAACTCGCCGTTATTAGAATATGAGATTTTGATGAAATGATATCTGTGCATTGAAGAAATTAAAGCAATGAAATGAAATGGAATTTTGAAAAAGTTACGCCAAGGCGGTACGTCGGGGCGTAACATCCCTCCCCACTTAGAAACCATCAACGTCCCCGTTGATGAATAATTAAAGGCTAGTAGATATACAGAAATTGAGAGTAATCAAAAGATAATGTATGTGTATATGTGACAGTGTCACAACGATGATGAAATATTAAGGTATTATATAGTTTATAAAAACAAATTTCAGGTCGGCGGGAGATTAGCTCTCTGTGATCAGTAAACTGGTCAGCCGGCCTTCACATCAAGAGCCACATATATATAGTTAACATAAGGAAGTAATAACGTAATTAAAGGTGGAATATTTTATGACATGGCAACAATCGTTGCTACTGCAATCTAGGATGTAAGGTCGGCGGGAGAATAACTCTCTGTGATCAGTAAACTGGTCAGCCGGCCTTACACCAAGAATACGATGTATGTATAAAGTTAATATAAGGAAGTAATAACGTTACTAAAGGTGGTATATTTTATAAGATGGTGACCATCGTCTGTATCGCAATCTAGGATGTAAGGTCGGCGGGAGAATAACTCTCTATGATCAGTGAGACTGGTCAGCCGAGTTCTTCATAGCGAAAATGACTTATGCGAAACGTTGGTGGAACGGCTAGTGTGTTCTGCGTTGGTTGACATTTGGCTTTGGCGCTGCTGAACATCAGGTGTACCGTGTCCTCTGATTGGTGAACGAGATCTGGATGCTCGGCTAGCTGGAGAGCCTTACGCCTTGGTAGAGGCCGGATTCCGTGCATTTAGATCTTTGTGGTGGGCCCAGTGTCATGTGACCCACTGAGAGTCGTAGTCGTATGTGTACCCTCGTAGCGGATACTCGTTAATAGGTTGACGAACGGGAATCCTGGCAGTACTTTTAAGTGCTGCCTTGTTTTGGCATCTGGGTTCCTTTGGAGTAGTGCATTCTGGACCCAAACAGCCCGTCGACTGCATTCAGCCACTCGAACTCGCCTTTTCTCCTGTTAGGTTTTGTAAAAGTTTTCACCAAATTGCCATTTGCCTTAAATAATTGCCGAAGTTCCAATGGTCATTTTTTTCTAATATACTGTAGCATTTTTAACGTTAATTTGGAATGAAAGGAATTTGAAAGAAAGGAAAGGTTTCAAGGTTAACATCACACTGAGTTGATCCATTCAAAAGCTTCTGAACAAACTCTAAGGGCAGATCAAGTTCATCGCTGAACTTCCCTCTTAAGTGTTAGGCTTCAAACTTAGAGCTAGTTACAGTTGAATATCCCTCGTTGCGGTTGGTCACGCCCCATCCGTTGGCGTTAAGCTTAAAATTACTTAGAAATAAAGAATCGTTTCCGTAGTGCCCCTCGTACTGCACTTACTCCTGAGCAACTAATCTGCTTCCCTAAGTCTGATGTTATGTAACTTTTCATAGTATATCCCACGATTGTTGGTAAATGATGTGATTATGTAGTCCTCCAAGTTGGTTTCTCTCAATATCCAAAATGCGATAATTAATAAGGTAAATTCCCCTAATGAATCCATGGTATTCTTCTTCCTCAAGTTCGAAAATGAATGTACATTACTCCCAATCCCATATTTGTAGTCGCATTAATCAGTCTACAATGCGTTCCATCAGTAAGCCAATTCGAGTTTGTCTACATGTTTAATGAATCTTTCACCGTTGTTACCTTCTAATACTACGTTATTGTTTTCCAAGACTTTAACAATTCTATATGGACCCTGGTATCGCTTGCTAAATTTTCCTTTTCTAGCTTCTATCTGTACGCGTACCATGTCTCCCGCTTTGCCTTTGAACGGATGTACTGTCCGATCGTAATACATTTTCGACCTTTCCTTCGCCTGCACTAAGTTGTTCGCAGCCAAGGCCTGCATTTCGTTTAATCTGATTATTAGGTCTTCAAGATACGAGTTGTACGTTAAACAGTTTTCCTCAGTATCAAACGAAGTTGGACAGCGCGCTATTCTTCCGAAAACTAGCTCATACGGTGTGAAGTTTGTGGCTTCATGAACTGCCGTATTGTATGAAAACATAGCAAATTGAACTAGTTCATCCCAATCGTCAAACTCATTAATATAATGTTTAATGTACTCTGTTAAAACAATATGACTACGTTCTAATGCGCCATTTGATTGTGGTCGATAGCTGGAAGTTGTAATATGTTTAATTTTGAAAAGTTTAGCTAATTCTTGTAATAGTTTATTTACGAAGCTTGTTCCTCGATCTGTTAGAATAGTTTTAGGCGATCCAAATTGCAAAATCAGATGTTTTACCATTGCATGAGCCACTGTCTCAGCTCTTATATCGGGAATAGGCACGGCGATACAAAATTTTGTCAAATTATCCTGCATAGTTAAGATATGCTTGTTGCCACTAGGGGTCTGCGGAAGTGGACCTACTGTATCTAGTGAAATTTTCTGAAACGGCTCAGATGGAGTGTCCGTTATTAGCATTGGCTCCCTAGTCTTTACGCGAACTAGCTTTTGTTCTTGACAGCTTTCGCATCTTCGAATGAAATTACTGATATCCTCTCTCATTCGTGGCCAATAAAATCTTTCGCGGATTCTTCGATAAGTTTTGGTCACGCCTTTGTGTCCTCCCATTAGTCCACTATGCATTTCCGAAATTATGCCTGGTCTTATTTCTACCGGTGGTATCTCGGTTATACCTGAACAGATGGTAATGTCTATGTCTTCGTCCTCAAAAATATATATTAATAAATTCGCGATGTCTATTGATAGTTCGTCAGTCATATCCCCTAATTTTGAAATTCTAAATGTTTTTATTTTCAAATCTAATAAAGTCGTTTTCAAATTTCCCAAAGCTACCTTGACGTTATGTAATTCTATTTTGTCAAAATGTTTTCTTTTAACTACGAGGCTAAATATGCTATATTTTCCCGTTTTTGTTATAATAACTTGGCCTAATTTTGGTTTTGCATCACGATGATCGTCTGCATTTATTAATTCCAAATCGTTTAATAGTCTGCTGACTGGTGTAGAAAATTCTGAATCTATTGATATGAAATGTACATAATTGTCTTTTCTGTATGTCAAATTTTCACGACTGAATGAGATTCTATTCCCTGAATGGTAACCTGTTTTGGGAAATTTTAATGGCGATACTGTTTCTAAATCTGGTGGTATACTTTCCGTAATTTCAATTTGCGTTGGTAAATCTCGGAATTCTAGTTGCGGCTGTAAACGCCTTGGCGTTTTGCTGACCTTGCTTTTCACTGAAATGTTCCCTGTCTCATTCAACTCAGGTATCATATTCAAAGGATACGGGGTTGAGAGTGCTATTGGTCTGGGTGCGACTATAGGTGTTGGTAATGCCGATTTCTGCAAAGGTCGACTAACTACTGTTTCATTCAAATTATTTTGATTGGTATTAGTCTGTCCAGCCTCGCTATTGTCTCCTTGATTTCTCTTAACTTTTTCTAAAAATCTCTCAATTTTTTTATTCAGTTCGTCGTCATCCGTCTCGTCTTTTTCGTCGAGTACCTCACGTATGGTTTCGTCTAATTCTTCACCCTCTGATATATGTCCTGGTAATTCTACTTCATCTGCATCCGAGTTACTGGAGTTGTCTAGAAGACTCCTCTCGTGCAAGGTCTTGTCAAAGAGTTCAAATGAATCTTGCAACTCCTTCGGATTCAGATTACTTCTTTCGCGCAAAGATTTATTAAAGAGGTCAAATGATTTCCTTAATTCTTTAGGATCTATAGATAATTTAGCTTTACGACTCGCTTCTGTTTGCAAAAATACATCATCATCCGAATCGCTATCTCTATCACGCGGTGATTTTAATTTTACTGCTATATTTTCAGGCTCAGAATCAGATTCAACGTCGTCGTCGGTTCGTGCGTCAGTCTGAATGTCTGTTTGTTCAGGTTGTCGTGTTCCCTGGGATGTAGTAGGTTGTTCAAGACCTAAATTCGGTAATACACTTCTTTGCCTCCGGTAGGCCGGCGGTTCGGAAGATTCATCGTCGGATGAGTCTTCAGAAACAGCTTGCCTACTTCCTGCTGTTGTCCTAGCTCTCGATCGAGTTCTTGTTGAGATCGCGTTCTCATCACGCTCTATGGTAGTCTTTGTTTTTGGACAGAATGTTTCGTCAGCTGATTTTTTCCTTGGGACTGAGTCTGATTTAGCTAATGGTCGCTTTATTTTTGGAGCAGGTAATTTTGAAATTTTCGAATCGATGGGTAATATCTTCCATTGGTTCGGTTTACTCCTGACCTTCAAGTTTGACCAAGGGTTCATAATAGCAAATATCGTTTGAAGTTTTTGATTTTCTATTAATTTTAAATTTGTACAAGCAAAAATTTTGATTCCCGTTCCTCCAAAAATGAATCGTAACATGGTTCTTACCTTGTTCCATGCTAGTTTATCTAGACCGCATCCCATTCTAGGTATTCTAACTGTTTTAACAGAGTCATCCTCTAAAATTTTCCGAAAATTGATCAGACTGAGGTACATGTCTTCATATTCTGGTTTGTCCCAAAAGTTTAATTTTGTCATAATGTAATAAATTTTCTGATCTGGCAGTTCTAATTTAGCTACTGAATGCATATCAGCTTGACTGCGAAGGTGTTCCGGTACCCCATACTTTTTCCTAAAATCGCTTGCTATACCGGAACTCATTTCAAGATCTACAGAAACGGTATGCGCATAATTGTCAAGTCTATCGAAAACGCTTTCGTGTACTTCAATAATGTTTGGATTTTCAATATCAGCTGTTCTAATTATTTTCAAATAGTCTGAATACTTTGGAAATGAATCTACAGATTTAATTATTAGGTTGTCACTATCGTTTCCGCTATCAGATGACTCCGGCGATTGGTTAATGCCGTCGGTAATAGGGACTGGGTTGCGCGACAATGCATCTGCGTTACTGTTAAGTCGTCCAGCCTTGTGTTTGAATTCATACTCGTAATCTCGTAACTTGAGCCTCCATCGTATTAGTCGCTGCCCGGGATCTTTAATCGAGTCGATCCAGCGTAATGGCTCATGATCACTAACCAGTGTGAATTTTCGGCCATAAAGGTAAGGTCGAAAATGTAGTACGGCATATAGAGCTGCTAAACACTCTTTCTCAGTTGTGAAATAATTTTGTTCCGCTTTGCTCAGAGCACGAGACAGGTAGGCGACGGGCATGTCATAACCGTCCACCTCCTGGCTCAAAACGGCTCCGATTGCATAGTCGGATGCGTCGGTAGTTAACGTGAATTGCTTCTTAAAATTTGGGTACTGCAAGATAGGATATTGGCATAGATATTTCCTTAAAATTTTGAAACTTTTCTTTTGATCTTTTCCCCAAATAAATGGTGATTCTTTCTTTAATAGGTCTGTGAGAGGCCTAGCCTTTCCCGCAAAATCTTTAATAAAACGCCTGTAGTAACCGGCTAGTCCCAGAAATTGTCTAATGTTCTTAGGATTTTTAGGTTGTGGAAAATGTCGAACCGCGGTAATTTTCTTCGGGTCCGGTCTAACTCCTGATCTGCCAATAATATGGCCTAAATAAGCCACTTCTGTTTTTAGGAATTCACATTTATCTGGTTGTAACGTTAATTTAGCGTCCTTTAATTTGTTAAATAACCGGCGGATTTTCTTCCCGTGTTCTTCTAAATTCTTTGCATAAACTACGATGTCGTCTAAATAAACGAAAACTTCGACACCTTGTAGTCCGCGTAATGTTTGATCCATTAATCTTTGAAATGTAGCGGGCGCGTTTTTAAGCCCTTCAGGCATTCTGAGATATTCGTAATGACCGTTTGGTGTTGTGAATGCAGTTTTTGCTCTATCTCGGGGGTCCATTTCAATTTGTTGGAAACCGCTGGCAAGATCGAAAGTTGAAAAATATCGCGCTTCACCGAGATGATCAAGAATGTCTGTAATATTAGGTAATGGATACGCGTCCCCAATTGTCTTTTCATTCAATTTCCGAAAATCTATTACCATGCGCCATCGTTTTCTACCCGCAGAATCTGGTTTTTTGGGTACAATCCACACGGGTGAATTATACGGTGAATTTGAAGGAACTATTATTCCGTTGTCAATTTTAATTTTGATTTGGTTTTCAATCTCGGTTTTGTGGATTGGAGGGAACCGGTATTGTCGCGTATTAATCGGTATATCATCCTCTGTTGGTATACGATGCTGAATTCCGGGTGTAGATTTTAATTTGTCTCCAGGTAAATGAAATAATTCTGGATATTCCTCAATGATATCTAATACGTGGTCGCGTTCCTCTATATTTAAATGATCTAAATGCAATTTTGATTGAATTTCTGTAAATCGATCAGTCACTACAGGTTCTAAATTTAAGTCTTCTGAACTTGAATCGTGATATTCATGCTCCTCCGGAAAGTTGTGATATTCAAAAGGTATCACTTCCTGTGGTGGAATCTCTATCTCAATATCTCTATCCAAGGTATTAATTGCAAGAACATGGCATACGCCATCTTGTACCGAGACTGCAGCCTCACCAATGTATACTCCGTCCATGGTTTCTACGCGTGGCAAATATGCTTCTTTTGTGCCACAACTGATTACGTCGATGCCAATGGCTTGCTTTGTGCGCGCACGAATTTTAAAGAATCGTTTTTGCGGTTTTGTTTCGGTATCGGAATGTTCTTCGTATCCGATAAATCGTATCGGTCTAATCGGGTCAGTTTTCGTTACCAAGGTGTTATGTGTGAAAGAGATCTCAGCCTTACGTTCGCGCAAATAATCTTTACCTAATATACCGTCGCAATTTAGCAAAAAGGTTGATCGTACGACGTGAAATTTACTTGGTTCGTTTTGTAAAGTCAAATTTGTTATTCCCAAAGTTTTTACTTTATCGGTTGTTATTCCCGTAATCGTAGAAATTTCGTCTACACTGATTAAAACGTCAGGATGTAAAACATTAGCTTTAATGAGACTGATATCTGCGCCGGTGTCTATTAGAAAAATAGCTGAGTGTTCTTTTAATTCAGGAGCTGTCATCCTGATCAGTGGCGATTCTCGATCTGGTCCGCACGTATCAATGCACCGGCCGGCGGTTCCGCGAAACGGACCGTCGGTTGACGCTCGGGCGTCGCGTACCTCGCCGTTGCGTCCGGACGACGAGTCGCGTTCAAGTTTAAAGATTCAGCTGATTCGGACGTTCTACGCGGAGATGGTGACCGTGTTCTGACGTTCGAATTATCAAACCTCGCTTGATTAAAACCGGACTGCTGATTCGGGTCGTATGAACGGGTGTTTAAATTTGGCGAATTCGGTCTGCTCGTATTTAAATTTGCTCCCGGCGATCCCGATCTCTGTGGAATCGATGTAGGATTTATTGTGGGCGGATATCCATAAGGTGGTAAATACGGATATGTCATCGGCGGATAATAATACGGGTGTTGTGGAAAATAAGGCGGATATTGATAACCACGCGGTTGCTGGTACTGAAGCTGTGAGTGAGCGGGCATGCCGTATGGGTAATAACCCCTCGGCTCGGGTGATCGTCGATCGGCGACGTTTGCCGTCGGGTGTTTGTACATCGCCGCGTTCGGTGACGGGCTTCTCGCGCGTGTCTCCGCTCCGTCTGAGATGCCATAATTCGAATACAATTGCGGCGCGTTATTTTGATTATAGATCATTGGAGAGTTCGGTTGCGGAATTTGTACTCTCTGCGTTTCTCCGGAAGATATTATTCCCTGGCGCATACGATTTTCTGTTTTTCGCGCTAACTTAAACGCTTCTTCCAATGTCTTTACACGTCCTTCAACATATCTTTCGATAGCTTCAGGTAGTCCTCGAATATAAGCATCCAACGCGTTCACTTGTAGAACTTTCATTACCGCGTCGACTTCGCTTTTTCCGTACTCGTCTTCTAAAGCTACGCGAGCTGCACTAATCAAGATTTTTAATCGATCGTAGAAATCGCTCACGTTTTCATCACGTTTCATCCGTATATTCGCGATCTCTTGTTGATAATACGGATAAGTCTTTTCAGCTGCAAATCGACTTTTCAGATGTTTTATCAATTCATTGACCGTATTAAAAGTCTCGCCATATGTACTATCGCGAGCTGCTCCTTGCAATTTTCCTAGAACGCACTTTACATATGCGCCTTCCGAATTCGGCGGAATATACACTGAACCGTTTTGCACGTCTTGTAAGAAATCTTTCAAACGAATGTTTTTCCCGTCAAAATATGGAATATTTAATGTACTATGCTGCAACGCAAAGCACTCCGCCATCGACGTCATCATCGCATTACTCGCGTCTAGAGCGGATACATTGGTTCGGTCCGCGCTCTGGTTTCCCGTTTCGTTGGGCATTTCAAAATCGAAAAAGGTTGTTTATGCACACGAAATAATTCAGGCCAATTTTTAGGCAAATATTGGGAACACAGCTAATACACAAATGACCAGTGGAAAATTCGGCAATATACGATATCAGGATATTATGACATAGACATACAAATACACAAGTAATAATTCGCAGAGTTTCATGCACAATTTGTCATTAATTATATAATTATTATCTAGAAAGAAAGATACTTTGTTTTTTCATGCGTTTGACCAGTTTTTCAATTTTAACACAAAAACTAAAGAAAATTTTTTTTTTATTTTTTTTTTTTTTATTTAAACAAATCTCACTTTTAGCAACAAAATCCCACCGCTGCCACCAATTCTTGTGTTACGTGGGGGTGAGGGTGTACTGAGCGGTGGTAGTTTATGATTAATTGAATAATCTAGCTCCCACGTAACGACAATGAATAATAATTAAATCTAAGAAAAAGACTTACCTCTCGATAAGCCGGTAATTTGTAGGATCGTGTTGCTATAGACCTATACAGGTCTGTGAGGTTTGTTTAAATAGTTGAGGCTATTTTATAATAAAGAAAATGGGAAGAAGGTCGCTCAAAATAAATGTTTAAAAAGATTTAACTGGTAAAAGATGAAGTATATTCTGGTTCAATTTAGTTATTGAAATATCTGGTAACAATCGATGGTGATAATTATATATTTGAGCCAAAAATAACAATTTATAAAGGTTTCAAATTGAATTAAAAATCGCGTGTTATACTATTCTAGAAGATAATATTATTTGGTACCAGGAACATCTACTCTGAACGATGGTTATAACTAGCTGGTCGTGATAATTGTATTGTATCTCTCTTTTTAGATTATCTTAAATCGTTTAATATTATGTATATATATTTAATATGTATATTTAATCGTTTAGTCTTATTTGTTAATTCTTGGAAACAATAAGTGGAATTTAATTGGGGGTAGTGAAGCTAGCCACCAATTCTATGCTTGGTTTTTGTGAATTTACTGAAGTAGTTTTGACTATCAAGGTGAACAAGAATTCGTCTAATTTTTTGAGGGTTAACACTCGGATTGACTTAGCTTTTGGGTGAATCGGTCGACGAGATTGAGAGCCGTCGGATCGTGTCGGTCTGCGTCGGTAGATTGCTGGACCAGGGGCCTCACCTCAAATTTGGAAGAGTTGATGAATCGAATGATGTTGAACGCTGGTCACTTAGTCTTTGTGAATTTAGAATGATATCTTGTTATCGAAAGTTTGAAAGTGTCTGTTTGTGATTTTGATGATAAGTTAAAATTGATTGGAACGATTATTTATTAAAAATGATAGTGTAATTATTATTATTTTTTACTTAAGATTACCTGATTCGCTTGAATCAGGGCCGAACTCAATTTTAACTAAGGAAAATGGAATATCATAAAAATGTCTATTCGCGAAATGACGAGATTTAGTAAAGAACAGAAAAGATGGAAATGTAGAAGATAGTGAGTCTTTTGCAGCTAACAGAATAACTGAATGCTCGAATTTAACGAATTAGCGCGAGACTTTAGGTCGGTCACAACTAAGATTTTCCAAACGCTACTCTTGCTCGAGAGGGCTAATCCGGGTTTACGTCCACGCACTTCGCGACTTGACAGACGAAAGACGCGGCTTCTTGGGCCCGAGGGTCCAAGGAGCTGCAGTTGTAATTAGTTACAACGGTAATTAGCCAATGAGGTGCGAGGGCGACCTCCTGGTGCCCAAATCCACATGGTCAGCGTTACTTCTCGCTCTCCAACGGTGTTCCGACGATTCTCAATCTCGTCGGTGACACATTGAAAATATGAACAAAAGATATTTGCATGCAATGTTCACACATTCATTCATACATTCCAATGAGTAATCTATTTTAATTTGATGGTTCTGAAGGTAGTGGTTTATCCTAGTTATTGATTATAATTTTAATTTAAAAAGAGGAATATTTCCAGGCTGAGCGCTACTGATACTAACTCAGCAGTCTCTCATCTCAGTTCTTGGTACCAGATAAATAGAATAAAGTTGAACCTTATACTAGGGATCATCGTTGGTCTCTACGTGACTTTTGCCAGGAGGGGTGGAACTCGCCGTTATTAGAATATGAGATTTTGATGAAATGATATCTGTGCATTGAAGAAATTAAAGCAATGAAATGAAATGGAATTTTGAAAAAGTTACGCCAAGGCGGTACGTCGGGGCGTAACATAAGGCTAACCCCTTCGCATTTTTGGCGAAAATTTTCGCGATTTCGGAAAGTGCTGGAATAAATTCTATCTGGCACTATTCCGACGTAATTTTGCCGGGGAAAACGATTAAGCGCAGTCCCAATACGCTGCAAGCAACGAATGAAAAGTTACGGCCCCAAAACGAGAACCTGAGTTTTCGACATTTTTCAGCAGCTGGTTAATCCTTCGTAATTTCTCTCCTGTTGATCCCACGCCCTTTTCGCTGCGTTTTCTGAGTTCCTGGGTGTCCAATTAGTCAGGTAAGGGTCATTTAAATCAAATCCGAGACCAAAAGTTTTTTGCCCAAAAAAAAAGTAAGGCCAACCCCTTTGCATTTTTGGCGAAAATTTTCGCGATTTTGAAAAGTGCTGGAATGAAATCTATCTGGCACTATTCCGACGTGATTCTGCGAGAGAATTCGATTGGGCGCAGTCCAGATAGGCTACGATTTTGTCATCGGTAGCTACAGCAGTAAAACCAGGTAATTTTCTCAGTAGTCCTCTAGGAGCTGACTCTCAGCCATTTTTCATATCTTCTCTATATCTGTAAAAATCTTCACTCGATAAATTAAAAAACAACAGGGTCAACTTTCCCAACAACAAATCAAACGTTTCGGCTAAATTATGGTAAATCCCCGACGTATATTCCCAATTATAGTCGCGAAGAAGAGTCACACATTCGTAGCATTAGGTCCTTTTATTGACGATGCCCTCATTATTGTACAAGTGCCTGAGTGTCAGTGTGTAGTAATGTCACAATTTCAGATCAGAAGTAAATTTAAAGACAACGAAGACTGCAAAAACATGATGAAACATCGCATAAGAAATCTTATACTCAGACGTGGAAATCAGTGTGCAGTATTCATTGTTGGAATCAGAATATGCTTAGTACCGTATCGTATAGTCATCATCATAACTTGAAGATATAGTTCAATTTTCGGCCCGCGTAATTGTACAACAAGACTCCGCATGCGGACACGATGTATGATGTATCATATTGTGTCTTCTCTTCATTTTCTCATCTGTATTATCTATACAAAGAATCAATTTTCGTCCTTTTTTTTTTCGTATTTTTCCAACTGCTGGTCGGTTGGGGTTTCAGATCTCTTTTGCGCTTTCTGATGGTTCAATTATTCCAGAAAGCATCATGCAAATCGTTTTCGAGACGAAAGTCTTTTTACTGACAAACTAACTCTTTCGGATTTTTTGTTAAATCTTTAACAATTTAAAAAAATTCTGAAATCTATTTTGCGATGCACTTCATCGTGATGGAATTCTTCCACGAAAGGATTAGATCGTGTGCACTCCGAATAGATATAATGCACAATTAAAATATATATATCCTGCAGCAGTAACCACTTCAGGTATTCTTTTATTTTCACCGACGTGGAATGATTCTTACCACGAATATCAATCGAACCAATTTTATTCTTAAGATAATTGATTACATTTCAGATTTATTTTCGAAATATATTACGCATAATGAATTTGACGACGATAGTTTATTCCGTTGAACTTACGTCATTCGCACAATTATCGAATCTTAAGTAGTAATTTAACACACAGAGTAAGATTATCAACAGATTATTGGTTTTTTATCTTACACATAATATGCTTTCCGAACATTGCATAGAACATCACATCGATTACCACGGAATTACATATTGAAATGTACACAATAATTTATACTCTATTTATTATAAAGTTCGTGTTTTTTTTTCCAAACTCTCTCGATTCATCATTCTTAGTAATAAAGGCATTCGCCTTCACATATTTTCGTAAATATGTTGCTATTGCATTATTATGTGTTGTCTTCAATCTTAACAATTGCGATAAAAGTGAAAATGTATAAAAGACAAATGGTTTGACAGAAAGAAATATTATTCTGTTCAAAAAAATGTACGGACTTATTTTACCCAATACTTCTAAAACCTACTGAAAGTTTCGTTTCGAAAGAAACGATGTTCTTTTTCCTTTTTAATAATCTAAAATTATGATCAGAAACGAACGGTAATACCGAAACCCGTTTCATTTTTTTTCAAAAGTGGCAACTAGTCTAGAAATGCCAAATCCGTTCCAATAATTGTACATTGAACGTAAGAAATGTTCGTTATGAATTTTTTCGAATCGAAATTTTTTTTGAATCGAATCACTCCGCCCCTCATCGGTTGTCGCGTTGTAAAATTCAAGCATTTCGACAGAAACAAGAAACAAGTTTATCATGTCCAATCGTCAGATATCCATTTCTATGACGACGATAAAGTATCAAAAGCCATTATCCTAAGATTTATATTATTGTAAATACACGTACCGAGATCGTAATAATAATGAAGATCAAACAAGATTTCACTCAACATCAAGCCAACTTTTCCATACATACAAAATTTCACGATATACCTAATTTTTGAAGATAAATTTTCGTTATTGACGCAGCCAATAAAAGGAAATCCATCCGAATTTGAACGATATAATTTTCTGTAACCAAATCGACATTTCTTCGTTATTTCAAAATCCAAGAACTTCACTATCCACGCAACTTCCCTGCGCTGCACTTCCTTAACGAGTGTTGAAAATTACGCGAGTAAACACGTTGTCAGTTAATATTTAATTGCAAGTATGTGTTTTACTGCATATTGCAATTAACTAATCAACTTGTTCTTTGAGCTTCTTCAGATTCTGTGATCACTATATCGTTGGTCTGATATAATCGTCCAGCCACCGTTGAACCGCGATCAGATTCTCCTTGAGCCATAAATTCCTTGACCTGGCTTCGGCCTCAGCAACTCCTATAGTGTGTCCCAAGAACTTCAAACTGTCGAAGTGTTTCTCTTTGAAAATCTGAAACTGCAAAAATGCAATACATCGGTATATTATTTATATGGTTATTTTATTCTAACCTGTGTTTCGTTTTTCAGAATGAAATGTCTTACTTACGTCTTTGATATCTTGTTCATCCATAATACCGCTAGCAGATGCTTGGACGAACGCTTTCAGGATTGGATACGATTTTGAAAACCTGCAAAGAATGTTGTTGGTAAATTCTCTGTCCAAAAAATTGATCACACAGAATTTCAACACAGCATCGAGTTTCTTTTTTTTTTTACCATTTTATTGCGTAGTTTAAAATAACAAGACAAAAATCTTCCAGACTTGTACAAAATAATCGCACACTTAGTAAATAAAATCCATTAAGAATTGAGGTTTGAACCTGTCATAATAATTTATGTATTCATGTTTATGTAAAATAAAAAAACAAACCTTTGGAAAATCTCATTCCAGTATCTTCGGAGAAATTTGAATGCCGATCGAGAAGCCATTGGATTTTGACGAAAGCTGCGAAGTAATTCCAGAGTTTCGTGTTCGTCGATTTTCCCTTCGGTCATTATGTCGCTCAAAAGTCTTGTATAGAAAAACAATGAAAATCGATTCGATTATGGTTTTCTAGTTCATTTGATATTTGATGCAACACGCTTTTGTCTCACCCTAATAATCAATCACAATTTTTGTATAACTTTACGCGCAAAAACGCGTCACGATTATTTTCATCACATTGAGTTAACCGCATACTCACAGCTGAAGGATCCATTCCACCTGAAAGCACGGCAAAGCTGATAAGAGTTTCAATTTTGTTTCTCTATTCGAAGCGACAGAGATTTTCGAGAGTAGAAAATCCCATTCCAGCTTTCCGCCGAATCTCGCCAGGGTGCATTGGTGAGTTTTTTTGAGGTAATTAGGCACGTTGGAACTACGAATTGTGAGAATTGAAGAAAATTAAAGTCAAGAATATATCGTGACAAACATAGAGAGAATTTCGCTAATGTTTTTCATCATTTTCGTTTCCCCATCTATTAGAATATACCCATGCCAATTCCCTCGTAGGTTTAAACTCCGTAAAATCTTAAAGTGAGAAAATCTATCCGAGAATACATAGTCTTACAGTTTTTTCATATAGCTCTGACACTCTGGATTATCGACTAGACATGCCCATTTGATAGCAATCAATTTGAGCTGCGTTTCAGCGCTGGATGCTGTTACGTTTTTGAAGAGAGGTGATACGAATTTCACCATGAACTTCTGAAAGTAAAAGAATACCACTTTCTATAACCCGGCTGGTGTGCAAACCTCACTACGTATAACTCACTATCAGCTTCGATCAGTATATTTTCCATAACTACAAACTCATGCTCTTTAATAATTACCTGTTATTAATTAAACGTTAAGCAATCACTCCACGTATAAGAATACGACACATACGATGTGCTAATTTCTACAGCAATACACCAATCGGGCACTAAAATTTAACAAACGAAAGATTAAAACCGATCGATTACCTGAAAGCTCGGATATGCAGCAGTATTCTGTAAAAGGTAGTTGAGCTTTTCCATATTCTGAAAAGCGACCGTCCATGGTGAGTGGTGTGTCTCCCGCTTGTGAAGGAACTGAATTAAGTTCAAAGCTGCAGGATACGCCAAGCGGCCGGCCCAAGCCAAGCTAAGAGCATCGTCGACTAACGAAGTTCTCGTTGTTACCGGAAATTTATCGAATTTCGAGTCGAGGGCCGACGCCAACAGGCTCCAATTATCCAAGTCGTAATTAACCCGATAGTAGCCTTTGAACAGTATACAATTCACGAAGTAATGTACACTTAGTTGCCGAAGATGATGAGCTTTGTTGTAATTATCCAAACCAAATTTAGAATACAAATTATGCACATTGTAACTTTCTACTCTGAGTTCCACCAACTTCGTCGAGATGATCAAGACGAAAGTAGTCGGAGTCCAAAAAATTTATCGGTTCATTGTAATCAGCGTAACAAGCAACTCTTGAGTCGAATATGGTGTTAATTTTTTTGACACTGATGAATCGACTCACCGGTTTGATTAACGTTCAGTAAAAGCCACTTTTTTTCACCGTGATTCCCGAGCCCGATCAAAGTTGCCTCTTCCTGGCTCATCCACGTTCTTGACGGCGACGACCAGTTCTCTCCATCGACGATGTAAGTAACAGGAACGTGCCACAACTTGCGATTTGTTATTGTTTCGTTATCGAAAGCAAATTGCTCCTGGAATGAATAATGACCGTGTGTCATTTTGATCGGTAGTTTGAAAGAAAATAATCCAGGGTAACGCATGATTCTTCGGCTGACAGTGAATTGAACATAGAGTTCTTTTTCAATCAACCGATGAGTCAATGTTACTTTAACAGAGGATCCAACAATAACTAGGCCTTCCCTTAGTCTGCAACGAACAATCGCCACGTCTCAAGTAATTGTAACTACTGTTCGAGTCTGATGAGTTAATTAGTGTAACATATTACGTCCGGCGCCACATCTCCTTCTTGGTACTCCTTGAACCGTCCGTTGTTTTCGTGAACTGTTGCCCCGTCGCGTCGCCATCATTCCTGCTATTATTCAATTTACCTATATGCGTTGAAGTTGATGCTTCATCTTCCACAACGTAAATTCTCGGAAATGTATACTCTGCATGCCGGTTTCTAATTATTCTGATTGACCATTTCCTGCCAAAGAAATGGTCTGCAGAATTCAAAGAAACTAAGGAAGTTTGTCATCCATTTCGAATATTGATACAATTATTTCAACGATGCACTCGATTGTCAGTAGTCAAGCTGTCGTACGATACTTCCATTTCAAAAAGTATAGTAGATTCCTCTGAGTGTAGATAGGCGACAGCAGTTTTATCCATTATATGCCACCGTGTGTAGTTATCTCTTGGATACTTATTGTTATATGAATGAGTATTTTCTTACGGTCAGTATATCGTACCTACCCGTGAGTTTGATAATTGAATTTAACAGTAACTCACTTGCCGCACGGTTGCAGAAGCACTTTCGTAATTCCTGGTGACAGTGACGACCGGAAAACCACCCTGGTCAATCCAGGACGCAAAAACCTGTGCTAAGGATACGCCGTCCGGAAGCCATTGAGCTTCTTTCGACATAGAGACAAGGAAATCGGAGACATCGGCATTCGCGTTCGCCCTGTGGAAGCGATAATGGAAATCCAGTACAGCAAAACATTGATCGTTACACGCTAGTGAAACGGGTACCCACCACCTAGTCAGGAACGTTTTGTAGCCGTTCCTAAATCCCGAGTCAGATATCACGTAATTCAACATGCGAATCAGACATGCACCTATAACGAGTAACAATTTATGCATGAAAAAAACCTGTGTATATTACAACAAGAAACATCGAATTTCATCGATAATTCAGACGATATACCGGATTCAGAGGATCACTTATCAATTTCTGTCCCTCGTATGTTTAAATAGTCACTCACCCTTTTCGTAAGTGTTTTTCAAAGCTGTAAACTTGAGCTTGGACCTCATAGACCTCGACACGTCGTAGGCATCAGCCTCAAACACGCTGTGCTGAAGGATGCCGATTGAATTGAAGGAATCGAGGCTCGGATCTGTCTAAAAAATCGATTAAACAGCTGTTATAAACAATATTCCGGTCTGTTAATTTCCGTTATATCGCTACTTGCCTTATCAGCCAGTAAGTATTGTAAGTAGAATAATGAGCCCTCGAGGAACCAAGCTTCCATCCGAGTCTGGGTGCTGACCAACCCTCCAAACCATTGTTCGCCGATCAATCTAATTAGGTTCTGAACCTCAAACTCCTTAGCAATTGCAGAAGATTCTCGGTCCAATGACAGCATCGATTCCCTGTCACGAGATAACGTGAATATAATACATGCCGTTGAAAAGGATTAATTGTACCATGCGTCGATACTAATATTAAACTTGAGATGATGTTGACCTGATGAAAATTAGCCCGGGGCTGCTTGTGCCGTCACCATCAAGTCCAGGTAGAGCAGCAATGTCCAATTTAGGTAGTGGATACGGGACTGAGAAGAAATGCCTCAGGCTTTGCACGACTCTCCCCATCGTCTCGAAGACGAAACGAGTCTGACCAACTTCTCTGCTTCGGATCCACAAAGTTAGAGGTATTTCTAAGTTGTGAAGATTCGGTTCCACTATCGGTTGCAAATCGGTGATAGCGAATGCCAGGCTATGCGAAGAGAGTGGAGGTGTCGTTTGAAAATGGTCCATCGCCAACTCGTTGGAACTGAAACGAATGCGCAGGTCCCAGTTATTACACTGCTGTGAAAATTCTAACCCCGCAATGTCGGGTATCGATCAACGTAGCTTTGTCGCTACTCACATGGCGCTTGATGATATCAGAGGCATATTGGTCAGAGTGTGAAAAGTCGTAGGCCTCGCTATTGACAGGGAAAATCTAGCCTTGTCTACCGGGTCTTCGAATCCAGGAAAGAGCGTACCAGTGTCAAACGGTTTCAACTTGGTCGCCAGTATCCATCTGGAAAAGTTGAATAAAATTCAAGGAGAGTGATCATCGAGCGATCGAGTTTCGACTCACCTCTTCTGGTCCTCAAGGTCGTAAGTGTTATTGAAAACAGCCTGGCCGTCGACCTTGGCTTCGTACGTTATTTCAACGGAATAGACCCCTCTTAGGATAGGGGAATTCGGATAAATTACGTAGAAACCATCGACGGCGTCCATCTCGTCATTAGCGATTCGAATCTCGGTGCTCCTCTTCGGAGAAGAGAGTGAGGGAGGCTCGGGCGTCGAGCTCGAAACAATCGGACGAGTGGTGATCAAAGGTGGTGAAATTTTTTGAATGACTACGGGCAGTTCTGAACTTGGAGCCGGTAATTTAGCCTTGTCTTTTTCAAAATAAGCGTCGTTGCTCGTGGTGATTACATCTGGAGGTGTAATCGAGGTAGGGGCTGAAGTTTCATTGGTGGCAACTTTATGACTGGATGATTCGGTCGTAACAATACTGGATAGATTCACTGAAGTCCGAGAGGAAGTGTTGTCCAAGCCTGATTCTGACAATGATGAAGAGAGCATTCGCGTCATTAGGAAATGAAAAAGCACGAAATAAACCTGTGGAAATTTAGTCTTACCTTCCGGCGTCATTCTAGAATCGTGGGGCGTAGGTTCAGACGTGCTCTTTATCTCAGGATTTGTCACTTTCTCGTCGTTACCGTCCCTCCTTCTCCTGGAGTGAGCATGTTCCGATAACAGATCATCCGCTGAGAACAGTCTCGTTTTGATTACCGTGATCTCCTTGGCGTTCAAAACTATTTTTGACAAGGGCCGACTTCCGTTATAAGCGAACTCCACGATTAGATGACCGTTTAACTTGGTCACTCCTGTTTCCGTAACTGGGATCAGTTCCACTTTGTAAAGTGTTGGAAAGATCAAAGGCGAAACGGAGAACCTGGCTGAGGGTCTGATTCCCTCAACGTCATCCTCTTCAGCTAAGGTCAGAGCCGTCAAAGTCTGCACAATGCCACAAAAATCACCTTTTAGTTATGCTGCTTTCTCCCGAATATCCTCCAAGTCAGTTCACCTCCTGGATGCAAGAAGCTAAGTCAAAACCATTGACATAACTCACTGGCTTGTTCGCCCATGGATTCAAGTAGGCTCCTATCAACCCTGCAGTGATGACACCAATGATGAACATCAGGATTATTACGGCAGTCTTCTTATAAGACAAGAAACAGCCGCCGTTTCGTTTATACTCCGTGTCACTGAGCCCGAGATCGCTCGTTGTGAACTCTGATCTGCTGCCTGCGATCTGGGCCATGTTATCAGCTAAAGCAATAACGGGGAAGAAGACAGCGATTAGTCTGTATTCAAGTTATAAGGGTTAGAAAATTTTTCAGGGCTCTTTTTTTCGCGTATTCCCAAACTGGAAGTAAAAACCATTCGTACAAGTATCATGTGGATTCTTAAATAGATTATAGTAGTCCGGTATCGTGTCCAATGACATCATCATTTCGTCGTAATTAGCTCGAATGGTTAAGTCACGCTATCCAAGCATTTTGATTCGAAACATCCGACTGAAAGCCACACGACGAATCTTTCGCAGCGTGATATGGCGATCGGACTAAGCGCGTACTAAGTAATTGCATTGTTTATGTTACTGATCCACTTCCGGTTCACCGCCAAGATCTCGATTGAATCCAAGACTTATCCGCAGGCATGCGATTTGCAACGATTTACACGATACAATTCAACAAATTAAACACGCTGAGAAGACCTTGTAGGTCACAGTTCCGGCTTTTAATTTCATCTAGATCACGCAACGCCTGTATTTTCGGTTTAACTGCTCTAGTCAGGTTATATACTGAAACTGATCGAAGCGGAGTTGAAGTTAGAATTTAAATTGTCCAACATCATTATGAGGTACGCAGCTTGCGCACGAGATGAAATGGAATTACGCGCGTACGCAAGCACTCACGCACGCAGGTTGCACCGTCGTAAATTGCACCTCGAGCCTCACTTGGTCCAGCAAGCGATAACAGCAAAAGGTGACGGACAAGTATAAGGTGGGTGAGTACAACGAATTGCGAGTGTGTGGTATAACACATCCGATAAGAAACGTCGCATACTACGAAACAATTGCGACGCCATTCTCCTCCGTTCTAGTCAATGCAGCAGCACGGAGAACCGACATAGATATGGGTATACACTGCAGAATTTATCAAAGTGCGGATTCTTCACAAATGCTTTCAAGACTGCCATACATTATGGCAGACGTCAAGAGCTTTAATCGAACAGTTCGTAATAACGTGAATTTTAATTTAAAATCAGTTTATTCACTTCCGAACGTCTCAAAGAACTTGTCTAGGTGGAAGAAAATAAAGGGACGTAAATCATTTCGAAATCAAAAATGGTTAGATTAGTTTGATCGAATGATCTGCTAAACCACAGGCTTTAGTGCGGTAGAAGAAGAAGAAACGGCAGATGAACCGCAAAGTTCTTCTAGAGTCGAAAAATTTCAACTTACAATTTCGCCTTGCCCAAGGCTCCCAGGAGCTGATGGACCCTCGGCGCATTGAAAAATCACTGTGATTGCGGATTAGTTAACCGGAAACACGCGTACTTTTTAAAAGTAAGCTGAATCGCGTTAATTGTTGACTTGAAAGAAAAGTACAAAGCTGGTAGAGAGATCGAGCACAATTATAGAGTTGCCGATATCCCGACTTCCACGGTTTTACCTATCGAAGACGAGGTGCGGACCGTGAGCCAGAAGTTGACGCGTTAATTCCCCCACCTATGGATCGGCACCGTACCTGCATATGCGCCAATCCATTCCACCATTGTTCTACAAACGGATCTCCCACCTCGCATGGAAAATGTACTTCAATCTCTTATAATACCGATGTAGTAATATATGGCTGTAATCTATCTCACCAAGTGTACCCGGTAATGCACCCGTGAATCTTCTCTTTTTAGGCGATTTGTATACTCAGCCCCTAAGTGACATAATGTCGGCATGATTCTGGTTATAGTTAGGGTTTCGTTCCAATTTTTAGAGGAGCAGATCTGACGGATGGTTAATTCGGACTTTCGAATAATGTTTTCGTCTTTTCCTATCTCAGAAATATTGGAATCGATATTACAGCATTTCTACAATCAGGTAATGCAAGAATCAAGACTCGTATGCACTCGCAGCAGTATCGTACATTTATATAAACACAATACCTGGTCAGTCACGTGATATTGGACGGTACTCCATTGTTCCGATCAATTATTCTACCGTGCTCATTGTCTGGAACGGTAAGATGTAACAAACGAAGAAATTATTGCAGAGACCGCGTACAGGCGTATGACAGAGAAAGATGAAGATTTTATTGTTGTGTGACCATAAATTACAATCGGAGTCGTAAAATAAACAGCAGTTATTGAATCCAGGTATACTTACAAGAAATACACGTAAAACATGCGACACTTTGATATAATGGAATACGCTTCGATGTTCGACCTCGTGCAATGTATAACAATAAACGGTTCAAAACCTACCGTCCGAATCGGTCAATTGAATTAGCCTCTGTGTGAAACTTAATTTGCAATAATTAACCAGCGGCGAGACTTACGGCTAACGTAAACAGCTTTATCGTATGCCGAGGCAGTGGTGAACTGGGACACATACGTTATTAAACCCATACGCGTAGGGTAAAGTCAGGTTCCCTAGATTCAATAATCTGTTGACATCCTCGACAATAAACGAGAATGTATCCGCTCGTGTGTGCGGCCGGTTGGCAGGATATAATTGGGAAAACTCGTGACATGCACCATGCGTGAATCGTCGAAGGATTAGATCGCACACTAGGCCACGTCCCATTCGTCCTATTGACAACGCAGCATCATGATCACCCGATTCTCCTATTGCCCATTCACAATCCGCTCCGTACTGTTCAGCCCGGCTTATGTCTGCCTCACTTACCTACGATTAGGCACTTTTGTTACGTCGAACGATAAATTGGATAATGGGCCGGTGGGTGTCCATTACTATACGTTCCCTTAAGTGGGTAAACGCAATTTCGTGCTTCGACTTCAGAAGAGGGGGTCACGTGGTCCCTATTTTTTTCATCTCAATCTACCGGACCGACATGGCCCGAAGTTTCTTCCTAGATTCCACACTCGCAGTCTCTGGGGAACAGTTGTTCACCACGAGTGTTTTTCGTCAGGGCAGTTCGAGTTTAATTATCCTCCACCTGCTGCTGGCTCAAGGTAATTAGACACGGTTACTCTTCCGAGGGAAGCCTTTTTCACTTTTCTGGGATAAGCGATCATTGTAGATGAATAATCGATCAATTTCACTAATTAAAATTAAGTGTAATCTATCTAGTTAAGGAAAGTTGATCCGAGTACCATGAAACTATTCGTGTTCCGGGTTGTGATAAAAATATCTTGGAAATGTCTCACTCGTGCATATTTATAGTCATCGGTATTTCGAATTAACGTCATGTGATGTAAGTAGGTTTAATCTCCCACCCACGTTCGTTGTGTGTTATAATAAAATACCTGGAGGATGAGTCACAGTAGGCAAATATTCACTTGTGTTATTAGTACTTGGATGTGTAATGAGAGAGTACGATAGCAGAGTTTGGGAAAAGATTAATCATTTTATTCATTGCATACTAAAACGATTCAGTACAATTTCTTTCGAAATATTTTGCTTCCACCCCAAACAAATACGGACTACAATGCCACAAGAGAAATTGTAATTTTTTATAAGTTTTCGGATGAGACTAAAGCTGAGCTCTTCCATAATCATACAGATTGAAACTCGAACTTCTTTATAAAATCATGAAATGGAGATCCGTTTGGATTTAATAACGTTGACTGTACTCACTGATTGCGCTACTAGGTGAAGAGTTTGGGCTGATTGTACCAGACGCTTTTCCAGTCAGTTTAATAAGCGAATACCATAGTTGTCTCGTGTCCGGATCGCAAATAATAAAAAACGTGAACAAAACGAAACCTTGTAAAGTAGCGGTGATACAAAATAGGTAACTGAATAGTAAACCACCCCCGATTTTCGCGAACAGACCGAATACCCAGGTGATTCCCAGTAGAAAGAACAGCATGATTCCGAGTCTAAGTTGCGCGATGACGAGGGTCTTATCGGCATGGAAATTGGGTCTTTTATTCTGAGCCCCTAGGATGCTGTGAATTACACGAACGAACAGAAACGCGTTCAGAGAAATAACGATAATCACCGGTCCGAGGAGGCCAACGTACTGTGCGATTCCTGATACGTAGCAATAAGTCACCTTGGAATCGGTTCCCGGCATGTAGGCGTAAGGATCGATCCCAGCAACGATGGAAACTATTATCATAGGAACTCCCCAGGCGAATGCGGCTGCCTTGAGTAAAAATCTTGGTGGTCGCGTAGCGCCGAGAACCGTGACGTATCTCTTGAATTGGAGCCAGGCGGTCACCAGCATCCACGAAAATTCGGCAAGCACGGCGTAGTGAAGAAGTGCGCCAGTGACGATGCAGGGAATCGGGTAATTCACGGAATCCACGATCGGCAATATGCCGATTACAAACTTCTCCAGTCCCAAAGCCAAGGCCAGTTGGATCAGGACTTTGCTGCCGGGCTTCTTTCGCCAAGTCTTAAAGACGGTTGCTGTTATCAGGATGCCGCATACACCGACCATGGACAGGACGCAGCCAATCACCGTTATCACCTCGAGGGCCTGCCCGTGCTGGATGGAAACTGGGTCCCCAACTTCCTCTGGACCCGGAAAGTGGCCCAAAACTAGCTGCGCAAAGTGCGTCAAGTGAGAACAAAGACAGACGTTCAACTCACCGGAAAGATCTCGTGTTCTTCCGGAGTTCTGGCACCCATCTTCAGACCAAGCGCTGAAAGAAGCTACGGTAGAAATACTGACATAATCGAAGTCCCAGAAAGCGCATGTCTTCGTTTGTTGCGAGGCTCCCTTCAACGGTTTGAATAGAAGCGGTATCGGAAACGGAAGATTCGCGCCGTAACCGGGCACCGACATGCTGATCACTCGACTGCTAACCTCGTTGGGATTTTGAGCTCTCAAACCACTGTCGAATACTGTGTCATCGTAGAAAAGAGTAGTCACAACCCTCAGAGGATCTTTTACGGTAGAGTTTTCCATGCTCGAGTTGAAATTCGTGTAGTTTGGCTTCATTAGAAGGTCGAGCAGATTCCTTGGTAGCCAGGTCGCAACCTCAACGTCACCCAGTTCAGCGACGTTTTCTATACTATGGTCAGGACCCAGAGGCACGAGGTTGAATTCAAAGAAAGAGCTGGACACCACGGTGGAATTCGTGGAGTTTTTGATCAGTGCCAGGCCAGTGACGTTCGTGATATTAGGGTCTGATATGTAGATGATCAGATTCGACCTAACGATGCTGATCAATCCGTCATCTTCAGCTAGATATTCCGTGCTGATCGTCGTTGAGGCGTAGTCTAGCAGCCTTCCAAGAGAGTCCAGGAGTATATTAGTGGAATTCAGAATCACGGACTGTCTGAGCACAGTTTTATCTGTTCTCATCACCTTGTCCAGTATAATCGAGATGCGGGATATGTCTTCCAGCGTGACTTCCGTTGAAACGTGAGTCGCCGCCTCGTGTTCGATTATTTTTGAGAGGAAATAAATATCGGCGGTCGAGAACTGCTCGACATTCTCAACTAGCCTCAAAACTTCATCCCCTGATTCACGGTCGTATGCCTGAACGTTCCTGCTGATTTCGTAAAACCTCCTCGTTAACGGTGAAATGTCACTCGCGCATTCGCCGGATGGCTCGGACCATGCACCCCCTTGCATGTAGCTTCCCTCGCAAACTCGGTGCACTGGAAGTCCCTTCGAGTCCAAGCAAATTTCTTCTGAAACAGCGGTAACCCCGACATGTGTATAAGGCCACACCAAGTGATTCTCACCTTTGCCAGTGACCGACCTCAGGCAACCGTCGCAGTTGCGTAAAAAAATGAACTTGTACGTTCGCGGGTTCATGGCAGCTAGTAGCTGAAACAATCGCTTCGACCTCATAAACGCGTTCGCGCTAACCTCTGCAGCAAAATTTTCATTGTCAAAGTATTTCGTGGTTACGTGACATAAAACACTTACGTTACCGTCCGGGGTAATTTTGAGGATTCGCATCAACCTAATATCCTCTACCAACTGTTCAGACGTCGTTTCCTCGATGTCGGTAGCAAGTTTTTTATACATATCGTAGAACGTCGGGTCGCATTTTTCGATGCTTTCACAAGCACCGATGACCTCAAGCCCCAGCGCGAACGTGTTCCCCTTTAGATCGTCGTAAGCAATCACAGGTTTCGTGGACAATAATTCTCCACCGACCGTGTGAGCCTCACAAATGTAAGAGCCAGGGCCTCTATCACTGATTTTCAGTCGATAAACCGTCTTGTGGATATCTACGTTGAGGTCAACGCGATCCTCGAAGTCGATGCCTGGCTCAATGTCTTTAGACGTCCATCGCTGATCCGAGATCCTCTTCAGTTTAACGTTCCGAATCAAGTCTCCATTCGCGTCGGTAAAACATCGAATTCCGGGATCGGACGATGACAACTTCCACAGAGCTTCTTCGCCATGAACACTAAGGCGAAGCTGTTTATCGTTTTGGTAAAACTTCAAACTAATGCTGGGAGCAGGATGAATCGGTGTATCAATTTGGCAAAATATGCAACGTAGTTTAACGCTGGTATTCAAATTTCTGGATTCACCGTTCACAGCCATTGCCACGGTGTTGCTGGTGTATCTGCCGTCACCTCCTATCCAGCAAAACTCCGTCTCCTTCAAATCCCGCTTCCTCGCCACTCCAGAAAATAGTTGTTCGATAAACGGATTGTCTATTTGCGCGGTCGTGCAGCTGTTCATAGCCCCTCGCCAGTCGATTCTCTCCTCGCTCTTCATCAGATTGAAGCACCGCTCATCCCCCGGAATTGGCGAGGCAATGTACTTCGGGGGACAGGCACCTTGCACGAAATAATCCTTCTCCACGATACACAGGTAGGGATGAGTGGCGGTGCAACTCTCAGACCTCACGTTGAAACCATTCGATAAATCGAGCACCAGACACCCTTTGCTTCTATCTCCATTAGTCACTTTAAATGCCTCCGACATGTGGAAACGCGAACTCCAGAGTGGACCCGGGACGATCCAAAGCAGAGGACCAAAATTGTTCAATCTTTTAACGGGAAGCCACGTGGTGTGCAACCCGCGTTCTTTGAGGTGTTCAAAAATTGCGATCAACAAGTCGGTTTCCACGTCGTCGAAGATCTTGGGGGAAAACCTACAGGTGTTGGCCCACATTTCCCTGGAAACCATTATGCAAACGTGATCTTCCTTGCCACTGACTACTGTATATCCTGGAGGGCAGTAAATTTTCGATTTTCTCGGGGAAACGTAAGAGCAGTTTGGCGCCACCCGGGGAAGCCATGTGTCTGAGCACTCTCTCTTGATGAGACGATAATCTTCTGAAAGACACAATGGATCGGAGTAAACCGACGTGTGGGAAAACGTCTTCGGCCAACTAACTCGGCCAACATTTCCTTGGATGCTGTCGACTGTGGATAGTTCCTCAGAGCACTAAATAGTAGAAAGATACATGTACATATCATAGTTAATGGGCGATTGGAATAACCGAAGCGTTATTAACTATTGGGTCTTTTATAATCAGAATGGCAATGGATCATTTACCATTAAATTGATCGGGCTCACCTGATTACGCGTTAATAAAACGCCATCGACTCGCCACGTCAAGAAGCCGACGACCAGAAATTCTGTGAACAAGATAAACAACTTGAAACGGGGTCCACGAGTTTATAATGACTTTAGAAAGTTGCAAAGCGTAATTTCTCGAATTTTTTAGATACAACTTGACGTGCTTGCTTGCATATCATTTTCTGTGCTGTATGTTTAATCATGATTGTAACCACAGATACGAAAGTAACTGTTCAAGAGATAACACGAGCTGAAGGGCTGTCCGTACCACCGGGGAAAGTTAAAATGTTAATAAAGTTTGAAGCGAGGCAATCACTACCAGTTTATAAAGTAATAAAAGTTCCACTTATACCTCTTAACATTCCTAACAGGTTTGAAGCTGTCGGGCGACTGATGCGAACTGACTTTCGGATGGGCGCCTCCTGCGTCTTATCTAATGAGCATCTTCGTTATAAGCTATTTGCAAATAATTATTGTGTATCTTACACGGAGAGCAATGGTCTATTCGATACGCACTGGTTGTCATAAACGGGTGATAAAAATTCGTTGACAACACGTTGTACTTTGATATAGCTATACCTGTATCACGAAATTGCATAATCTACTTCCTACAGCAGTAGAAAGATCAAAAACAAATGGTAAATGTCTTATGTTGCGTTTCAGAAAAATTAACGACAACCTACCATGGGGCGAACCACCGTTTTTTTGACGGTACTAGCTGCCGTCTTATTTTTGGGATCCGTCGCAGCTTACCCAAAACAGGTACCGGATAATTGTTCGAATTTAAACAACCACAATAATACATTGAACTTCCTGTAAACATGATTCAATTGGTATTTTATTTCAACTTTTGATTTATCAGAGTGCTAGACAGAAGCGTAGCGTCGATCTCAATGAAGTCTATTCGATGATCGGCTCGTATCGACTCCCAAAAGAAATTCATCCGACCAGTTATCGCCTTGAGCTACAACCTTTCATTAAGGAAGGCAAGTTCAAGGGCCGTGTAAAGATCCACATCGTCCCAACCGACAAGACTGATAGAATCACATTAAATGTTCATCCGGACCTACAAATTTCTCACTCGGATGTCCGGGTCACTCAACTGGATTCTTCTCCAACGTTCGTAGCACGCATTTATAATCCACGAACGAAGTTGAAAGTCGTTTCATAATTGAACATTCTTACCTGACGATACAAAACTTATTCCAGAAAGGAAGCACGGCCATCCGGGATGTTGACCGTCAATGTGGCCAGGACTGAACGCCACACAAAGAGACCGTGGTACATCATTCACCTCGAACAAATACTAGACGTACAGGATCTCTATGAGGTCGACATCACATTCTCGGGAAATATTACCACAAATGCTACTCAAGGATTCTTCAGGAATCAGTACAAGGATACCAGCGGCCAAGAGCAGTAAGTGGACAGATTAAACTAGAATTCAGGAAAGCGACCGTCCAAAAGTGTTGAGTATAACATTAAAAATATGTAATATTTGATTGAATTACCGTTACTTTACAGTTTCTTCGTTGCTACTTATCTACGACCAAATCATGCACAAAGGATGTTTCCGTGCTTTGACGAACCAGCTTACAAAGCCACCTTTAATCTCAGTGTAACTCGGCCAAGAAATTACACGGCTCGCTCCAATACCCCGGTAGAAAAGACCGAAGATGTGTAAGTATTCGATAGGAATAAATCCAGCTTGGTAATAATGAATATTCATTTAATATCTGGCAGCTCCGTTCAAAACTCACAATTACTGCTTCTATTTCATTTCATTCTAAGGTCGGGAGAACCGGACATTGTGTGGGATCACTTCGCACAGACGCCTCAAATATCATCGCATCAACTGGCACTCGTTATTTCTGATTTTGAAAGTATAAGCCCGACAACAAAGGTAAATGAAATGAACGGAAAGAGCCTAGACATCAGGATCTGGAGTCGGAAGGAGTATTTGGAGACCCTGCAAGCGGTCCCAGACAAAGTTGTCAAGATCATCAATTACCTACAAGACTTCTTTAACTCTTCAATCCTGGTTCCCAAGCTGGACATTATGGCTATTCCAATGTATTCAGCGTCCCAGGCATCAGACAACTGGGGCCTCATGTTTTTAAAGTGAGTTTTAATTTGATTGCGTCAATTTTAGATCAGGCACTTGATCGGTACCTCACACATTTCCGCAGGGAGAGTGAACTGAGCAGCACTGGAGTCTGGTCTACGGCATACCAAATAGCCTATCAATGGATTGGACAGTTTGCAACGCCGTTTTGGTGGAGTGATTCTCTAGTGAATGAAGCCCTCAATTCGTATTTGGCGTCAATGACTACGCTCGAGGTATATATTTGCATGTACTATTGTAATAATTCAGGCGTTACGACTATCAACATTTGTCCCCCTGAACACTAATGGAATATCTATTGCTATGCAATTTCAGATATACCCCGATGAACTGGAGGGAAAGTGGCCTACAACCGCTCTCTACTCTCTTTACTATGAGTTCGGTAAACGGTTCCCGTTCTCCAGAATCAATGGAATCAGACAAGACGCCACTGCTGCCAAAAGTATGCCGTATTTTTTTCTTCTTAAATTGAATTTGACACAAGGTTACTTGGTGGATTAAAACGAATGAAATTAAAGCATTGGCATACATTAGGCGACCGTTGTATAAAACAATAGAGTAAATAGGCAATAGAAGCTATCAAGATTTAGCGTGCATAAAAATCTCGACGTGGGTTTGTGTTGGTCTGTGTTATCTTAAATTTTATCGTTTGCGCTGACGACAAATAGTTACGTAGAGAGACTAACTATTCTTATGCCGCTGCATGCACACGTAATGCACAATACAATCCGCAAGCATTACAATCACACTGTTAGGCAGAGACTGAACCATTGTTTCTTCTTTATTGCAGCTGCGTTGGTATTCCGAATGTTCAACTACACTCTTGGAAACGACTTGATGCAACGAAGTCTTCGGAGATTTATCCACAATCAGTGGCGAGAGTAGTAATGCCTTCTCTACTTAGTCGGGAGTCAAATCGCCTTTGTTCTATTGGAATCACTAATTCAAAATTGGTATTCTGAGCGGGTGTAATAATTTAAATTCGTCTCCAACCATTAAATAACAGTGTGTGACCGTCCATATTTAAACACTAGTACTGGTCGCAGGCTGTCTTAAGAGTATGAGAAACATCAGCCAAGGTATTACTTAACTTGCATCTCACTTTTACCTTCAACGTTAATTGGTGTGTTGGTATGAGTAGCTCGAGCATTAAGTGCGGTGATAATTGTTTTTTCCACGCGTCGTCTTGGAGATAGAGCTTCGTATGGTATTGAGAGAATCCTTCATAAGGTATCTAGCGAATACAAATCAAACTTTGATCAATTGACTCCCGACTATAATCTTTCATCAAGGTTTACTAGACGATGATTAAATACATTGAGGTTTAATATGACACAGAAAGTCGAGGACCTTTTTCGCGGATGATATTTACACCTGCTTGAACGACGTGGCCAACGAGTCGCAAAAGCTGATTCCCGATCTAACTTTGAACAACATTGCTGCCTCCTGGATCAACCGGGACAGATTGCCTCTCGTCACGGTCACTCGTGATTACGGATCAGGGAATATAACTTTCAGTCAGGTTTGTAATTAAAACCCTGCTTGCTACTCGCAGTTCCTGCCTTCGGATGATTATCGACGAATATTGGTTGTGCGTTGATGCCTTGACCCAACCAGGCATTATGCAATGGTAGTTACAAGGATAATGGAATTCAATTGGCGTCGTAAACTTAGAGTGGATTCGTTCTTTTCAGGGGATCGTTCAGCCACTCTAAAGATTACTACTGACCCTGACAATTATAAACAGTATGATTGATGTCCCTGTACATAAATTATGTTTGCCAATTGCACCTGCATTCATCGATTGCTCTTCTCTACGCCGTTCATCAGTTTGATTATTTGTTTGTGCGGTAGGAAGTTTACTTGAGAGACCGACCTCAAGAGCCTTCTGAGAAGAGTAAGTACACTTGGTACATACCCATCGTAATCGTCTCCCAAGCCCAGCTTGACTTCAGTAAAACTGTACCAACGGTGTGGATGATGAAGGATGCGGACAGAAGCCTGACCATAAAAGACGTAGCGGCAAACGATAGTTTTGTTATTGTAAATCCAGAGGAAATAGGTAAGTGAGAACTTACCAAATGCCATTGAACTACATTCCTTAGTTTCACCTTCTGTTCCGTGTTTCCGTCTCACCGATGTCTAAAGGGTGAACTCTGATTGTCAGGTATGTTCCCCGTCAACTACGATTCTCGCAACTGGGGAATGCTGGCCAAGTTCCTGCAGGGTCCAGAGAGAGAGAAAATTCCAGTTCTAACCCGTGCCAAACTGTTACACGACGCATGGAATATCGCATACGCCGGAGATCTGTGTTTCGAAATAGCTCTGAACATGACGCTGTTCCTGAAGGAAGAAAGAAGTCACGTGGTTTGGGAGCCGGTATTCCCGATGATCGATCACATCGGAAGGCGCATTGAAAACAGCTGCGTACATCTCAAGTTTGAGGTAATTTTTACAAGGACCAAGAGTTTGGATCGTCTTAGTTGACGAAATAACGACATCTTCGACTTATTCTTGAACCGTTTTTCTTTTTAGGCGTTTATTCGCTCGCTGCTAAAGCCTGTGTACGCGAGACTCGGAGAAATACCACGACCGGGAGAACCTCTGTGGAAAACGCAATTGAGAGGAGTGACGAAGAACTTCTTGTGCAAGGCTGGATACGAACCTTGTATCAAGGAAGCGCGGGAGCAGTACAAGAAGTGGATGGCTAATGAAGAACCGGACAAAGGAAACCCGTCAGTATCGTCATTACATGTAACATAATGATGATTCTCTTCGCAGGCTGATCATGAATTTAAGTTTACTTCTCTATTTTTAGAGTGGCGCACGAATTCATCTGCCCAGTTTTCAAATGGGGAACCGACGATGAGTGGGACTTTGGATTAAAACGTGTGATAAACTTCCCGGTGAACTCACCGGAAAGAAACAAGAGCGAGCGTACCTATCTGCTTAAGACCTTGGCAGGGTGCCCGAAGGATGCATCAAAGATTAAAAAGTATGATTGCATAGCAGTATTACGAACATGTCACGCACATGCCCGGTTTTACACTTGCAATGTCTTTTCGTTTTCAGGCTGCTCGCGGAAACGATACTTGGAAAGAACTCTGACTTCACGGATGCGGACATACATCTGATATTCAGCATGCTAACGGGAAGCGCAACGGGATATACAACCTTGTTCAATTTCCTTTCTGAGAACTGGGACGAGATAAAGTTAAAATTCCAGGATAAAAAGCACCTTTGGGACGGAATCGTGAATTCCGCGACGTTGTCTTTCAACACGCAGGACGGCTACGACATGGTGTCAGAATTGTACGTCAGCCGTCAAGGGGAAGTTGAGACGACCGATGCTATTATCGAAAAAGCTTTGAAGAACATCAAGGAGGAGACGCAGTGGAGCGAGGAGAACCTGCCGGTTATAGAACGCTGGTTGACGGCGAACCTTTCTAAGGAAGATCTGGATGCCATAGCCGCTGCCAGCACCGCCACCACGACAATGGCCGCGCCTCACGCAGGATAATTAGAAAAGTAACAAGAGTTATTATTTATGAGCCTTATGTTTCACGTACTGTATTCTCTCGCATAGCTCTTAAGTAGTCGGTAAAATGAATATCGTATTCTTTCTGTAATGGTAATTATCGGTATATTACAACGACGTATCCCACCCTGTGTACATTTATCGGGAAGAAGTTTTTCTTTGTAATTATTAATAAATAAAGGCAAAATACATTTTCAGCCAATACTACGAATAGACTTATTTGGACAAAAATCATTTTCCATCCACTTGCGACTGAACCCCAATTCCCGACGACTCGACTTCGATTTTAAAACGGTGAAAGGTGGAGTATACTTACAGAGATTTATCCGAGATGATGACCTTCGATGAAAGTTAAAATAAATTTAATATTCGACACCCTTAACATAATTTCGTTTCACAAACCGCTATTACAGTAGGAAATCTTATCGTTTAGCGATCGTAGTCTGCGTTTAAAACTTATTAGTACAGAGCTCCGCGGCAAATTTTTAGCTTCTCGAATACAGTTACATTAAGCTGATTAGTCGATGGCATGCAACAATAAAGTTATTGTTTCATCGTCCTATTCAGCTAAAATTTCGTTTGCCATTCGAAACCCAGAATATTTTTCGAGGTGCTGTATTACAGTTCTTGAGTTCATCAATTGTAATAAGATCTGCTCGTATTCAGGCATTTATCAGAGTTACCAGTTATCAGAAAATGCACATCACAGTTCATTGCAAGGTTAGTCGTTCGAGCAGATCTGCCACGTCCACGATATCTTCATTTTGCAATTTCCGGGTCTGTACTTGTCGATTCAGGCTTGTAGCAGCATTTTTAATATGTTCTTTCCATGCTGCTTTGTCGTCCGACTCCGAAACTGTGCAGAACACGACTTCGTTCACATCACTTTCAAGATTGTAAGAATATATTGATTTGAAACTGGATTTAAGTGCACTTAGCACCGTGCGCTTAAGTTCTGGATCTCGACACACTAAATTTAAAATGAAAAGTCCGGTTTCTCCTATGCATTTTGCAACCGCCTGCAGGATAGACGTTTCAATGAACTGCTTTGGTGGGCAACTCATGCCCATAGTGGTATCTTTGCTGTCTACATCAAAAAGAATTGCACTGAATTTTCTTCCTTGATTTGCCGAGTCTAGAATAAATTTCAGACCATCTGCAATTTCAACTTTCAATTTAGCATCTTGTACTAGGCCAAAATAATTAGTTGCTATCTGGAGCATAGCTTCATCTATGTCGACTGCTGTAATATTGATCTGGAACACAGGTTGGAGATTGATTCAACAAACAGTTATAAGAAAATATGAACAGTTATTGATATAGGTATAAAGTTAATCAGTTTACCTCAGGTAGGCACTGACGCAAAAATGTGCAGAGACCTCCACCACCAAGACCGATGATAGCAATATCATTTTGATTAGCATTCTTTGCGATCATTGAAACTCCGATACTCATATAGATATGATGCTCGCAAGCCAGATATCCAGGATCCACTACTTTTTTCGGTTTTCCTCGTCTTGATTTGACTTGAAACAAACAAAAATAAACAAATACAAACAGTGCAATGATAGTTAAAATGTACATAGAAGAAAAATACTTCTACTTCCTTACCGATTTTTAGTTTGGCTTCACTCTGGATGACAAATTGATTGTTCAGAAATATCAGTCTTCTAAACACTGAGCCATTATCATCTTCAATTTCTTCGATAACATATTGTCCACTGAATTTACTATCACCTTCATAGCAAACTTCGCGTTTTCCAACATTCGACGCCAAAGATAGATAAGGAATTTGAGCATCGTTACTGACTCCTGCTGGGGCCAAGTTACGAACAGTAATGCTAAGCTCCTTTTTTACTGCATCCAAACTTTCGTATGTATGCTCTCGACGCAAAGTCACTATTACCAATCTGTTTCTCTTGGTAGTTTTCAGCAGCTGTTGCCGACCCTCTTTAGTGCAAAAAAGCCACATTGTTTCTCTGTTTTGATAATTAGCTTTATGTAAAGTTACGAATCTTCTCGATTTAACCATGAACAAACTAAAATTAGCAATTAACTTTTACGTCACTGTGTAAAATATTACTGGAATTGTTTACCTTCCTTGTGGAACTATGAAGGCAGCATATATTTCATTTTCCCTTGCATATGGCTGATCTAAAACGTATATTGTATATCTTAAATGCTTTTCTCCAGGTCTATATAAGTCCAAAGAAACCTCTCCAACATCCACAACATTTCCTTTATGAAGTCCCGAGCAAATAACTGCCATTTGTTGAGCAGACTTAATGGCTGAAATAATATCATCGGTAGTAGAAACGCGTTCTAAAGAACCTTCAACCAAGCCCACTTCAAGAACCTATTCAAATTACAAATTATAGTTAGCAGGAAAATATTTCCTTCGCGTGTAAAGTTTCTGTGTCACAAGAAAAACAAGAATCTTACCAGTGCTGGTAGCTTCTTAAATTTCGTAGCAATTACTACAAACACTGGCATTGCACTACCATCTTCTTCGCGGGTTTTTGCTTCAGCTTCGTAGCAGCGAGTTACTCTGAACATAAAATCAGCTTGAGGAAAATAGGAGAGTAACTTTCTAAGAATATGCTCTTGCAATAACGATACACAAACGTATCTTCCTCCAACTCTCAAAACTCTTGATATTTCCTGAAACACATGACCAAAGTTTCGACTGTGAAAAGCTTTTCTTTCCGTTTCACACTCCTTACTTACCCCAAACAGCTTATCTACTTGTGAAATAACATCCTCACTTTCATCGGGCATCAAAGCGTCCAAAGTCCCTTTATCTAATACGACACTGAATTTATCGTTAGGATAGCTCATTGCTGTGGCGTCCATTTGTTCAAATATCATGGCAGGTCTCTGCGTTTTATTCTGATCTATCATTTGCCTGATCACAACGTGCGATATATCGATGTTAGTGATATTCCTGAAACAATAAAACTTGCAATTAGGTACAGAGTTTTCAGCAAAGGGATGATACGCTACACTTCTTGCATTCTCTATTCAATTTATACCTAAATTCATACCTATAACCAACATCGTACAGATCCATGCTCAGTGTCGAGTTTCCACAGCCAACTACCAAAACGTCATCTTTTGGTTTTATATATTTGTGGAGATGCCCGCATAATTCTGGATACTCACCGTACCTGAAATTTATAAAATCACACAAACATAAATAAAATAAAAAAATTATTTAAATGGGCAACTGAGGATAGGTTAGGTTACGGCAGGTTAGCATTACTTCAACAAGAAAAAAATTGATCTCGTTTTACCATTCAAAGGCTTTCTTTCCACGCTTTGAAAAAAACGTATTCCAATAAGTTTGCTGACTGAATTCCTCGTGCGATTTAGGCAGTAGATCCATTTTATTTATCTTTTCAAATTTTGCGCGATCCACGCGCTGCGCTCACCCCTAACCTTTTCTTTTATTTTTGTCGAACACTTTAAACTTGGTTTCCATCAAAACCGTTTCAAAACTCAATATGCTTGTGCAGCCAGAATATCAGCGAGAGAAATCCATTAGCGGCGTCCACTGGATTCTGAAACGCGATTGGCTCATAGAAGCTGATGTCTATAGGTAACGACGATCAACGGAATTCGCCCAAATCAATGCCTGTCGTCTGCTGAAAAGCTTCTTCGTGGCGCGTGTTACACAATCGCTGTTCAACTGAGGTGTGTTCTTGCGCAGCTATCTCTAAGCCTAATCTCCAAAACCCGACCGTATGACGGCCATCTTGGGTTTTCAACCAATCGTATTCGAAATTGTTTAGAAGATGGCTTTTATTCGGCCGGCGCAGTACTGGAAGAAAACGTATCGACCGGAGGAAAACACCTTATATTCTTATTCTTACATCACAGTTACAACTTTATTTGTGGTACAGGTTCGGAGCTACGTCTGTCCGTTGGCTCGTGCCTTATAGTTTGCGTAACTAACCTCTACGATCGAGGTTTGCTGCTGGTCTCCAATAGTGATTAGTGAGAGCGAGGATGGCGGGTGTAGTTCGTCTGCAAGGGCTTCAGAGGCTGAGAAACGCGTTGACAGGTGTAACCTCAAGACGCAGCATAAATTCCTCGTCAAAAAAATGCGAAGCCAAGAGTCAGACGCAGTGTGCGGAACCCCCTAAGGAGAACTGGGTGAGCTACGGTTTCGATCGAAACAGCAAGACCATCGATCGAAATGTTATGAAGCAAACATTATTTGTCACCGTCACCCTTTGCCTCGTTATTGGAGGATTTGGCTGGTCCTACTTGCCAGATCCATTGCTCAAGGACTGGGCGCAACGAGAAGCATACCTTTTACTTCGCTATAGAGAAGAGAATGGACTTCCTCTGATTGATCGCAACTTTATTGATCCTGCCAAAATCAAACTTCCAAGCGATGAGGAACTGGGCGACACAGAGATCATCATTTAGAGAATAAGTCAATCATGTTAATTTTCTCCTTGGAACTGCATGTTGTTGCATACGATAGTTGATATTATTTAGTGTAAAGCGTTACCGCACACCTGGCGAACAGCAAACTGTAGATGTATATTAACTTACGATACTAAAAAACTTACACTCCGAGCAAACTGCTACTATACAGTCTTCATATTCACCAGCAGATAACAATAAAATTTTGTGTACTAGCGATCCGATGTTTCTTCTTTCATTCACTCTTCGTTAAAAATAATCCTTAGTCAATCTTATTCTCACAGTTTGTCTTCAGTTAAAACAGTGGAAAATAATTTTACATATTTACGATAAATTTTTTTAAATACCATTTAATATTTGTTATTATAGTTTTGTAAAACCTATGAAAAATATAATACACCTCCAAATTAATAGCAGCAGACGCACGTTGATGGAAAATAACATCTACAGCGCTACAGTACTGAGCTAATCTGAATTCTTGTCAAAATTAATTGTTGAAAACTTCTACCACTCGTTTTTTTTATCGTCATATAATCTATACAAAACGCTGGTCAGAAATAGTCTTAAGTCTGTGAAAGTACCGATTTTTGTCCTCCTTTTTTATCCAACCTAATGTCCCCATTTTGAAAATCCTTTGTTCAAATTAAAACTCGCATTTATGTGTGTATGTAAAAATGCATTTTAACGATCGAACAAGTTCATTCAAAATAATTCTAGGTAGCATAATCACAATACATGTGTATAAATTAATATAGTAATTTACCTAATATCAGTGTACATACATGATACATACCTATGTATATGATTTAAAACTTGGGTATAACGACCACGCAAAATTCACTTAGATTCGCTGTTACAAAATGGAATCAAAAATTTACATTACTCACAAGTTGTTTATTCTCGCTTGTCGTTTCAAAGTTCAAATGCAAAAAGAATTTCAGTTGATCAATTATTACTCTGCCTCTGTGACCTAATTTATGTTTTATTTTTACAGGCCAAATAGTAAACTGCCGCAAATAGGCCAAGCTTTAAAGTCGCGGTAGAAAGCTTTTGTAATTAAAAATGATTTATTGAATTGGTATCAACTATACGAAGCATGCCGACAATCCGACTGTAAATTCTTATTATTTTTTTCTCTGGTACTGTACTGCTTGGTAGAAATAAGATTGAAATTAAATTGATAGAAAAAAATCCTATTTCTAGACTTTAATTCATATAACATTGAATCAGTCGACAATTTTTGTATTCCTGTTTCATAATCATTGCCACGTAGGCTTCTGATTCCTTATAGAGTTTGAATTTTACACGGCGCCGCGGATATTCTTTCACTAACATCGTACGATCTTGTTATTGTGCTGACGCCGTTGTAGACGGTAAGCCTGGTGTTGGGACAGGTGCCTGATTAGGATTACAGACAGGGGGATAGTAAGGATGGTTCTGAGGAAGAGTAGCACTGACGGTAATTGGGGGCATTCCAGGTAAAGAAATAGGTGTTGTCACCATGTGAGGCTGACTTACATTGTACGGCAAAGCTGCGCTCGTTGGGCCACTTAGCAAATTGTAATTCGGTAAGGGCGTGGAATACATAGGTATACCTGACGGCGGGCCAACATTGACCATGCTTGCGGGTGTAGGTGGAGTCAATGGCATACCCGGAATATTTGGAGTTCCGTAATATTCAGCGGCTTGTACAGAACCTGATTAAAAGTATGTACGTTCATTAAACAAGCAAAGAAAGTACTTGTACATGAATTTTAGCGCTACAGGTAAATACTATAGAAATGCATAAGAGCTATGGTACATTTCTACGCATCACTTACTCTGAGTTAAATTGACATCAGACTGTCCGGCGAACAGATGAGAGGTCGAAGTGGCAGTTGTAGTTGTTGCTCCAGCAGATACAGGATCTATTTGAGGAACATTATCGAGTTGTGGCAAAGTGGGAGAAACTGGAGTGACGGAAACTGTTGTAGGTTCGACAGTTTCTTTAATCGCAGAAGGCGGTGCCATTGCCGCATTACTTGTCACGTAACTTGGAGGAATGGAAAATCCAGGTGGTATATTGGTAACTGGATTACTCTGACTGATATGAACATTCGTTGACGCCGTTGTCGTCACGGGAGTTTTAATGTTACTCTGCAAGAAAATAATTACAAACTTGAAACTTGTAAAGTAATTATTAAGTAGCCCAACAAGAAATATGGACATGCTTTGTGATACGCGATAAGCAAGTAACTTATACAGCTTATAAAATGGAAATTACCGCATACGAATGACTACTGGCAGTGACTGATGGAGACGGAATATTTCTGATGGGTATTCTATGAAGGTATCCATAGCCAAGCCCGCATCCTAAGCTAAATACATATGAAAATGGTAAGAATAATCATTGCATCATGTTTGATTCAATTTTTTAACATGGTCTTAAAATCATATCACTGATCATTCAAATTTTCTTTGGAAAAAGTGATCATCTTCGAATGACGTAATGAAACTCATTAAAAATTACTCACCTGCCTTCCCCACCCCAAGTATTATTCGGAGTTACCGTCACCTCTCTGCAAGAATCTTCATTCGTATTGTAAACATAAAGTTTGAGTGGGCGCGACTCGTGGGCTTCAATTAATGTGAATATATCCTCACTTTCGTGCAGAACGGAGTCTGCGCTAATAATGTAATCTGTAAATGATTTTAATCCCGCCAGTTCAGCCGGTGACGAAGGATGTACTTCCTAAGATACACATATACATTAATTAGAGAAGATATCACGTCAAGAAATAAAGTTAATAACTGTTAAAATTTAACAATTTTTCCAACAACATTTCAAATAACTTTTTCAACTTTTCTTTAGCCAAGTTTTGTAAGATAGTAAATATTTCCAGTAAAAATTTTGGCTTTGGTAAATTACTCGATAACAAAAGGAATGAGCACTCTCAAAATGAATTTCACGTTCAAAATTAAATTGGAAGTGAAATCGAATGACACCAAATACGATTACGACCAAGTGATGTAAGAAAGCCGAGTACCGCAAGACCTACTGATTTTTTGGCATGAAATTAGGTCAATCATACTCACAAGCACATGCCAAACATTTTCGTTAGCACCCTCAAACGAGCAAAACCTTATGCTGACACCGAGTAGACCTTGACCGCCCCAAGTCATGCTGGGGACAATCACAGACTGTCTGACAGACTGCGTTTTGCTGCTGTAAACAGTTATTTGCAGCTCTTTGTCGACACCAGCTTTTAGGAGTTCCTTTAAAGTGTCGTTGTCTTGATCCTGAACAAAGAAACGACAAAATTAAACCACAATTATATCTCAGCTAGTAGCCGTCCTGTGAAATCGATAGCCAACGAATGACTGTTCGACAAAAAAATTAAGACCAGTCGTAGGCAAGCTACCCTAGAACAGACATAATTTTGTTACAAATGCAAAATATGACATACCAATCTAGTGTTTCCAATTGCTACAATGAAATCGAAGAATGCTTCGAGGCCAGCCTTCTGTCCAGGAGAACCGTCCTGGACCTGTTAAATGGAGAAGTTTTAGTCTGATCGGGGATGAAGTAGACTGATTAACAGTGGGCGAATAATAGGTTAAGATGCATTTGACAGGGGAAACTTACGCGAAGAACGTGATAACCTTCCGTACCTCCGCCGGGTATTTCAACACTCTGGGATGATCCCATATTTACGAATCAATCGTTAATACCGCTGCACTGATACCACGATACGCATGCATTAAATACCGTTCCGAACGATTATTTGACACAACTGCTGATGGGCAAAAATTACGTGGCACGTCCTCTGACTACAAACTTATATCGTAGATCATAGATGTCCACGACGTCGTGGCGAATGGCCTGCCCTGGAACTTGAAAGAGCAGAAAGTGTTCATAAATGCACTTACCCTACACCTGATTTGCCTCAACTCGATGTGCCAAATCGTTTGTTGATAAGTTTTCAACTGACTACGCTAAAGTATTCCCTAGGCTTCCGCCATTGCTATTGGTTGAAAACTAGGGAAATTGCACTCAGTTGGCACGGTTAGAAATGCTTGGAGCATTGTGCACAGTTGAAAACCCTGCGTGCCGGGTTGCCAGTCATTTAGGCTTCAGGCGTAAATGCAAACACACTATAGTCAACGATTGTGCTATTCATCTGGATCTAGAAACATTATCAAAAAGTTTATAAATGGATTTCTCGAAAGTGTCCCAAAACTAGATGAACATTGTTAGCGTAACGAAATTATACTGTGGAATTCATATAGGAGCAAGTTTGTCGCTTACAGGCAGGCAACCCATTTTTTATCACACGTGCACGAAAAGTGGGACTTTGCGTAGCAGTTTAGTGGTACGAAATTAGCCAATTTCATTTCAGTGTCGTCAAGATAAGTTCGCGCATGCGTAGTCTACAATGGCTTTGCTTTCGACCCTAGGGAAAAGCAGTTGGCTACTTGTAAAAACTATCGTGTACGACTCGGGCCAAAAGTAGGCCATCGCAACTCGCGTGATTGTCGCCTTCGCTCGCAATCGTCAACTTTCGTCCCTTGTCATAAAATACACTATCTGACCCCGACGCTTTTCTACTTGCGATCTGTGTTATCTGAAAACTGGCGATGATTCGATTTTCAGAAATCTCTCTGATACTTAGGATAGTTTCATGAACTAGGTAAAGTGAAAACATGTAATAAGCACAGGTATATTCGGATTACAACAATTATGGTCTATCATTCGTTTCCTTGTAACACTTAATGAGTAACTACCCACTTTTTTTTTGTTGTATGCTGTACGCCCGTAATTTCAAGACGATGGTAACCTGAGGTTTATATTATATCCTAGTTTATAGGTATACCTTTGCGACATGGCGGGCTGCAGAGAAACTGGATTTACTTCTTAGTCGGCAGCTGCTTGGCGCATAGGTTGACACATATTCTAGTATGTGCTCAGTACATTGAAGACGTATTGTATTCCGAACACATTATTCTCGACGACAGTCGGATAATAATATAAATACAGGTATTGATTTCATCGAGAGTCTCTGTTATTGCTTAATATCGACATCATTAAATTTATGTAAGCGCAATTGTAGTGTCAGGAATCATAAACTTGGAACAGGAGCAGCTGGATGAGGTGCAGTCCAGGATTGAATGGCTGTTTTATTAAATATTAAAGTCAAAGTAGGAGCACAAGACACGATAACGCAAGCGAATAAAGGAGTGCATACAAATACGGGACAAAATGAGTATGCAATACACGTCAGAATTACTATTCTTCGTTAGTTGTGATGACCTCGTAGTCAGGATATGCCTTCTTCAAGAGTTCGACGGTGACGTTATGATCGGCCTTGCCAAAGCCCTGCAAAGACAGAATTAGTACTAATGAATTATAGACAGGTCGAATTTCGCCGAATCGTTTTGTCGGTCAATTATTGAGTAGAACCACACGACGAGTTGGAAACTGTAATCCTTTTCTACTTCGCAGTACGCTATTCATTGCCGTTTTAAACGCTTCGACGAGAACGTATTCGAATGAATAATTTGATCCTAAAAACATATCTGAGGCAGAAAATTTCTGATCATAAATCTGCGAAAGATGTTTCTAAGAAATTTCTCAACTCAAAAGAGGGAACAACAAAGCTTTAAGATAAATTTCAGATGACTCTGACGAAACTGCGTCATGCAGTGCTCGTCAATTGCACTCTGAAGTTATTCTTTTAACGAAGTTGCAGCTTCAACTACACTAATTATCCGCGAATCCTGGCCAATTGGCCAAAGCTTGCCAATATTCCACGAACTCTGCAAATGATCCTCAGAGTTTCTACGGTAGAAACACGGTTGCTAAGCCGGAATAGCTGGTCTATTATCACCGCAAAACAGATGCTCGAGTGTGGACTAACCAAGCACTAAAGATAACTGCTCGAAAAGTAAATAGTACCAGACCATGACGATATATCGTCGAATTTATACAAATATTTTCAGCTCGGAAAATAATACGCGAGATAAAATAATCGTTTTTTCTTGTACGATTTATTAGAGTGACAGGGGATATAACTCAAGTATTATACGTATACTTCCTCAGATAATGCTGTTGCAACTGCGTCGTTGAATGTGAAAATACTGAACACTCGAAAGATGGTAGAAAACGTGACGAAACCTCCACTTGTAATTTCCGACTGATTTTCGAACCGTTTTGAATTCTAAGGACCAAAGTATTCTGATCATTCGAGTGAGAATAAACAGCTGTCTCAATGATAAAACGTTTCAACGTTAGATGGCGTCGGCTTATGAGGCGTGGATAAAAGAAACAAAAGAAGTTAATTAATTAAGTAAAGAAGAAAGAAGTAAGGAAAAAAGAACCACCTCAAAGAAAACGTTACAGCCGCGCAAGAAGGTAAAGTTTGCGGCAAAACGAACTTTATGCCGCCCGAATAACGTTAACCGTGTTTCTTCGCTCGTAAGAGAAGATTGATCGTTACGGTATTCAAAGCCAATAAAGTAAGTAATTGCATGACACAATCACCGAACATTAACGCGCGACGGATCGGGATTATCACAATTTTTGAGTCAGTGATGAAGAAAAGGTTTTTCAGTCACGCAGTTATACCTGAATTTTGTACTTTCCAGTTATTTGTAACTGTGCGACTCTCTTGATCATCGCGTTTTGCTGCCGTCATTATTTTTATTCCTTGCTTCCAAACGATCAAACTGACGCGTGCAAAGTCAGGAACTATTTGTCTTCTTAATGCCTCTGTGTTTGCCCAGTCGAAAGCGTTCGTATACAAGGAGAAAAATAATGAAGAAAGTGGCCATTCAGTGAAATCGATATCCGTTTGGTCGTTTACCGAAGTTCCTCGGCCAGTTTTCGCATCGTTGTTTCAATGTATTCCGAGATTCCATATTTGCGGTAACTTTTCAGTCCCGTAAGCGTAAAATCGGGAAACTGAACTCACGTACTGTTGGCTGAAGAGAGGAGGATTGAAAAGAATATACACTGACAAAAAACTTTGGTCGTAATGACCAAAACTTAGTCCGTGAAACGAAATTTCAGGGTTAACATACATCCGAACAAACATTATTTTCACACAAACAAAAAGTTTTGTTGATTTTATAGTTCGCAGAAAACAATATGTTTTAGTAATGTCCAAGAAAATGTTTGGCACCACAATCCCGTAGATTCTGCTGCGATTGCGAAATCATCTACACAGCGAAATAATTTTGTAAAGATTGAAAAATGATCGTTTTATTGTTATGACTGAAAAAATTATCGTTTAATCGTAGTTTACGATACGTGAATCAAGTGCCACATCGATACATCGACGGAGAAATATGCCGTTGTGAATTGACAGGCTGATTCAACGGTATTAGACGACTAATGATTTGGTTCTGCTGATTACACCGGACGGATACCCGAAGCCTCTCAATAACTGCTCATCTTACTTCTCTTACGAGAAGGGATTTTTCACGCGTTACTGAAAGTATTTTACCGTTTCAACAAAAATATTTGTAGATTTACGATATAACACATCATTTGATAGCGGTAATCAATTAGCAGCTTTCATGATTTCGTAATTTGTTACTGATTTTTATCCACCGAATAGATTTGGTAAACTGTATGAAACGATTTGGTTGAATTTACCAGAGGAGGGTATTCAATATTTTGATAATACCACAAAAAAGCATCATTTCATTAAATTGACTGAATTAAAATCGAGATTTCGTATTCATGAGTATATTTTATTCAATTAAATTTTTTGACGACTTGAAAACAATTGTTTCATTAATTTTGGTATTTACAATGAAACGTAACGTTCCCACGAGAAAATTTTCAACAAAATGCAAACTGATTTTTCAGAAATAAAGTAGAACGTGTTCTCCGAGTGTACTAGATGAAAAAATCAAATCGATAAGATTTGAACTCGATTGCTCGTATCAGCCCGATATTTCAATGAAAGATTGCAGAGGCAATACAAAACGGCGGTCACTCGACACTCCAAAATAATGATGGAACTAATTGGCGAGTCAATAACTAGAAACGGTGTGAGATAAAGGACAACAAACTGGTCGGAGGAATGACGTATATTAAACAAACCGATTTAATCTTCTGTCGCAAAACATATGTATATACATACATAACCACTGCAAATACCGAACAGGGGATGGAAAATACAATTTTAATTACCAACATTAAACTCCAGTTTATTTGTTCGCACAGTAGTGAACTCTAAAAGAATATAATTCCCTAAAACTAACCATAAGCACACGTCCGGCTTAATTTTTTTATCCTCACTAAACAGTGATTGTCAAATATTACTAGTTTCACAAACGAGTTTCGACATTTTCGATTTTCTTCACCGATCGTTGCTGACACTTTTACATTGTCGGTACTATAAATGGTTCGGTTCGATTAAGAAGCGATAAAAAAAAGGAAGAAAATCACCGACAATCAATCATCCGTTTAATAATTTTCCGGCGGAACTAAAGCGGGGAAAAATATCAATGATCAGTTGATATATTTGTTCATCTCTTGTTTCAAACCGTATCGATATTGCTCAGATGAATCATTTCCTTGTTTTTCAACGGAATTCAGACAGAGAAACGTTTTCCAAATCCTAAACACATTTGTATCGTAATAATGAACTGCGTTTGCATGGTATATCCGCACTTATTTTGAATTAATGTTCAAAAATCGGTTCGCCTGGGTCAAAAATGTGAGAAAAAGTTGGGAAATAATCGGACAAAGCAGTTTCCCGAAATCCAATACCGTAATAATATCGTTTCAGTTCGTGCGATACGATACATAGCAAGACTGCATCGAAAGGAGTTTTCCGTCGGAAACACCTTGAGCCGATAAAAATTGCTTACCTTGAACAAATACAGTTATACACAAGGTCTTGAAGTACCATAGGAGTCAAGACTTTATATACTCATCCCGTAAACCCGGTTGGTTTGAATAGCTTTTCATTGTTCACTGTTATATCTCGAGAGCCTGCATTCCTTCCTCACAGGGACAATCAAGTTTAACCATAAACTAGAGCCGAGCAAATTGAAAATCCTAGAAACACGGCTTGATTCTAGAACGTCACGACGTAGTTTAAGGCGATCAAGTTTACCTTCCACGAATGTTATCACGTTCATTCGACCTTCGTGGTTTTGTGAAAGTCATCAGCATCTGCCAGCGTATAACCAAACGCGTCAAGTGCAGCCACGGTAAATAGAGTGGTGAAAAAGTTTAGATTGCTCTAGGAGAGTGAGGCTTGATAAAAAAAAAAAAAAACAAAAAAAAACCAAAAAAAGGAAAAACAAAGTTGCCGACGACAGTGAAAACAAGCTTTCGTGGAAGTTTAGAACGAGGCTAGCGGATTCGTGCAGCGTGTGTTATAATTTGCTGTTGACTCCAATGCGCGTTACTCTTGACCTCGAGGTGAAACTTTCAGCTTCGGAAGGAAAACGGTTACTGAAAACCTTCGATTTTCACCCAATTCCGTAGCCCAGGTTTAATTCGTTATCGACTGCGATGATACTACGGTGTATATTCACAGGTTCCAAAACACTTTGGGAACAGCGATTATCGTTCAAGAGCTTTCCAATTGCTCCCCCTCCCTTTATCTCCCTTTATGTCAAGGGTGTCTCGAATTCGATTGATCTTAGCAACACCTCGAGGAAACCTTTACTGTTCGAAACTCATTTGTTGTCCGCTACGGAGCGTGTAATCGAGGACATAATGTAAATTGCGTTACAAGAGCCCCGAGTAGCTTTGCCTAACAACGGTAGCTTCTTTAAAAAAACGAGCACCAATCCTCAGAGAATATCCAAGTGCCTTATATTCAACTATACAGGAGAGTTTACATCGTGAGGGGTCGTCCATGAACTGTGTTAAAAGTTTGGGGTGAGGGGGAGGTGTCCATAAACGTAACGCTGCCTTTCAAAAATGCGTGATTTTTATTTTCGTGATCATGTTTGTATGTTTTTTTTTTTTCTTGTTTTTGTTCTTTCGTCCACCTTATTTGAATTTGAAAATAAAACTTACCGTTGAAAAGGTAAAACGTTACTTTAGGGGGGAGGAGGGTTACAAGAAAACCTACGAATGCCAATGGAATGGGGCAAAAAAGCTCAAAACTGGTAACGCGGTTTATCGACGGCCGTTAAAAAAAAAAAAAAAATGCGCCATATACTCCTAGACTAGAAAATTTCATGTTTTTCTACTGGACCGGTACTTTTTTGATTGTTGTAACAACACCATGTGTTACCAGTGTTGCCAATGCAGATTGTCGTGATCCTGTTAAGGTCCTTGTCAAATCCCGCCAAAAACCGCTTGACTCGTCTGCGCTATTTCACGCCAAAAAAAAAAAAAACAAACAAACAAACAAACAAAACGCCAACTTCAAAAACTAAACCCAAAAAACCAATAAAACCCAACGAAAACGTGCTTCATTTGTTTGTGTTTTTTGATCCAAAATATTTTTATCTGATGGTAAATTGGAAACACTGAATGCGAAGTTTACAAATAATTTTTTATGCATTCGAGTTTTTCGGTAACCTGTTTGGAATTTGTTCATTTGGAATTACGTTTGGATGTTGGATTTGTTTATTTGAGATCATATTAGACTCGTTACCAAGGATTATATCGGATTGTAGTTTTACTTCATTTGGTTCTGTATTTGCCTGTGGGTTTAGTGTATTTTCATTTGCGATACTTCCGATTCGTTCATTTGAATTTTTAGAGCAGAAAAAAATCAAACCATCAATTTTCCCGTTGAAAATATGAAATTGGCGAAAACGGCCAATAAAAAAGCCGAATGGATTTAAAAATCGCCAAATTTCCCGCCAACCTCTGAACAGATAAATATTCTCACCAAGAATCTTTCAAAACCGCCAGGTTTTGAGTAACGTTGAACGTATCCTGTAACATTAATCATTCCAACCACGAAGGGAAGAATGAAGTTTTTTACTGTGACCTAAGAAGGGGATTGAATAAAAAAGGGTCACTTCGGTGACAGTGGCAGATTTGTAACAGTTTGTAACAGTTTGTAACAGTTTGTAACTCACCATTGATCTGCCGTAAACCTTGATCTTCTTATCCGCAGCTTTGTGCTCGATGAATCCACCGCCTATGCACTCAGTTTCAAGACGCGGTGCCATGTCTTTCAAAATCTTCTCCTCCACTTCCTCGTATATGTGTGCTGGAATTTGATAAATCAAAGGACGGAATGAGCATCGAGCCTTCTCGGAAGTGAGAATTATTCGAGCGAATGGCGAACGAACGAATAAAGGATGCGTACATGCTTCGAGTAATTTCGCAGCGACGTTTGCCGATTCTTAGCTTATTTTCTTGGAAAAAGAAACTATTCGCGCGTGGATGTGGAATTCTAGTATCGCATACCCGCTCTTTCAACTTACAGGTTGGAAGGGCAATGTCAATGAATACCTTTGACACCGAGAAGAAATGTCGATGAAGTGAAAATTTCACCGACTGATCTCTGGAGGCATTCCGCACATATTCGTTGCCGAAAATGTCTTTTGCTATTACGAAATACGAGACTATTGAACGCAAAAGTTGGCCAAGTCAGACGGTGAAAAAAATGGACGAACCGTTTTATTGTCCAACTTGCGCTTTCACAATTCGTTCGTACATCCGACTGCAGGTGATTTGTTACGAGCTACGAATTGGATGCCGCAACTAGGCGAAATATAGTCACTAATCACACCGTAGGACCAAGTCAGAGAAGTTCAAACGCATATCATGGGGGCGGCAGAAAGCTACCTGGATTAACCTTAAAAGGTCAAAGGTCAAGTGTCGGCTTTACGCGTCCCCTGAGCTGCCGGATTTCGTCACATGGGCTTTCGTTTTACGATCTGCCGGTGAAAATGCTTCAAATCCAGAAAAGGCTGGATAAACGGGGGTTAAATCTACGTATCATACACCAATTTTCAGAGGTCACGGTTGAATAATTCTATCCTCAAATGTATCTACGCGCGTTTCGCGTGTAGACCGAAATCTTATCGTCAAGCATCCGTGAGCTACGCGGTATGAAGAAAATTGCGAAACCCCCCCTTTTTTTTAAAAGGCAATACGCTTTGAAACTAGAAATACAAATGCGTTGGCTTTTTCTGGTATTCGATACCGTGTTTAGGATTTTGTAAAAACTGATCAATAATCCGAAAGAGGGGCGAACTTTTTATAATTGATCATGACTGCATATATCATTATTTGACTAAGTGAAACGAATTGAAATCGATTTGATCGAAGTCAAATTTAACCGTGAGATTACACAAGTTTAAAAAATCCTGAGTCCACTTTACCCGTGACTTTTTTTTTTTTTTTTTTCTTAGTACGATCTCAATCCGAATCCTTTAGCTTACCCCTTTTTTATTTAATTCCACGAAGAAAAGACGACAGAAAAGAATCGCCTCTCGTTCAGAAACGTAAAGAAGGATAATAAGCGATGAGCCAAATCAGGAGGTGACGTCGGATAAGTCGAGAAAAAAAAAAAAAAACCGTTCCTTTTATGATTGAAAATTGGAGCGCGTAAAACGACGCAATTGAATTTGCAACGATCGAATTATGTTACCGTTGACAAATCGCCAAAATATTTGAGGGTTTGCCTGTAGCGTTGGTGGTTTATTTGTTCGGAGCATGGTTGTCGAGAACAGCTGTAACCACTTTTCAGTGGCAGAGGTTTGAAGCCAGCGCGAATCGTCGACACTTCAAACATTACCGATTAGTACGCCACTTTATTTGAAATAATGAAATCTCGTTAACGTGATCAATTCGAAATACCGTTGAAATTTCGATCAACGACTGCGGCAAATAACGGCGAAAAAATAAAATTCATTTACGTAAAATTTATATCCGATTTCAGTGATCCTTTTTCGTTCCCTTTCTCGTCGCCTCGCTGTTCTTCGCACTACAGGATTCAAACATTTGGAGTAATGTTTTTTTGTTTTCGTTTTGTTTTGTTTGTTACTCCAAGCTTCCAGCAGCGTGTTTACTGATTGGCATTTCCTGCCTTTCGTAATTTTCTTCGCCTTTTAGCATGGGGATTAAAACAGAATTATTCAGCGCCCACTGATTATATATACAGACTTACGTGATGTATTTTGTAAGGATGGGGCGAGCTAATTTAGGTTTTGTTTAAGCCTATAAAAGGAGGGAAATACGCAATTCAAGGCGTGAGAAATTAGCCTACGAAAGTTCACGACTGATTATATTTACCGGATAAAACGAAAAGGGCAAACGGTTGCCATTGCGTGTAATATTGAAAGGGAGTAAATCAACAGCCGTATTTTCATCGTTTATACAACTCGTTTTAACGGATATTTTCCTTACGTTTTATCAAGTGACGGTTTCTTGAATACCTTTTACAGTGTATGAGTTTAATAAAATCTATCGTAAGCGATGTCTTCGATTTTAAAAAAAATAAATAAAAAATCTAACCAACACATTTTAATCAATTTTGCATTCGCATAATCTGATTTAACAAAATACCATTAATCGCAACTAAAATGATTGACATTTTTCTTATTACATAATTGAATTTTGCTTTCTCCCTAACTGTATAACTTAACCATAAAGTTCGCTTTTTTTAACCTGAAAATCGGAACGTAAGTGGTGTATTATTTTTTTTCCTCATCTGTGGTAAGATCATCATCATCAACGTATGAGATCATATTTCCCGTAAATTCGAATTAGCGGGAAATATGAGTTCACATTTCACGTTTTCTGGTTTTCTCTCTGTATTGTTATAAACTTTCAATAAAATCTTAGTTTCCGTACCGATAGATCAGACTTAGACATGAAATGAAAACCCTTTTAAGTCAACAACGTGACCAGATTTGAGTCGGGAATAAACTCCTGCATCTAACACAGGATTAAAAGTCGATTATTCCCTTGTTCCGTAATGTACCATTAATCAACCGTCGAGTAAATGCTTTTTTTTTTTTTCTTTTTTCTTCACGTTTAGGTAAAAAATTTTAATTATTTGAAGATTCCTCGATATGTCGTGACGTAATTCAGTTTATCGAACAAAACACTTTGATTAAATATCGAACTAAACCGGAGTGCCCGAGTCTACAGACGAAGATCCTGTTTAAACGGAAATGAAACATAGTAGGAGGATAATTGCAAAGCTTAACGATAATAGGAGGCTGTTTCCGGTTCGCCGGAAGTATCGTACGGCCGATTTTAGAGGGGTAAGAAGCGGCGACGAACGGCGTGGCGGATGGTGGTGGTGGGCGAAGGGGGATTGGAAATTCTATTTGCGTCGGGGATGAGTAAAACGCGATACCGTGCGAATCCCTGAGTCCTGTGGGATTGACGAGGAAAATCGGCGGACCGGTATCAGTGGGAACAAAGCGGGAAGACGGGGCAGGTCGAGCATCGCCGTCAGAACTTGCACGCGGGGAGGGGAATTAACAGAAATCAATATACCCTGCAAGGCTCGTTGTCCTTCGGTCTAGCGGCCGCTTCGCACAGTGGGAACTAAGAGCCGAGGCTAGTTTGCTCTAAGTGGCGAAATACCGTGAGTGCAAAGTGCGTTGGGACGTGACGACGTGTTTTTCTTACCTTTCGAACGAGGGGGTGAAAAAATGTACAAGTATCGGATAGTCGGATGATCGCGTTTTGCGGGAATGAAAATGCGGGAACTGAAAATGAACCCGTGAAAAAAAAATTTAACCTCACCCCCCTTCCCGGGGCTTCGGCGAAAAAAAAAAAAAAAAAACAAAATGCCAACTTCGAATCGCTGTAACTTTGCTTTAATTGCGAGTTAGAACATTGAGTCAAAAAGGATATTAAAGCTGAATATCTTGGCTTTAAGCTCCATCCACCAGATTTGGTCTAGACGTATTTTTTCTCGGCTAATCCTATCTTCAAGACACTCGTGTCAAGTTTGAAAAGTAAACCTTCGAATTGGCGCGGCCGTACGTGATATGTAGAATTTTTTTTTTTTTTTTTTGTTATTAGATTATCAAAATAACAGTTTTGTAGCTTTGAGTGTCCTCTTCAAGGTGCTTTTTCTAAATTTTGTCTGCGTCCGAATATAAAATTGGAAAATAAAATAGCGTCCGAGAGCTTTGGTCCTATGTAACTGAAATTGAAAAACCATCGTACAGAAATTGGAAACAAAGAAGAGATTGAACCGCTCAATGACACCTTTATGAATCTTTTAATGATGGCTTTTAAAAATTCGGTGATCAAAATATAAACTTTACCGCGTCTCAGCATCAGCGTCTCAGATATAGATTTTCCTTCAAATTCCTGTTTTAAAATTATTCTTGTATTTTTGAATGCCACAGATATATGATTAAAGTTTTTCATACGCTATTTCATTTGATGTTGGATAACTTGGAGAGAAAATATCGCAGACGGAATTAAAAAACAAAGAAGCATTTCGAAGGGGAAACTCCAAGCTAAAAAATGTTTATTATTAAAAGCTAAAACACAATTCTGTTCATCGCGTATCACAGCGCGAAGTCAAATGTTAACTTTACAAATTTGACATGAATGACTTAAAGATAAGATTACTCGAGAAAAAATGCGTGTAAACTAAATCTGGAGGATGGAGCTTAAAGCTAAGATTTTCCAGCTTTAATATCCTTTTTGATTCAATGTTCTACTTGAAACTTGCGCAAACTTACACCGTTTTAAGGTTTAACCTTTTTCAATCAAAAATGGCGGGGGTCCCGTTAAGTTTTTCCAGGAACGCAGAAATTTAGAAGTGCAAACGTAGAAGGATCGGAGATGAGGAGACTTGAAATATACATACATAGAAGGTCGAGATTATACTACGTAGAAATCGAGTCTAGAAATTCAATTTTAGAATTTAGAAATTGGGTCAGAGTGTTCGATAAAAATAAACCGAAATGCACAATCGTCAGGGTGAATACGAATATAGCATTCTGACGATATTTCTACATTTTCGTTTTCTGCACTTCACCTTTTTATACACATTTTTACTTTTCTATAATTCAACTTTCCACATTTCAACATTGTACCAAAACATTTTCGAATTTTTGTACATTTTTATCAACACTTGATCCAACATTTTCTTCTCTTTTTCCTTCACGTTTCTTATTTTTCTATTCTTTTTTTTTCATATTCTTGCGTAAAATTTTCATGCAGGCTCAATGAATTTCATTAAATTCATTACTTCAATACTGCCTGAAAAACGTTTGAAAACTTGACAAAAAAAAAAAAAAAGAAATCAAAAAAATCGAAACCGAAAAAATATTCTCGAATCATTATTACAATACCTAGTAATAAATACATTTTTCACGAACGATTTAAAATGAAGAAAATTACGGGAGCCGATTTTGATTTGAGCTTGACAAGAAATAAGAAAGCAAAAAAAAAAAAATATATATACATATAATAATAATAATAATAATAATAATCCGTTGATCAAATTGGAATGTAATTCCTCATATATTCCCTTACAGACATAAAATAGACCTTCCTATATACCCAAGCTCGTTTTCTACGTACTTATATGTACGTCCCGACAGCGTGGAACGCGAAATAAGAATCAGTCACGAATACACGATTTCGACCACAAGCTGTATAGAACGAGGAACGAATTATGGAAAGGGAGAAGAAGAAATGGAGTAGAGAAAGAAAGAAGGAAGATAATAAAAAGTAAACGAGGCAATCGGTGAATGAAAAAAGTATCGTCGCTCCTTACGAGTTGCTAATTTGTTTTTATAATGAGAATTTCGCACATACTCGCGAACCTGAAACATTTTGCGTTAACGATCCCATGACGTCGAATTTCACGTACGTAATAACGATTCGGATGAGAATCAAGCAAGAAGTAAAAACAAAAAAAAAAAAAAAAACAAAAAAAAAAGAAATTAATATTCAAAATGAAATTATAATATACGACTAAAACTGATTGAAAATCGATAATAAATTGTCACTCAGCGTTGTAATTTTGCTAACTTTATGGAATATTTAATAATATATACAGCTGATAACTTCTTAGCTAAAAATGATATCCCGACTGATGTATTAAGTAGCGACGAACAATGAAGAATATTATAAATCGTATCCTATCCCCTTTCGTATCTAAGCTCAGTATATTCCACAAGTTTCTACCTATACAGATATAACATCTACCCACATCTACCTTTCTCGCTACTTTATTAGGCAGTCAAGCTATACTTAGCTGCATGAATATTCATGACTTTAATAATTATTCCAGATGTGTGCTACAGCGGGTGAAAACACGACGGACAAAAAAAAAACAAAAAAATTTAAGAGAGAAATAACGTAAACGAAATTTAAAGGTCCTCACGAGTCATTTACGGAAATTCGTTAGTTTTTCTTTTCCTTGTTTGTCCTATTTTCATTTCATTATAGTATAGATACTCGTGCTTCTAGTAAGGAAATCAATCAGCGAATGGATAATCGATACGCAAGAAAGTAAGAAAACGAACGAACTTTAAAAGTTGAAAAGAATTCGTATCAGTATTATTATTATTATTATTATTATTATTATTATTATTATTATTATTATTATTATTATTATTATTATTATTATTATTATTATTATTATTATTATTATTATTATTATTATTATTATTATTATTATTATTATTATTATTATTATTGTTGTTGTTGTTGTTGTTGTTGTTGTTATTATTATTATTATTATTTATTTTCGTTTGTTTTGCTGAATAAGATAAATTCATCATTGTAATAATAAACTATCAATATAGAAAATGAAATAAAATTATCAAAGAAACCGTAACTTTATCTTCCCCCATTTCCCATATTTTTCTCTTTGCGACAGTCGCTTTTTATCTTTTTTTCCTTTTTCGCTTTCTGCTCTAAAAAATTTATAAATATCCTAATGTAACCGATAACTACGATATATGAGGGAAAAAGGATCACGAAAGAAAAGAAAATAAACGAAATTTCAGGGTCACCCCACCAGAGTGGGTATATAAATTCTATCAAGTTTTTGTTGTTTTTTTTTTTTTTTTTCCTGTTTTTCAATCAATATTCGATCATCGTTGCAAAATAAATAAAGAATCGGAACGCGTCCAACTATCGAATACCTACGTACGAAAGCCTCAAGCGTCAGAATTCAAAAAAACAAAAACAGCAAAAAAAGCAAAAAAAAAAAAGCTCGTTGATTGAATTTGAACAATCAATTGTTTGGAATTTTTTAGAACCCGAATATCCGAAAGCGGATATAATTGGCAGATATCCGTTACTTTTAACCGTGGTTACTGATTCTACATTCCCATCTATCTATCGCGACGATTTTTTTGGCGAAACTATAAATCAGTGTCAAGGTTTTATTTAAAATGAACTGGTAGAGAAAAAAAAAAAAAAAAAATACTGTCAACTGAACAATTATTATCAAATTAAACGTTTCAATGAGCAGAAAGTATACGACCATTGATGACTACAATTAAGCATTGAATGTTTAGCTGTATAAAATTTTCTTTTTTTTTTTTTTTTTTTTTTTTTGTTGTATAAATTCCGCAATAATATTTAAACAGCGACTGCAATCGATTGAACTTTTCTCAGGGCATCGAATCGTGGTGAAATTTGGACGAGATGTACGACACAAGCTCGGTTCGACCGAACGAAGATAGTGCAGCAAAACACTGTCCCTCACGATCGCCAATTACTCACCACCATCGGGTTCCACCCTGTATACCGAGGGATTATACCGCCGATATTGAGGATTTGCAAACCCCCGAAACGACGCCCGAGGTCCAGCTTATTACACGCCACTGGCCTCGTTCTCTCCGTAGAGACGAGCTCGCCAATCCTCTTGTGTAATTCAAGAACTTGGTGAAAAAACGAACCGAACACAGGGTGAATTGGACTCGGCGGGGCTGATATTCTCGAATCGAAATCCGGGATAAACAACCGTCCTATCGTTAGTCGATGCATTTTGGAAAGCCTTCGAGTCACGCATTGTTCCGCCGAGTCAACTTTTGTAACAAGATTGTATTCTTTGGTTTTTTCGGCTCGCTGATTACGAATTTTGAAACGGATTTTGAAAATACAAAATGGTGGATTCGATGTAGTCGACGAAAATTTCAAATTTCATCGAATACGATCGGAAAACTCTACACACTGAGAAAAATTTCATTTGTCACGGTAACTAGAAAAATTGAGTGAAACAGACCGGAACTAAAAATTTCTCTCGCAATCAGTGTATGCGGGGATTTTCGGGGTCGCTGATTGGATTCGCCGTACTAAATTTACAAAATCTGATTTCAGATTCGTAATCAGAGACTCCAACAACTTATAATTTATGTAAAACATGTATTTATATGTGTAGAGGGTTAAATTTCTCTGGAATAAATTATTCCTTCAATTTTCACGATTTTTTTCAACCATTTGTTTCCGACAATAAAAATTTACATTATATCGCAATAATTACTCCGGAGTATTGAAAACCCATTAGTATACTATCAAAGGTAGCAAAAAACGGCAAAGAAGTATGTTGAAAATTTCTCTAAATATACAACAATAAAAATGGATATAAAATAGATTGAAAGAATATTTATCACTACGACTCGACGGGTTAATTTGATAAAAAGATGGTTAATTTATTTTTCCTCAATTAGCAAAGGGATTATTTTTCTAACAAGGAACGGAAACGAAATACCGAAATTATATCAACATCGATATCAAACGCGATTGAACAAGAATAAAATAAGATAAAAAATGGAATATAAAATTTTTTCTTATCGAGGAGTCAAAGTGTTTTAAAAAATTTCAAATACTTCCTTGACGATTTTGTCGTATCTGAAATGGCGACCTTACATTCGGTAATCAAAAAACTATAGAGAAGAAAAGAAGGCGTGTTCACGGTTCGGAATTTCTAAATCTTGTTATTAATCTCACCGTTTTCTCAAACACTGAGTGGGATAATTTTTCGAGAGAATGAATCGAGTAAAGTTCATTGGCGAGGCGGATGAGGGTGTAAAATTAGCTGTAGAGAATTTTGGGAAATCCGTAGTAACGAGTTGTCGGCATGCTCTGCTGCTACGTGGCTTACAGTTCCATCATTGGAATATGAATTACGGAAAACTTTAGACTTGCGGGAAAAGGTCGAGTTATTTGGGAAGCGGGGTAGTTTCAGAGATGTTGCCGTGGATAGCAGGATCAGGCTTATACAAACTTCCCGAGCTGCGTTATGTAGGTACATGTTAATATTAAACCTAAACATATTGAATAATCCGCAGAGAAAACGCGCGGTTTCAAAACTGAAATTTCGAGTCGTGGAAAAAGCGTTTCGTACAATCTTTTGGTTAGCAAAAAAACGAAAACAACAAATTTAAGAGGATATTGAAAAAGTCTGTGAGAGTCTTTGCTTTTCTTTTTAACTTTCACCGACGAATTCAAGCAGTGAATAACTGTACATCGAAGAAAAAACGGTTCTTCTCTCTTTTTCTTTTCAATTTTGAGTTTCAGGAACTTATACGTACAGTCTTTTTTAAATTTTTACCATACAAATGCTCAAAAAAAGGAAGATAAAACGCATTTCAAGGTGAGAGCTCCGGTGAAATATCGATAATATCGAGTTTTTTGTTTTTCAAATGACTAAAAAATATGTGACGAACAAAATTTTGGAAGAAAATTTCTTTGCGCATACATTTTCATCGTAGAAGAATGAAATTTTGTTTTCAAGACACATACTAAGTACCATGATCTAGATTTTGTTGAAAGGAAATTTTTGATCACGCACTGAGAAAAATTTCATTTATTATAGTAACTAGAAAAATTTGGTAAAACAGGTATCGTTAAAAAAAAAACTGTTTGAATATTGTTGGAATTACGAAAAACGAGGTACGCGTAAACATTTTGCGCTATCGTCGATCCTTTTTTGGTTATTGCAACGCAAAATAAGTTTGTGAGGTTTACTCTACTTTTTTAGTTAAACAAGACTTAACGTCAATTTATCGTTGCACGAGCGTTAAATTTTCGCAACAGTTGCAAGAAAAAATAGCAACAGTGATCGTAATGAGAAAGAATAGTAACGGATACTAGACTTTCCGGTAACGGCTAGGAAACTAATTTTCATTTTTTACCTACAACTACATTTCTCGATTGTGGTAAAAAATGAAAATAGTTAAGGACTGAGCGGTAACCGGAACTAAAAATTTCTCTCGGTGTATATTTTTTAGTAATACGAAAAAGGGAAAACTCGATATTATCGAAATTTCACCGGAATCATCCCTTAAAGATGAAGGCGAAGAATACTTCCAATTTCTTTTGCAAATCCCGGCGTCGAAAATTTGTCGCAAAACTGCAAGCTCGGGTTGTTTCGTCACCGGGACGAGGAAAAGCCTGAGTTACGACGTTCCGCCATTTGTCGGTTACACGCCATTCCTACGAATGGACAAGCACGCGAGCACGTAAACGCAAAAGTAAACATCAGACGTCAGGGGAGAAGATTAGAAGCAATATTTCTTCGTTTGGAAAATGTTTGCAGAGGGATTGAAGGAGAAAGATAGAGAGAGAGATAAAGAGAGAGGAAGAGAGCAGGAAAGCAGGAAGACTGGTGAGGAAAATTGGTCTTGATTTCATTTCTGGTAAAAAGTAATACCTGCCCGGTTTGTCTCTCATTCGTCAAATAAATCGCGTCGGTATTTCGCAATGCCAAAACTGGGAGGGACAGGAAATTTCATGAGTATAATGTTGTGTAAAAAATCCAACGTAGAGAATGGTTGAAATAAAAATCACAATTCCACAGCTATTCGGTTCAACAGAAGCACAGCTGAATTTACAAATTCTTAGTCTGTTGATACTGTATTAGCGTTCATAGAATATCAAACGATACGAAAATTGATAAATAATTTTAGAAACTAATTGAAATAAAGTTTATAAAACTTTCGCAATTTTTTTTTTTTTTTTTTTTGCGAGTTTCCACAATTATTCTTGAACCAAAACAAAGTCTGCCTTTATACAAGGTTGGAAAAAAAATTTCCCGCCACGTCCTCTAAGATATTTTGATTGATATTTAACCATTTTTTCATGTATTATTAAGTAAAAAAAAAAAAAAAGTAAAAATCACAAATTATATATTGATATGATAACTTGAATGTTGAGAATGTGAAAATTAGTGTTATGTTTACCAACAGAAATGTAACAATTAACACAAATATAAAGTGAACCTGCCGGGAGACTTATGTTTAGTCAAATTTTTCCAACATTTATAATAAAAACCAATTATTTTCGTATGCTTTTAAAGAAGACTGGGAATGAGGATTGACTGTGTACAAATAAAGGTGTTTTTATTGGTCGCGGTTGATGTTTCTTAGTTTATTTTCACACTTTTAATCTGGACTGAAAATAGAAACAGTATTTTTACCCAATTCTCGTGAAAGGGAAATAATGCGTGTGTGAGAAGAAAATAGTGACAAAGAGTTCATTTATCGAAGTCAATTCGTTAGGTTCAATAGCGAGTTGTTAGAACGGAACGAAATCAAACCTGCAGGTCTTAAATTTCCTGTGAAATTTATTCATCGATACCAGAATTTTAATGGCGGAGCAGTTTGAACAAAGAGTTTTAAAAAATTCACGTGTTTCTCTGTCATGACAGTAAGACTAGGTTGCTGATTGTTTGTTTTATTTATTTTTTTTTTTGTTCAACACGGTTTTTATTTTATTATTTTGCAAAATCATGTTATTGATCGACACAATTTAAAAGTCTGAAAGATCCTGTGTTAGATATAAAATTTTTTAAAGCTAATAGTCGAAGTGGGAAGATTTTTCCTTCTAACTGTTTTCAAGCTTTTTCCGTAAAAAAAAAAAATGAAAAAAAAAAAACGTTGAAATAATTTTAAGCGCGAGTCACTTTACCACGGATGATTGTTGAAAGATTTTTATACGTAATGCCGGATTTAAAACATTTTTTTCTTCAGATTTTTCGCAAGATATTTTTTTTCTTCTTTGTTTCGATGAGAAATAAAATTTCAAATGGTAAGGTTGTACCGAAAATTATGAAAAAAAATTTGAAAAATCCGATATGACATGTGAAAATGTTTCAGCAATCATTCATGGTAAAGTGACTTCCGCTTCTAATTCATTGAACGTTTGTTTGTTGGAGAAAAAGCTTGAAAATACAAGAGAGTAACTGTAAAAAATATCATCACTCCGGTTCTAATTTAAAAAATTTTGGATATCCGGCACACGATTTTTAAAATTTCTTCAGATTTTTTAATTGTTATTTTTAAAATTGAAACCGTGTAAAGAAAAAAAAAAAAAAAAAAAAACCGAGCGTGTTTCAAAGTGAGAACAATCAGAGAGGTCGAAGGTGATATAAGAAAATGATTCGAGCAAAAAAAAATTGAGCTTTTGAGAAGTAAAATTTGATGGAACTACAAAGCTTGATAAGATTAAGAAGCTTCGACAAAGGACTAGAGATCGACGTTGGAACGATAAGGCGGTGATGTAATTATTCGTTTCTGCGCAGCGCGCATAGTTTTTGCCCGAAATGGTCACGCTGTGCGAATATTGCATTAAAACGTTATTACGAGTGAAAGAAGTCGGCTGCTGGCGTGCGACTGCCAATTCTGCGGCTTGACAAGCTTTTGTGTGTGACGACATGAATTTGCATTCGTTAATAGACCACTGCTAATAAGCGGTGAGGCTGGAATTCTCGCCAACACCCAGAGAATTTCATTATTATTAATGCCTCTGGGTCACGAAAACCTCGTAAACTACAATGAACAAATATTCCATCGTTACGACTTGCGATGAAAGGAAAAAAAAAAAATTTTAGTCATGTTTTGGTAGCGATTCGAATGTCCTTGAAGTCACAGTAAATTTTTTTACAAGTATGTATTTCGTCAGTCGATACTGAATTTCCTGTTCACTGCAAAATCGAATCTGTTCGTTTATCGTTTACTCAATTTTTCCAGTTAAACAAAGTCTTGAAATCAATTTAGAATATTTCCAAAAAAAAAAAAAAAAAATGGTACTAATGACCGAAATCGATAATTAAAACGTGAATTCGAAAATTGAGCTGGATTTTTTTTTTTTTTTTGTTTTTAAATTTTTTTCTCGCAACCACGAATCAACCGACTCTTCACTTTTTACCGTGAACTGTATTTTTCGGTTACCATAAGGGGCAAAAAAAAAAAAAAACATTAATCCGAAGATCTAAAAATATCGCGCTTCCGGTTAAACTGTTTCGCATTGTGCAACTTACGGGGATAGATCAGTTTCCGAGAATTGAATTGAGCGTCGTTATTGGGTGAGCTTTCTTCGGAATTTCTTCTTCGGATGTGAATGAAAAGCTGCTAAATCCAAGTAGCTTTTGCATCTAACGCTACGATAGGTGTATATGTATACGATGATCGGCGAAGTGAGGAGAAATTCGCGAATATTCGTCGTTAAACTTTTCCGCACGATTCACTTCGGCGCTCTCGCGTTTTCACAAAATCACAGAAGCGGGAGTTGAGATAAGCTGCACGTATGACGTTTGCTTTTCTTCTTTGAGAAATAACAAAAAAAAAAAAAAGAAAGAAAGAAAAAGAAAGAAAGAAAAAGAAAAAAAACTTCTTTAATCGGCCGACTTTGTGGTATAAAAAATCGTCAAAGTGAAATCTCAAAATTTCTATGCTACGGCGTATTTATAAGGAATTCTAAAAATTGTGAAAACTTAATACACCGGATTTTATCCCATCAAAATCGAGGCACTCGAGTTTAAATTTCAAGATTTATTTCATCCTCTTTTATTCCGTCCCAACCGGATATCGTTGCCTGATCTTTTTCCACCACAATTTTAATCGAAGGTAAGATCAGGGACGGCGTGTAATTTGCGTTTTCGATAATTTACAGAAACTTAAAAGCGATTGGAATATTTTATGGAAAAAGTACGACTAACCAAATTAGAACTTTAATGCTCGATGAGTCGTAATATTCTCATAAAATCGAGCGAAAAATGTTGGGCAAAAAATTAGCCAACTTTATTTAATGATTCAATGTAGAAAATCTGTTAAAAAACTAAAAAAAAAAAAAAAAAAGAGAACCCAAGATATTGGAATGATAAACGGAAGCTAATATTTCGATTCTTTGTTTTGAATTCTTTAAAAAATTTTATAAATCTGTAGCAGATTCGTTCGCATTCACGATACGAAGGCTCATTTTATTGATAAGACTATTTTCTACGAATTTACCGAAACACTTTTTTTCATCCTGACGACATTGTTGAATATTCAATATTACGATGCTGCAGTAATATCGTTTACGATTAATAAATGGCAATATTGAATTGCCTGCTGGAAAACAGCAAATGAGAAAAAAAAATTCCTTCAACAATCAGTGGCTTACTAAGAAGAGGATTTCTTTGTTTTTCAAATAAAATAGGTGATCGTTATGTAAAATTGAACGAATCTACCGGATTTATAACAATTTTCAAGCGATCTGAAACTAAGCATTGACATATATGAGCTTTTTTAATTTCAGTAGATATTTTCTGTTTTTTTACTTTCAAGGAAATTTTCCTGGATTGAAAATATAAAAGTTTGATAAATATTCAATTCGCGATTATCCTGCAGAATGGGAAAAAAAGGAATTGTAAATGTTTGTTCGCGACGATTTTAAAACAAAAATTCACTTATTAACGAGCAGTTCACAAAAATACACACATACACACATAATTTCAACTCACCACCGATTGATTCATTGATAAAGTCTCTGGCAAGAATTTTCCATTATTTCCCTAATGCAGGTTGCTTGATCAATAAACGAGGTTTTCTTTCCCTCTAGTCTGTATTACATGAACTATGCATATACCGACTATGAAATTCAAGTTACCCACAAGAGAATAATAAAGAGTATACCTGAAAGGAATTTGCGTCAAGGAATATCCGGAACGAGTTTACCCCAAATTAGATTACAATTTAGTCACCTCAACCCGTTTCTGTTCGTGAAATAAATCAGGGAAGGTAGAAAAATTTTACACAACGAGAGAAATTTTTAGTTGTCCAATGTCATTTGGAATGTCTCGACTCGTGATCGAATCCTTTACAGACTATTAATTATGTGTATTAAAGTCTTATTTTAATTAGTGCGAACATTTATTACCTGTCTATTCAATTTGTTTTTCTTTTTCTCTTTTTATTGGTATCTCAATTTGACATTCATTAAGTACGATATTAATTAATTAAGTGAAGCTGATTGAAGTTCTGAGGCTTTACCACCAAATTAGAAAACTGTCAGACAGGATATTAAAACCATGGAAATGTAATACTTTACAGAGTGAATGGTAAATTTTATGGAGCATAAAATTTTGAGAAAAAACAGATCAAACGAATTTATATGCAAGCATGGGCGTGTGAATTATATATGTGTAAGAATCGTTGCTACAATGTCAAAAGTCTAATTACGAAATAATCCAATTTCGGTGTCGATACCGATGGCAAAAATATTCCCAGAGTCGGGAATCCGTCGGAGTATATTGCAATATATACGAGATATTATGCGAAACTCAGGAAAATCAAGGTATGCAAGAAATATCAACTGTGGTTAAATCGATATTGTGTAATTATTTGCTCGCGGAGTGTCTGGTGTCAAGCTCTTGAAAAGAATACGAGGATCACGAAGAGAGAGAGAGAGATAGAGAAGGGGCAAGAAAAAAGAAACCGCTGCCGAAAATAGCCTCGAGGCATAAAGCTGATTACCCAGCCGTGGAAGCTTGCATGCAACCTGAGAATTCCGAAGAAAAATCAGAGTTTCATCGCACGTGATATGTGTACACTTCTAATATTGGTTAAGTGCAGGGTAACTTTCTATCCAAGACGCAGTTATGTACCTGTTTGCTTTTACTCTTGTCACGAATCGTTAATGGCAATTTGGTTGTTCGGTATTGCGTTCGAGCCGACGCGACGGAGAATGGGAGCGTAAAAAGTAAGTTATAAATAGAAAGGTCGAAAAAATTGTAAAGCAAAGAAAAAGTAGAATTCAGATATTGTGCGATTTAGCTTTTGCTACATCTGATTCGGGTATCGCTCTGTAAGTTAATTTTCAAGGTGAAAAAGAGTCGGAGAACGCATCAAGTGTTGAAGGAAAAAATTGCGAGCTTTGAAGAATTTTGATTTAAATTTTAACGTAACAATAGCAGTGAAAATATTTTCGAGCAAAATTGTAGTCGGTCATTTAGAAGATGAGAGTGAAATTTTTATTTTGTATCGCCGTTAAAAATACAAATGTTACTTGTAATTTGTAATTGAAGGGAAATAAAATGAAAGAAACTAAAATATAAATTACGGTTGCTTCTTTTAATTGAATCAGAATGGATTACAAGTACGACTTGCATTCTTTGTTTCAAGTTAAACGGAATGCAAATTACCTTGTTATTTTGTAATTCGTAGGATAAAATGTGATTAAGGGAGTGTCCTGGTCGATTTCGATGTTGATATATATATCTCGAAATATCGAAGTCCACGTATCTAAAATGCAAAGAAGAGCTTAACGGTCTCGCTCTGAACGCAATTACGAACAAAAACATTCCGATGAATTTACAGTCGACGCAGAAATAAAGAAATTGCATGAATTTTACGAATCAACTATATTACAACTTCGTAGAAACCAAGCCATTTCTTTATTTCAGCATCGAATGAAAATGTATTGAAGTGTTTTTGTTCATAATTGCGTACAGAACGGGGCTGTTATGCTTTTCTTTGCGTTTCAGATACGCGAACTTTGATATTTCGAGATATACCGGGAGAATCTCTAGAAACTTGAGAATCAATCGCGCATGCGCCAAATAATTCAATCTCATTGGTCGACGAAATCTTCTCGCAGCGATATTCTTGACTGCGACGCAGGCGAGCCAACCTGCGCAAAATGTGTACGTTTGAATTTTTAAAGAGCGTGAGCATTAAATTCCGACCGTTCTTTGAAGAATCGACTTTCCGACCCGACAACAAATGCTTCCCAAACCTTTCCGAGTCACTGCCTCGATTATTTGAGATTCTAACCTCGAAAATTCGTAACAACTGCATCGCCGTCAGAAACAGTTTGACAGCTGAAAACTCGGGATGGCCAACCTGCGCGAATATAAAACTCGCGCATGCGCGGTTGATTTTCAAGTTTCAAGAGATTTTCTCGGTATAAGTCAACGTCGAAATCGACCAGAGCACCACCTTAATTACAAATTATGATTAGGCGGTGTCCATTACCGAGCAGAAGTGTGAATACAGCGTAAAGAAAACGTTATTGTACGAAAATAACGAAATGCGAAAACCTCATCAGAGTAAAATTGCGACAATGTGAAGTGAATCGCGTGCAAGCGACAGTTAAGAAGGATAAGAAAAGGTAACTGGTTTTTCTTCTTCTTTTGCGTCAGCCGAATGACAAACTGGTGGGTTCATCCGCTTTCGCTGGCTAATGCACGATCGTTAGGTTGACGCGAATATCTCGAGGTTTGGATGTCGCCGCATTTTTGCAAAAAGTTTTTCGACAAAGGAAATAAGAAATCGATTGAAAAAAATCCTATGACGCTAAAATGTTTACGTTGAAAATTGGAAAATCCAACACCGTTTTCGGTATTACCACGAATCGTCGAGAGGGGCGGGCTATTTTTGATCCTTGATCCTTGATCCTTGATCCTCTTTTGATTTCCGGGAAAAGCGTCGAGTCCCCGAGAGACCTTTCGCAGAGGCGGCAACGTGAAACGTCAAAGCACTCCGGCTTATTACCTTGTCAAGCGGAGAGCTTACCACGAGTTTTACTTTTATTCATCTCGACCGACCACCTTGCGTAACGCGGTATCGTGTCGTTATATTCCCTCCGCGTATAAAGAGGGAAATGAAGAAAGAAGGGAGCGGATGGGAATCAAGGACGAAACGTCCGTTCAACGTACGGCAATTGCCCGCACCCTGAGCTGATCGAACCACCATGTTGCTCAATCTCGATTCCAATCTTCATGAAAATCTTTCCAAGGTCTTATCGGCCTGCCAAATGACCCTCGAATCCATTCGTCCGCCGCCGTTTTGTAAAACTAAATCAACAACAATAGCTGATACGGTCCTCTTGATGGTTTTGCGCCGTTACGCGTAACTCGGACCATTTCGTATTCTTATTGGTTCAAGGGGCACACCTGGTGTGACAGCTTAAAAAAAAGGCGATTTTTGGGAATTGAAAAAAAAAAAACTACTGTATCAATTATTTTAAAATTTTAAGGGTATATTTATACATATTTTGAGAATGCACAGTAAAATTTTTGAAGAAAAAAATTAAATATTTTTCGAGTTACACGCGATCTCCGACGGCGCTGAAAAAAAAGGTCCACCACTGCTGCAGTGATTCCGGCCTTATCCGTGAATGAAACCTAAAAAAAAAAATTCTTGTTAAACTAGAAGATATTGTCCGTACAATGACCTACCAGTTTTTTGATCTGATCAAAAATTGAATTTTTGGCAGGCCAAAAACGACCACAGTTTTGGGTAAAATTCAATTTTTTTTTTTTAACCGCCGCCATTTTGTCAATTTTTGATTTTTTTTTTCGACCGTAGGTCATTGTACGGACAATATCTTCTAGTTTAACGAGAATTTTATTTTTTTAGGTTTCATCCACGGAGAAGGCCAGAATCACTGCAGCAGTGGAGGACCTTTTTTTTCAGCGCCGTCGGAGATCGCGTGTAACTCGAAAAATGTTAAATTTTTTTCTTCAAAAATTTTACTGTATATTCTTTAAAAATGTATAAATATACCCTTAAAATTTTTAAATAATTGATACATCAGTTTTTTTTTTTTTTAAATTCCCAAAAATCGCCTATTTCTTAGGCTGTCACACTAGGTGTGCCCCTTAAGATTTTTCGTTTTTTTACCCTCGTCATTTTCGTTGGTTGGATCGATACGTTCATA